>NW_016107474.1:5729476-5737207 GCF_001604975.1 Cebus imitator | reverse complement strand
CAGGGATTCCCAAACGTCACTCACACATTCACCCCACGACTCGTGCATTATTTCAGGGATTCCCAAACGTCACTCACACATTCACCCCACGACTTTTGCCAAACCTCCATAATGCCTACCTTGTTCAATGCCTACTTTGTTATTTATTTTACATATTTCTTTAAAAACAGCTTCTTTCTTGAAGTTAGATAAAAGTATGTTTAAAAGACGTTTATACTACGACAATGCTGATCTCCTAGAGGTCGTCCTAGGGTGAGTGTCTAACTGTGAAGCACTCCCCTCCTGTGCCTGGACCCCGGCCTTCACGGCGGGCCTGGGAGGTGCCAGTGCCTCCATCTAGCCCTGGTAGTGGGTGTGGGGCGGCAACACGTGCTGACGGCTGGAGAGAAAGTCAGCACAGCTTCCAGGCAGGACAGTATGCAGGCACCTCAAACAATTAAAAATAAAACTACCATGTGATCCTGCAATCCCATCAGCGGGTATCTATGCAAAGGAAAGAAAATCAGTAGGTCAATAAGACATTTCAGCCCTGTACACAACAGCCAAGAAAGGAACCATCCCAAGGGTTGCTCGGCAGATGAGCAGACGAACAGGGCGTGGCCTAGACGTGATGGAGCACACTAAAGCCTTTAAAAAGAAGGCAGTCCTGTCATCTGTGACAACACGGAGGAGCCTGGAGGACGTCATGCCAAGTGAAATAAGCCAGGTGCAGAAAGACAAACACCACATGATCTCACTTAAACGTGGAATCTAAAAAAGTTGAACTCCAAGGCCTCTGTTCTGTTCCATAGGTCTATATCTTCTGTTTTGGTACCAGTACCATGCTGTTTTGATTGCTGTAGCCTTGTAGTATAGTTTGAAGTCAGGAAGTGTGATGCCTCCAGCTTTGTTCTTTTTGCTTAGGATTGTCTTTGCTCTGCGGGCTCTCCTCTGGTTCCATATGAAGTTTAAAGTGGTTTTTTCCAGTTCTGTGAAGAAGGTCAATGGTAGCTTGATGGAGATAGCATTGAATCTACAAATTACTTTGGGCAGTATGGCCATTTTCATGATATTGAGTCTTCCTAATTATGAACGTGGAATGTTTTTCCATCTGTTTGTGTCCTCTCTTATTTCCTTGAGTAGTGGTTTGTAGTTCTCCTTGAAGAGGTCCTTTACACCCTTTGTTAGTTGTATTCCTAGGTATTTTATTCTCTTTGTAGCAATTGTGAATGGCAGTTCGCTCTTCATTTGGCTCTCTGTCTGATACTGGTGTGTAGGAATGCTTGTGATTTCTGTAAATTGATTTTGTATCCTGAGACTTTGCTGGAGTTGCTTATAAGTTTCAGCAGATTTGGGGCTGAGAAGATGGGGTCTTCTAAATATACAATCATGTCATCTGCAAATAGAGACAATTTGACTTCCTCCTTTCCTAATTGAATACCCTTTATTTCTTTTTCTTGCCTGATTGCTCTGGCTAGAACTTCCAATACACAAGAACATAAAATCAAACTCCTCATGTTCTTACTCATAGGCGGATGTTGAACAATGAGAACACATGGACATAGGGAGGGAAGCATCACACACTGGGGTCTGTTGGGGGAGTCTCGGGGAGGGACAATGGGGGTGGGGAGGGCGAGGAGGGATAACATGGGGAGAAATGCCAGATACAGGTGACAGGGGGGATGGATGCAGCAAACCACCTTGCCATGTATGCACCTATGCAATTGATCTGCACATGTACCCCAAAGTTGAACTCACTGAAGCAGAGAGTAGCACCATGGTTTATGGGGGTTGGGAACTGGGAAGGGGTGGAGAGGTGTCAGTGAGAGGATGTGAACTGTCAGTGGTACAGTGAATATGCTCTGAGGGTCTAATGCACATCCTGGTGACTCCAGTTCAGAATAATCTACTGTGTATGTGAAATTTGAGAAGAGCAGGTCCCCAGTGTTCCCAACCCACACAGAGGCCACTGTGGGGTGTCGGATGTGTCAATTAGCTGGATTGTGGTAGTCATTCGGCAGTGTAGACACACATCAAAGCTTCACACTGCACGCCTTACATCTATTCAATTTCCATTTGTCAAATATACCTCTTTAGATAAAGCTGGAAAAGAGCCACAGCGACAGGAAGTGAGGCTGAGAGAGGTTAAGTGACTCACCTGAGGTCACACAGCAATTCAGCAGCCATGAGTGGGACTCGGGGGCTCTGCCTCCTCCAGCCTGTGCTCTCTGCACCACATCCCCCATAAGTACATCCTAAAAACAGCAGCTGGAGCCCATGAAAGGCACACACCATCGCTAGTCACTAGGGAAATGCAACTGGAAACCCCAGCAAAATACCACCACAACCCACTGGCAAGGCCAACCCCAGAGATATGGAGGGACCACGTGCCAGAGGCTGAGCAACCACGGGAACCCCCATGCATTGCTGCTGGGAACGTGGCACGGCCACTCTTGAGAAGGGTTTGGTCAACATGCACACCGAAGTCCCTACAAACTCCTGGGGCACCAGCTGGGTGCTGGGATGGAGGGCAGATGGCCAACATGCGCACGAAGGCCGACCCGGGCACAGAGGCACGCAGCAGCTGTGCATCCAATCGCCAGACCTGGAATCAGCCCAAATGGTCTTCAGCAGGTGGATGGAGCACGTGGCTGGTGCCTCCGGACTGTGGACTCAGCTCAGAACTAAGAAGGATGGAGACAGGCTGGAGCATGGATTGCCAAACACTCTGGTAGGTGAAAGGCTGTGTGTCCTGGAGAACTCCCCGCCAGTGACATTCTGGAACAGGCAAAATCATCTCCGGGACAGAAATCAGACAGGGGCCGCCGCGTGGGAGGGGCTGGCTCCCAGGGCACGAGGGAGGCTAGGGGAGTGACAGCGTCCTGCGCCTCTGTTTCCGAAATGGTCATGCAACTGTGCTCATTGGCCGAAATTCACACAGCAGCAATCAAAAGTGGATTTTACCAATGTAGGTTACATCCCAGAAAACCTGACTTCAGCAACAAAAGCTGGCACTTCCTCCCGGCAGCAACGCCTTGTCACGCCTCTGCCACGCGAGAGTGCTGTGTGAGCTGGGACTTGGCTTCCTCCCCACCCTCTTCACAGCCGACCCTCCCACCCACAGCTGCACACACTTCTGACCGGTCCCCTGGGAACCTAACACTCTGTCCCCCGACCTCAATGTTCACCCTGTCCCCCTCTCCACATCCTTACAGATGGCGTCCTCCCTACCACGCACAAGGAAGCCCCACTCCTGCCCTTTCAGATTCTAATTCTTATTTTTTGTAGAGATGGGGTCTCACTTTGTTGTCCAGGCTCGTCTCAAACTCCTGGGCTCAAGCGATCCTCACGCCTTGGCTTCCCAAAGCTCTGGGACTGCGGGTGTAGCCACCACAAAGCCCAGCCTCAGAGTCTTATTTTTCTGCTTGGCTGTCAGACCCAGTCTCCCCACAGACCTGCCTGCTCTACAGAAGGTCTCCCACGGCGCCGTTTGCCGATCCCCAATGCCCAGCCCTTGTCCTGCTGCGTGCCATACGGCAGGTGTGCAATACAAATGATTAACCAAGCCAGAGCATGCACGGACCGATAGACCAAGTTCTGGAGAAGAGATGGCGGCAAGATGACTTCTCTGAGCCCCATTCTTTGGCAAAAGAAAACGGACTATCAAAAAGAAAGAAGTTACCTGGACCCCTCTTGACCCTGCTGAAGGTCACAATCACACATGAGCGACCCCAGGCCCACAGTGGGCAGGTGACCGAGATGCAGTGACATTCCCAGCTGAAGGCTGCTGTCAGCCTAGAAAATGCGCAGGGAAAAACACCAGTTAGCTTTGCCTGGACTCCTGCACCTTTCCCCACTACTGCTTTGCTCAGCCTGAACTCAACAGAAAATGCTCAGCCAAGCTCAGTGCCCCTCAGATACGCACACTCTGAGTTTCAGACCAAGCTTCAGTCTTTTGAAGTTGAGGCTCTGTGAACACGTGGCTCAAAACTAGAGAGCTGGTAAGAGGCTTATAAAAAAGATTTGAAAGGCTACCCCGGCGCCAATTAGCTCTTACAAAACTGTGTTTTGTTGAACGAAGTGTAAATGAATCAGCCACACATGGCTCACATCTCCCTGGAAACACACATGGGGTTCATCGCGAGGCGGGTCGGGGGGACCCGCGGGCCAGACTGCCTGACAGGCTGGATTCCAAATGCAGGAGGGGCGGCAGGGGGCATTCAAGGCGTCTGGCTGACATCACGACACTGCTGGATTCTTCCTTCCTCGAAGCCAACATCATTCTCATTAAAACCTAATCAGATCGTCTGCCGAGAGGATTGGTCTGTCCTGGGGAGCGGCACAGAGAATCCCTCTGTTACACAACAGCCGCTCTTCCAGCAGCTGGAGGAGGGGGCTCGGCTGCCACACCCACCCCTCATTTGCAGCTCTGCCCGGATGGGCACCCCCATGGCCGGAGAGATGAGGAAACACAGGGGAGCGGCTCCTGAGGTGGAACCAGGACTCCCCGGGTGGGTCTCTGGGTCCTGCCCCCGCCTCAGAAATCTCCCTGCCACATTCCTAACCAGGGCCAGGGCAGGAGGTGGCAACTTGCCGGCGTTCAGCGCAAAAGGAAAATCCACCATGCCGCTTGGCGGGCGGGGTGCAGCGGCAGGCCAGCAGCAGCCTGGACACTGTTGTCAGGTGGACGTGGTCAGCATCAGCGACCCGCTGCTGGAGTCAAGGAGATTCTTCTTACATGCGGGGGCCCGTCTGGTCAATGGCAGGCCTGAAGAACAAACCTGTGAGCGGGGTGCGGTGGCTCACGCCTATAATCCCAGCACTTTGGGAGGCCGAGGCGGGTGGATCACAAGGTCAGCAGTTCGAGACCAGCCTGGCCAATACAGTGAAACGTCAGCTCTACTAAAATAAAAAAAAAATACTAGTCAGGCATGGTGGCGCATACCTGTAGTCCCAGCTACTCGGGAGGCTGAGGCCAGAGAATCACTTGAACCCGGGAGACGGAGGTTACAGTGAGCCGAGATCATGCTATGGCACTCCAGCCTGGGCGACAGAACGAGACTCCGTCTCAAAAAAAAAAAAAAAAAAAAAAAAAAAAAAAAAGAATAAACCTGCAGTTTTCCAGAAAAGAGGGAGTTGCGTCTGAAGACGGCAGCATGGATTCCACCTGAGTTTCCTGCCTGTCAGCACCTGCACACCGTGAGCTTGCCAGCTCCCACAGTTGCAAGAGAAAACTCCTACAAATCACACGTGTAGAAATGATTTTATAGATATAATGCTATCCGTTAACAATGCTGCACATGTATATAAATTACATAGAACTTTTACATATTTACATATTTTACATACATTTATATGTATTTTGTGTGTGTGTGTGTGTGTGTGTGTGTGTGTGTGTGTGTGTATGTGTGTGTGTCTTTATGATTCTGATTCTCTGGAGAACCCTGATACACAGAGCAGGAAAGCCATGTGGGTCCCGAAGCCCAGCCCTGGAGAAGCCCTCACCCAGTGGCGCTGTCGACCGGTGGCTTCAGACGCAGACTCTGGCTTCCGTGAAGTTTTGGGACTAAAGAACCTGTGTTTGATGACACAAGCTGGGCAACGGTTGCCTCAAGGGGCAGATGAGGGACTCGGATGGCCGGGAGGAGCTGGGAGGGAACTTCCTGGGTGGGAACGCTTCCCTGTCTCGATAGGGGTGGGTGCTCAGGGGCGCTCACATTTGCCAAAACTTAGTGAACAGCACATGCGGGGCTGTGCATTTCACTGCATGGAAATTTTACTTAAAACCTAAACAATGATTGCACTCCAGTTAATGAAATTGAGCTAAAAGTGTTCAGAGCGAATCAGCTTGTGTCTGCAGTTGTTTTCTGAAATGGATCCAAAAATAAGATGGAGGGAGGGAGGGAGGATGGAGATTTGATCAAAGTGAGTGTAGTTCCATCTTAATGGAATTCAGGTGGTGGGCGTGTGGGTGTTGACTGCAAAATAATTTCAACTTTATGTTTGAACTTCTTCATGATAAAAGAGAACACACACAGGATCGGGGCCAGCCTGTCTGTCACGGATCTCACTCCGCACACCGCGACCACGGGACGGGGGTTGGCCTCCTCACTGCTGTGTGCCTCAGTGGCCCCGGGGTGCAGGATGATAGTGTCCGCTTCTGCGGTTGTGCAAGGGTTTAAAAGTGAAAAACCACCCCTCAGCCTCAAAGGGGGTGGAGGTTCTGACACACACCACGCACGTGAGCCTTGGAGGCTTAATCAGCCAGGCACCAAAAGACAAACGCTGTGGGATCTCCCTTACGCGAGCTCCCAGAGGTGGACAGGAGGAGGGCAGAGCTGGGCCGCGGCAGGGAAGGCAGGAGTTGGGGTTCAGTGGGGACAAGGTTTCAGTTTGGAATCAAGTCAGTTCTGGAGATGCGTGATAGTGAGGGGTGGACCGCACAGAGAAAGCATGTAGTCCCACGGAACTGTATCTTAAAAGTGGTGAAGATGATACACTTTATGTTACATTACCACAATTTAAAAATTGGAGAAAAGTTAGTGTGCGGAAGCGCTGGGCCTCCGAGGGCCCAGCAGTCCTCAGAGATTCTCGCCAGCTGTTTTACCCCCCAAAGCCCAGGAGCCCAGAGGCTGAGCAGGGCCTCAGACAGCAGAACCCTGGGTGCCCGCAGTTTCTGGAAGTTGAGCCCAAGTCCGAGTGAGTCCTCCTGAAACGGTGCCTAGGAGAGAGCAGCAGACCCCGTGGCAATGTCCTCCCTCAGTGGCCTGCCACAGCCATCGGGGACACCAGGTGGAAGGCACAGGAACTGGGAGGCGCAAGAGGAGCTCCAGCCCCCCAGGGTGGTGTGAGTCGAGGGTAGGGAGCCAGGGCAGGCAGTGCGTGTTCTCCATGGGGAGGCACTGGGAAGCCTTTCGGTGAGGTGGCCCCAGTGGGCAGGACTCCAGTTAGAGGCACACGGGTACCAGACAGGTCCTGGGGGTGCCCGGAACCCAATAACGAAAGCTCTGTTCCATGTACCCTCAGGCTGCGGCCACTCAGGGTTTGAGCCAAACGGAAGCCACTGAGGGAATAACAGACATACTAGCCCATGGCGGCCCTGCCCTCCCTCAGAGCCATAGCATGGCAGGGCACCCACCACAGCCCCACCCTCCCCCGGGACCACAGCACGGCAGGGCACCCACCTGCCGCCTGACCCTGAGCCAGTCTGAACAGTGCACTGTGTGGACTGCGATCCTGCCCCGAGGTAAGTGTCCCTTGCTGGTTCTGCCTCCAGTGGCCTCATGCACTGTTCAGGCCAGGGATACTGCAGACCCACAGCCCAGAAGCCCAAGGCCCAGCTGCTTCCCTGTGAAGATTTAAGGGCTTTATTCTGATGTAGTCCTGCTTTCTCACCCACTGCCCTGATAGCCAGGCCCTGTGATCCCCTCTGGCAGAGCCATAAAGCCCCATGAAATCATCTGGCCCATGAGGGCATTGTGCTGTCATGAACCAGAACCCACTCCAAACACAGGAATGGAAAAAACTCACTGAGTATGGTTACTCACGCCTGTAATCCCAGCGCTTTGGGAGGCTGAGGCGGTGGATCACGAGGTCAGAAGTTCAAGACCAGCCTGATCAACATGGTGAAACCCTGTCTCTACTAAAAATACAAAAATTACCCAGATGTGGTGGCACACACCTGTAATCCCAGCTACTCAGGAGGTTGAGGCAGGAGAATCACTTGAACCCAGGAGGCGGAGGTTGCAGTGA
>NW_016107474.1:5700443-5726926 GCF_001604975.1 Cebus imitator | reverse complement strand
TCCATCCATCCATCCATCCATCCATCCTTCTATCCATCCATCCTTCTATCCTTCTATCCATCCATCTTTCTATCTATCCATCCATCCATCCTTCTATCCATCCATCCATCCATCCATCCTTCTATCCTTCTATCCATCCATCCATCCTTCTATCCATCCATCCATCCTTCTATCCATCCATCCATCCATCCATCCATCTACCCCTTCACACATATGCCCACCCATCTACCCATGTATTCATCCACTTACCCCACTGATCCACCCACCCACCCATCTGTTCATCCATCTACCCACCCATCCATCCACCCATCCACCCATCCATCCACCCGCCCATCCATTCATCCAGCCATCCATCTATCCACACAGCCATCTACCCATACACCCACCCATGCATCCAGTGCCTAGTCCCTCGCCCACCACCCATCCATCCACCCACCCACCCATCCATCCACCCATCCACCCATCCATCCACCCGCCCATCCATTCATCCAGCCATTCATCTATCCACACAGCCATCTACCCATCCACCCACCCATGCATCCAGTGCCTAGTCCCTCACCCACCACCCATCCATCCACCCAGCTGTAAAGGGCCCTGCATTGCTGTATTCATGCTACATGCTGAGTTCACAAAGTTATAATACCAGGCTTAGAATGAGTGGGCACTAAGTATTTTTGGATAGCTGACTTGAGTGAATAATTATCACAAAAATGATTAAGATACCATTTGTACCTTTAAAAAGAAAGGACAACAAAAGTAAACAGAATAACCATGCCACAAATGTGATGTATGACACACTGCCGAGGTGGCAGTGGACCCTGTCGGGCAAACCAAGATGCCGAGGGTAAAAGTGGGGGTGGGCACTGAAAAGAATTGTTAAGATAAATGCTTTTTATGAAATGCCCATTTATTTTCTTATTTATTTATTTATACTGGCAGACTTATAAATCAGTTCTATTTAGGCCGGGAGCGGTGGTGGCTCACGCTTGTAACCCCAGCACTTTGGGAGGCCAAGGAGGGCAGGTCACCTGAGGTCAGGAGTTTGAGACCAGCCTGACCAAAATGGAGAAACCCCGTCTCTACTAAAAATACAAAATTAGCCAGGTGTGGTGGCTCATAACTGTTGTCCCAGCTACTTGGGAGGCTGAGGCAGGAGAATCACTTGAACCTGGGAGGTGGGGGTTGCAGTGAGCCAAGATCATACCATTGCACACCAGCCTGGGTAACAAGAGCTCAAAAAACTATATATTATCCAAAATAAATTGTTTCAATAGATCTGCATATTAAAGCAAAAAGTTAAAAAAATCTTGTATATTGATTACACTTAAAAATAAGCAAAATCACTATTCTTGCGACATATTTACAAGTTTATCTCTATTTTCAAGGATTTCTGGCTCTAACAGTATGTCATTTGTGTGTGTGTGTGTGTCTGTGTGTGTGTGTGTGTGTGTAAGAATGTCTTTTTTTTTTCTTTTATGTCTTCATAAAATATCCCCCGATTTTTTTTCAATGTTGTATTTTATGATGGATAAATTAAAAATTGTTGACAGCTTTGATTGTGGTCTGCAGCGTGAACTATTTTATTCAGAAAATACCCTTCCTACCAGCCCGAGAGACGCAGGAAGCTGACGGCGAGTCAGCTAAATGGAGGGCTTTCTCAGCTCTCGTGTTCCCATGTGGAAACGCACGGCTCTTTCAGCCTGGCTGTTTGTGTACATTCCATGTCTCTGTCTCCATTCAGAGAAATTTTCATAAACAAAAAAATTAGACAAATCTTTGTACAAAACTCTTCCACAAAGTTGTCTCTATTTATGATTCTTTCCAATGTTTCACTAAATTTAAATGCTCTAAAATCACAGGCTGTCGCAACAGCATTCCATTTGGGTGCAGAATAGAAACGTATCCAGCTTAAAAACGTGGACTCCCCCAGAAGCCTCTTGCCCACGTCCAGGACTCTGCACAGCACACCACGTCCGCGAGCCACCCGAGTCCACGTCATCTGGCTTCCTCAGCTGTCCCTCGCTTTTGCAGGGAAGCATTTATTTCAGCTTCTTTTCTTTCCCTGAGCTAGCTTTTTTTCTTTTTTTCCAAAACCATTGTTTTCTGGCACAACATTAATTGAGTAATTGGAAGTTTCTAGTGAAGTTGGAATAAAATGCAGCCGAAATTTTCAGAACACTCACGTACAAAAAGGTTCGAGGCCATCACGAGCCAGTCTGATTTACAGAGGCCAGGGCGTTTGCTCGACACCCCAGCGGGTGACAGGCCACAAACACAAAGTGTCAACTGAACTGAAGTTTGTTTGGTTTTTCACTCAACGTCAGTTTCTCACACATGCCGTGGACGAGCCACCTGACGCCTCCCGACACCTCTGTTTCTGCTGTGCTGGGGGAAGACGCTGACGCCCACGTGCCTATAGGCAGCACCCCTGTTCCAAGCACATTTCTGCCCCATAGATGGTGGCCATTTAGGGAGAATGTTGTCTTACCTTGATATTATGCTCCACCAGAATTCGTATTTATATTATCACTGCAAACATAAATCACTGTACCTTTAAGGTTGGACTTTTCCACGGAATTAATAAAACACTTTTTTTTTTTTTTTGAGACGGAGTCTCGCTCTGTCACCCGGGCTGAAGGGCAATGGCATGATCTCGGCTCACTGCAACCTCTGCCTCGCAGATTCAAGCAATTATCCTGCCTCAGCCTCCTGACTAGCTGGGATTACAGGCACCCGTCACCACACCTGGTTAATTTTTGTATTTTTAGACAGTTTCGCCACGTTGGCCAGGCTGGTGTCAAACTCCTGACCTCAAGTGATCCCCTGCCTTGGCCTCCCAAAGTGCTGGGATTACAGGCGCGAGCCACCGCGCCCGGCCTTTAAAACCCTTTCATTTCCTTTGCTACTCATTGCTCCTGCCCACAGGTGGCCTAGAGACTCCATGCATCCTGCAGGCTGTGGGGTGAGAAAGGCACGATGCCAGGGCGGAGGCTGGCAGGGCAGCAGGTGCTCCACCTCTCCCACCACCAACGGCAGGAGCCACAGCTGTGCCCCAACCCCTTGTTCTGGATCCGCCTGTGTCCCAATACCCCAGAGGGAAGATTTTAGCCAAGTCGTTGCAAAAAGAGGTGAGAAAAGGCACAGGGGCTGTGGCTCCTGTCGAGCCACACCAGACCTCTGCTCACAGCTGACACGCCTCTGGCACCCACAGAAAAGACCACGATGGAGCCCAAAGCACGGGGTCGGAGTTCGGAGTGAGCAGGCACTCACTCCCTGCCCCCTAAGCATGTTTCAACGTGTGACCGACAGCAACGCCCCGTTAAAAATGCTAGTCTCGGCTGGGCGCAGTGGCTCACGCCTGTAATCCCAGCACTTTAGGAGGCCCAGGCGTGCAGATGACGAGGTCAGGAGCTCAAGACCAGCCTGGCCAATATGGTGAAACCCCATCTCTACTAAAAATACAAAAATTAGCCGGGCGTGTTGGCACGTGCCTGTAATCCCAGCTACTCAGGAGGCTGAGACAGGAGAATCACTTGAACCTGGGAAGTGGGGATTGCAGTGAGCCGAGATGGCACCATGGCACTCCAGCCTGGGCAACAGAGTGAGACTCCATCTCAAAGGAAAAAAAAAAAAAACCTCCAGTCTCAGACAGATGCCAGCCCTAACAAGGAAACCAGCACCTCTTGCTGTCCATGGGAGGTCACTTCAAAACTAAAATCGTTTAGAAAGCTGTTGAATTCTAGAGAGACTCTCTTGCCCACCCAAGTCTCCGGGCCTGATATTTGCTGTCTGTTTGCTCCAGAGGGAGACAGCCAAATGACAGCCATGCTCCTTGGCCCCAGACTCGGTCTCCTTCCTTGTCCCATTCACAAGATTCGGAAGAAGTGGCACAGGGGTAAGCACTCTCCCGTGGGTTCCACGTGACTCGTGAAGGCTGCATGGGTAGGATCATCCATCCAGGATAGCGGAAAAGCTGGTGGAATTCACGCTTCAGGAAACTGAGGCGCAAAGAGGGAAAAGAGGCTACCCAGGTAATCCAGGCAGCCTTGAGCCCAAGCACCTGCTGCCCCCCTCTGCCATCAGACAGGCTGCCAGTTCAGATAGGGGAGGCAGCTTTTCTGCAGGGTTCTCCTCCTAGCCTGTGCTGTCTCCGAAAAACCCGCATTCTCTTATACCTCAGGGGCCGTCCTCGGTGTGTGGGACCACAGCCTCACTCCCCACCATTGGTGACAAGGGACAGAGGTGGCTGTCCGTGTGTCTGTGAAGGCAAGAAAGTCTTCACACAACAGAGGCAAGAAACAGCCTCGAGAATGCGCCAAATGATCTTAAATTATAGGAAAAGCATTCGTGTAAATATTTAGAGGCTTTGAAGAAACACAGCTCTGTTTCAAAGGAAAATGCAAAGCCAGAAAAGGAGGCTCAGCTGTTGTTTTTGATTCAAGAATCTGATTTAGAGACGAGAATGTGGTGGGCGAGGGAGCTGCTCCTTCCCATCCCCTCTCCACACGCAGCATTCCACACTCATCCATCCAGTCCATCCCTTCCTAGATCCCTGAAGCATCTCCACACACCACATGGACACGAGATCCACAGAGCCACGGCCTGGCCTCCAGGACCCTGAGAAGCTGGGATGAGATGGACCCATGAGCCGTGGCGCGGTGTAGACGGCTCCTCTAAGACGCTGCACACGGCACAGGCATCATTGCTCCTGACCTTTCCCACAATCCGTGGCGCTCTGAGACCACGCGGGCAACCTGGAGGAATTCAAGGGTCCAGGGGAGGGAGCTCATGCAGACAGACATTGCCCAGCGGGACTGGGCCACCAAGAGGGAGGGCCCCAGGGGCGTTGAGCAGAGGGGCTCCTACTGATTTTAGGACCTGGACTGCGTTCCAGAGGACGGAAGAAGCCAGGAAGCCTTTCTCAGCCGGGGAGGGATGTGCTCAGATGCTGGGAAAACCACCCAAAGGCAGAGGGCTGGGCCTTTAGCACGCAGGGCGCCTACGCAGTCCCCTTCATTTCCACGTGATTGCTGAGGTTTGCATGATTTCATGGGACGGGCCTGTAGCTCCTCCAAGGCCATCTCAAGCTGAGCAGGGCAGAGGCAGCCTAGCGAGGAGCCGGGCTGTGGGAACTCACTTGCTGGGGGGTCCCCAGGTATAGCGTGGACACTCTGAGGCTGGGGCACATACAGGAGCACAGTGAGTCTGATGCCCCCAGAGGAGGATGATGAGAGCGGCCTGCAGGGTTGTGTGAGCATTGTGTGGCCAGGGCACTGATAAGAATTCCTCTCATAGGCCACAAGTTCTACACAAACCCACCTGCCCCAGAGGAAGCCCCTCCAGCCCGGCACATGTGCACCTGGGGAGCTGAGGCCCCTGCCCCAGCGAGGTTGGGGAAGGAAGGTGGAGGAAGTCCCCAGCAGGTTCGGAACCATGACTCAATTCCAGGCCCCAGGGGCTAGAAAGGCCTTTTCCTGCAAACCTCTGCCCCCTGCACCACCCGGTACCCCCAGACCCTAGTCCTGCCTGCAATCTGACTTGGCCTGGCCTCTTGCCAGGGAGGGCGGGAGCTGCTGGCCACAGGCCACAGATGCTCTTTAGAAGGGACAAGCACAGCTCCCCAGCAGAGGGAAGGCAGCAGCCACCTTCTCCAGCCTCTTCCCCTCCACTTTTCAGGCTCGTGGTCCTGTCCTGCTGACAGTGGGCTTCAGCCAGGATGTCCAGCCCTGAGTCCTGACCCAGAGGCTGCTGGGATGACAGCGATGCCACCAGGCTTCCGTGCAGAGGATGCACGCGCCAAGTCTAATGTATGGCAGGTGGGGCTTCTGCTGTCAGAGTCCGAAGCCCCCAGCCTGAGCTCTCTCAGCCTCCCATGGGGCCCAGAGCGCCCCCAGGTGGCAGGATGTGGCCTTGCAGCTATGGGTGGGTCGGGCTGCAACCCAGACACCCTCGCCAGGGCCTGCCCCAGGTGCTCCTTATGCCCCCACCCCACTGTCCAGCGGCACAGAGCCTCGGCTTTGTCACAGCGGCCCCATGCTCCCGGCCTCCCAGCCCCCACCCCCCACCTCCCTGCTGCATGACCCAGAGGCGGCCTCTAGTGAGCGTTCTCGAGGTGGGGCCCAGCAGCAGCCCCCTCAGGAGACTTGCCAGAAATGCACATTCTCAGGTCCCATCCTGGACCCTGCGTCTGTTGGTCTCAGGCAAGCAAGTCTCCCCTGGGGGGTGGTGGACACCCTGAGAGCACACCCCTGAGCACCCCAGCGGCAGGACCTGGCGCCTTCTCTGACCAGTTGCCGGCCCAGGTGGCCTCAGCCTTGAGCAGAGCACCCAGTCTCAGAGCCTTGTGCGTCATCCAGGCCTCAGAGCTGCCTCTTCGGAATAGGAGAGGACGAGGGGCCCGTGGACCCCAACCCAGGGTCCCTGGCCATTCAGCAGAGACCCAGGCATCCTTGCCAGCTGCCAGCACTTTGCAGGGGTGTGGCACCCAGCAGTGGTGAGGACGGCACGGTCACACAACAATGACACATGGGGCCCTGGACCCGTCCTCAGGATGGGGGCCTCAGGGAAGGCATCTGGGGCCCGGGAGACCACCGGGAGCAGGGAGCTGGGCATTTCTTCACCAGCCCATATCCAACCAAATAAACTCTCCTGAGACAGCCTATCTGCTATGGCACTTCCAGCCCCTGAGAGTTTGTCGTCGCTCAGCTGATGAGAGCAGGTTTGGGGGCCTCGGAAGGGGGTGGCAGGGGGTGGAGGAGACGTGGGTACTGTCCCACCCTCACCGTGGACAGCAGACGAGGCTCGCTGCCCTCTGAGCCACAGTGACACGGAGGAGAGCTCTCACCAGGACGCAGCTCCAGCCTTCCGCATGCGATTGTGCACATGAGCTGGAACTGGTGCAAATGGATTCCTGGAGTAGGGGAGCAGCTCAGAACCAGGCCTCCCTGAGACGCAATGTTTTATGTGAAGAAAGTGGGCCTAACGCCTGAGGCTGTGGGGCTCCCCTGAGTCCAGCAGGCACCCAGTGTCCAGGGAAAATGAACACTGAGACATCAGGCCTTCCCAAGAGAGCCTGTGTAGGGTGGGGGTGTTGGCTTCAGCCCCCACACCCTGCAGAGAGCAACAAGAGCATGTCCCTGGGCGATGCCGGCTGCCTGTGTGCCCTGGCACCCGTGAGTGATGGGTGTGGGGCTTCAGAGCGTGTCCCTGGGTGATGCCAGCTGCCTGTGTGCCCTGGCACCCGTGAGTGATGGGTGTGGGGCCTCCAGGACACAGGAGCTCTGCAGAGGGGAGGGGCATCCCTGCATCAGCTGCTGGGTCATGGGGGCCCAGTGAGGAAACCTGGGCATGGAGGCCCATCTAGAGACAACTGTTGGGGCTGTGTTTTCCTCGAGGCTTTGTTACCAAGGACATTTTGTTCCAAATCCCTGCCCCTCACCTGAGATCACAGTCCATCCCCGTGAAAAGACAGAGTAATTATTTCCATTCCTGCTGGCCAGGTTGGGTGTTCGTGGGCCAGGCTGTTGTTGGCATGGCAACAAGACAGGGCTGGGAGTGGTGAAGCCACTGCCCACACTCCTGGCTCAGCCACGCTGCTTGCTCCCCACCAGCCAGCCCCTGGCAGCACCTCAAGTCCCTCCAGGAGAGAACATCCTTCTTCTTCCTTACCTTGTCAGCACCTGGTGCTCCAGGGGTCTGTCAGATGCCAGGCTGTGGATAAGATGTCCCTCCTGTGAATTATTTCATTCAACCCTTATAACAGCAATATTAATGCTATTACAGGTATTAATTTTTATCCTGATTGTAAAGATACAAATCCAAAACTTCGACCTCTCACATGTAGTGTCCACTGATTTTCAACAAAGTCACCAAGACTATTCAATAGTCTTCAACAAACGGTGCCAGGACACCTAGATGTCCACATAAAATAGGATGGAGCTGAGCCCCTACCTCACACCATACACAAAAACGGACTCACAGTAGATCAAGGATAAATGTAAGAGGTAAGATTAGAAGCCTCAGAAGAATACAAAGGTATTCGTCTTTATCACCCTGGGTCAGGCAAAGGGTTCTTAGCTACAACACCAAAAGCACTACAAGAAAAGAACAAATACATGAATTGCATCAAAATGAAAACTTCTGTGCAAAGGATATCATCCAGAAAGCGAAGAGACACACAATGGGAGAAACTACTTGCAAATCACATATCTGATAAGGAACTTGCATCTGGACTATATATAGAAAGCACCTCTACAGCTCAATAATAAAAAGACAGGTAACCTGATTAATATATGGGCAAAAGAACTAAATAGGCATTTTTTCCAAAGCAGATCCACAATGGCCAGCAAGCACATGGGAAAGTGCTCACTGTCATCAGCCCCAAGGGGAGTGCAAGTCACAACCACAGCGAGAGGCACCTCACGCCCAGGAGCATGGCCGTAAGCAGAAGTCAGGCAGCGGTGAGGGTTGATGAGAACGCGGCAACGCTGGGGCCCTCATGCACTGCTGACGGGAATGTCACCGTGCAGCTCCTCAAGTTAAACGCAGAGTCACCCTACGACGCAGAAATTCCACACCTTGGTGCACACGCAAGAACTGAAAGCCGACGCCCACACAGAAACGGACGTGCCACTGTTTGTAGCAGGATTATCTGTAATAACCAAAAAGTGAAAATCACCTAAATTCCCGCCAAATTCAGGCATAAACTGTAGCCCATCCACACCATGGAATATCAGTCAGCCATGAAAGGAATGGGGTTCTGGTCCCTGCTGCAGCATAGGTGAGCCCTGAGAACACCACACGGAGTGAAAGAGGCCACAGGCAGAGGCCACGTCGTGTGTGATCACGGTTACGTGAAACATTGCGAACAGGCAAATCCTCGGAGGCAGGAGGCAGAGGTCTGCTTGCCAGGGCTGGGGACGAGGGACGGAGAGTGTCTGCTCAGTGGGCACAGGGCTTCCTTTTGGGGTGATAAGAATGCTCTAAACTTGATTTGGTGCTGGCTGCACACCTCAGTGTCTACAACCTATCATCATTGACGTGCACACTTTAGAAAGCTGAATTGTAGGGAAGGAAAATTATGCCTCAAAAAAAGCTGTCATTCAAAACGGTGTAGGTTTAGCAGGGTCAGCAGGGGCTGTGCCCACACCAACGGCAGAAGCAGGGCTGAGCGCTTGGCGCGTGGCTCCGTGGCGCACTCTGGACTTGGAGGCTCTGCCTCGGCTTCCCCAGCTCTGCGTCTCCTCATTGGCACCAGCCCAGCGTCATGCCCTGCAGAACGCGGTCTGCGAAGCAGCAGCATTGCGGTGCCCGGGTCTGCAGGTGATGCAGCATCTCCAGCCCTGCCTGGACCTGTGGATGGGATCCGCGTTTTCTGTGCCACACAGCTGGCTCAGGTCTACATGGAAGCGCTGACAGAACCCTGCCACCCACACCCCATGACCAGAAGCGCTTGCCAGCTGCTCCTGGATATGGCACGACTCTCGCGAGTCACCAGGTGAGTAAGAAAGAAAGCAGGTGATCTGGAGCGAGAAGACCCAGGTTCAAATCCCAGCCATGCCACTCCTCTGTGCTTCTGTGCCCACGTTCACCGTCCCCTTGGTGGCAGGAGCAGCTGCCTGTGACATGGCAGATGCTGCTCTTGGGACACAGACAGTGAAGGCGAACAGATTCCGCCCCATGCAGCTCACAAAACAGCAAGTCTAACCAGCCCTTGCAAACAGGAAAGTCAGCAGCCAGTCCCCTCTGAGCCTGGACTCCTCCTCAGCAAATGGTGATGGGTGATGGGGCTTGGAGGCCAGCAAGGCTTCGATGAGAAAACACCAGGGCCTGGAAACGGCAGAGCTTTCTATGACAGTACCATGGCTTTTCCAAAGCATTTTTTGACAGAAGCAACGGGGCAGGCCAGGCATGGTGACTCACATCTGTAATCCCAGCACTCTGGGAGACAAAGTAGGTGGATCTCCTGAGGTCAGGAGATCGAGACCAGCCTGGCCAACATGCCGAAACCCTGTCTGTACTAGAAATATAAAAATTAGCTGGGCGTGGTGGCGCATGCCTGTAATCCTAGCTACCTGTCAGGCTGAGGCAGGAGAGTTTCTGAACCCGGGAGGCAGAGGTTGCAGTAAGCTGAGCTCGCACCATTGCATTTCAGCCTGGGCAACAGAGCAAGGCTCCATCTCAAAAAACAAACAAAAAAGGTGCTTAGGAAAGCGTGAGGTCCAGGCAAGACGCCGTTAAACACCATGGCGGAGACAGACCAGGGCACCGGAGAAGCCGGAAGCACAAATTCACACCTGCTACGCACTGAACTGTGTCCTCGAATTTATATATTGAGGCCCTAGGCCCCAGAGTGGCTGCATGTAAAGATGGGGCGTTTAAAGAGGTGCCTGAGGGTAAATACGGCTTTGCGGGTGGGGCCCTGATCCAATGGCACTGGTGCCCTTCTGGGAAGAGGCGGAGATGCTGGGACCTCTGTCTCCCTTTCTCTCTCTCACTCTCCTTCTCCCTGCGACATACGCACAGACAGAAGACCCCGTGAGGCTGGGGGAGAAGGCGCCGTCTGCGGGCCGTGGACAGAGGCCCCAGAGAAGCCAGTCCTGCTGGCCCTTGACCTTGACTTGGAGCCTCCCAGCCGGTGCCCGCCTCAGGCCCCGGGGCTGTGCGCCTTGAGGGCGGCCTGGGCCTACGACCTCGAGGCCTTGAGAACTCTGCAGTCCGTGACCCTGCTGAGGGCTGCTGTGACCTCACCCACACAAGCCATTCGTGTCCCTGTAAGCAAAGGTCAACCTCACCCTGTGATGGGTGCATCCTTCTGCCCACTCGGGAAAAATCCTCAGGGCAACAGGTCAAGTCTACCTTATTTTCCCAGCCACTGGTTTTCTTCCAAAACACCAGGTATGGTCACTGACGCCAAGGTGTTTGCGTCAGAAGAGACAGTGGGGACCCCTCTAGACCAGCCCATTGGGAAAAGCAGGGATTAGGGTGCTCAGTGTGGAGCCTGGTACCACCACAGGCCCCCACGAAGGCCAGAGACACCCAGAGCACCCTGGTTGGGGCCTACGCTGTGGTGCAGCCACTCGGCCCCTTCACGTGGATCGGGGTACAGAGAGAACTAGGCTGGGCTGAAAATGGGACACCCCATCCATCCTGTGCCTGGGCACTGTCCACAGCCCCAGCCCCGCCGACCTGCCCGGGGCAGCAGGAGTTCAGGAAGAGGCATCCTCCCGTGGAAGGGAACCCTCACGCCGCCCCAGACCAGCACAACTTCACCGCAGCAGCGGACGCCGGCCCGGGCCCGGGTGCTGGGGGTGCGCCCCGCCGGAGCCCTTCACGGCCAGTGAGGTGGAGCAGACGGCATGTGGAGCAGATCCCCTGACAGAAACTTGCCCCAGCTCCAAAACTATTCATGAAAACACAAATGGTCTAAGTCTGGGAAATCATTAGGCGGCGGCTTGTGTCCGAAGCGCAGAGCGAACACGGCGGCTGCGGCCTCCCCGGCAGCTCTGCGGTGCCTCCAGCCTCGCCTTCCCAGAGAGGGACAGTTTCTATGGAGATGAGGAGAGGGAAGCGATTTACCAACTGCTAAGTGATTCTTACATTTTAAAAATCCATCCAGAGCCCAGGCAGAGGCAAATGGTTTTTTCCAGTTAGCACAGAAGTGGGAACAGAGCGCGGCAGACCCCACCCGTGGACGCCGGGACCCCGTGAGGGCTGGCACAGGGGGGTCGGGCAGAAGACCCAGCCAGGGACAGATTCCACACGGAGGCGTCCACCGGGTCAGGCAGATAGCAGCAGCAGGGATCTGGCACCTCGGGGTCAGCCAAAATCCACAGCTGCCGAGGCCCCGGCCCCGGCCCCAGCCAGCACCGCAGAGGGGAAGCAGCTGCACTCCCCCAGCCCCAGAAAGAGCCCTGCAGAGGAACGTCAGGGACCTGTGGAAACCAGAGTGAGTCTTCGGGCTGGGCACGGCCTGTGACTTCTCCAGCGCCAAAGCTCATCTCAGAGGGCCGCGAGCTAGCGCCACAGCAAGGCGGGGCCTGGTGCAGAATCTTAGCCAAACGGTGATATTTTTCAATGCATTTAAAATGAAATCTTCCCTTCACTACAGTTCTCAGAACTGTTTTCCCATCAACAGTGTGAGACGCCTGCCCTCCTCCACCCACGGCCTCAGCTCCAGCCCATCTTCTCTGAAGTCAGCTCTCTCCGTGGGGCTTGCCCCACACCCTGCCCCCAAGAGCTGAGAAGCAGGCGTTTCCACGTCTTCTGCATAAGAAGCGGGTATCTGTTGCTGGTGTGGGAACATCAGCTCCTCCTCAGAAACGTCCCTTGCACAAGTATTTATTCACCAGAAAAGTGTTATCTGAGCTTCTGGGTTCCTATGACTCTGCGGCTCAGAGCAACATCTGCACTTTCGCTGTGATGAGCACGTGGACGTCCTTACTTGGGCGTCTTAAAAACGATTCAAGGCTTCCTACCAAACCCTGGGCTCGGCTCTCATCAGCTGTAACTTGCAGTTCAGAAGTGACCGGAACAAGGATCCTTCTCAACCAGCAGACTGGGTTCCAGGGGACGTCTATGGCAGCAGCCAGCTGAGGGTGTGCACGGTATTGTTTGGTTTTAAAAGAGTGATTAGGGTACCAACGCTGCCTACCAGTCCACATGGCAGATGCCCGGAGCGGTGGTGTGACGCACGTGTTACATTAACCGCAAAGGACCGCAGCGGATGCCGCCTGGCGGAGGCCTCACCCGAGCCCTAAGCATCTGTGGACTTTTCCGCATTGCTTACGGTGAGCATCACGAACGGAATTTGACTGGAAGCCGGAGAGTCGGCGGCCATTTCTGTCCTGTCGGTCCGTCGGGACACGCACATTCTCTGACATGCAGCCGCCCGGCGCTCCCCAGCGTCTGTGTTTTAAGCTGTGGCTGAGTCACCGAGCACATCGGGCTGGCTGACCACATGGACACTCCCAGCTGACCATGACCTGCACCCGTGTGATCTGAAGCCATCCCGCTGACAGCGGAGGCCTGGCAAAGCCCGTCTGCCGGGTTTGACGGTCGGCACCAGCCCCAGGGCAGCCCCTGGGGGTTCCTGTTTGGAGGGAATAAGACTTTCTTTGCAGAGGGGCTGGCCTTGGCCTGAGCTGGTGCACCAGCTCGCTGCGGCCCCGGAAAGCTGCCCCTGCAGGGCTTCGCCTGGGCGGGCGCTGGGCCCGGGGTAGCCTGTTGCTTCTGTGCCATCTTCATTAACGAGTCATAGATTACACATAAGCACCTTCTTTATGGACTTTTTAGGATGACACGTTCAAATCCCACGGCTCCAAACCCCTTCCTGGGACCTGAGGAACCCAAACCCCTTCCTGGGGTCTGAGGAAGCTAAACCTCTTGCCTCTGCCCTCAGTTTTCCCATGGCGTCAACTCAAAAGAGCGAGTGACAAATGACATGGCACCCAATCCCAGAGCCCACCTCCCGGAACCCCGCGGCGCTTCCCCGGCTGGGACAGTTTCCTGTCCTTCCTTACAATTGCTTCCTCAACATCAGTGTGTCCCCACCGCCCCCACCGTCCTGAGCATTGCCTCCCAAAGGCCTGAAAGTAGCACCCAGAAAGCCCGAAGCCCCCAAATCAACCCCGCCCAGTCCTGGCGCTTCCTGTTCACGGCGCTTTTCCCAGTCCGGCAGGATTTTCACTGCAGGTCAGAGGACCACCTGCAGCAGTTGTCTGGGGGGCTGACTCACAATACAGATTCCTGGGCACCGTTCCAGAAGCTTCCAGTCCACCCAGAGGATGGGGAGCAGCTTCTGCTGCCAGCGACCCTTCCACGTGGCTCTAACAGCCACGTAAACATGGAGGCAGCTTGAAGGGCAAGTCTCTATTTTACCCAGATGCTATGGATTGTCCTTCAAAATGTTTATTCAAAAACCGAAAAACAGCTCTAACTGAATCCGGAGAGGAGGATGGCTGCAAATTGATTTTTGTAGCAATTCTGGAGTTCGTCTGTTTTTCAGTCTCGCTGTTGTCACCCCGGCCGGAGTGCAGTGGCATGATCTCGGTTCACTGCTACCTCCTCCTCCTGGGTTCAAGCGATTCCCCTGCCTCAGCCTCAGGTAGCTGGGACTACAGACATTCATCACGACACCTGGCTAATTTTTGTATTTTTTTAAGCAGAGACGGGGTTTCACCATGTGGGCCAGGCTGGTCATGAACTCCTGACTTCAGGTGATCTGCCCACCTCTGACTCGCAAATTGCTGGGATAACAGACGTGAACCCAGTAATGTGCTTGGGGGCTGTGCCCCTGCCTGACAGAAGCAGGCAACACCTGGCAAGTTCTACGGGGAGCATAGCAAACCTGGAGGATGGCAATGGCTGTCTGCCTGGAGAGGAGGGGCATGTGAGCAGGGCTTTGAAGTATAAGCAGGAGTTCACTGGAGGCAAAGGAGTTTACAGACCAGTTCCACAGCCTGTTTTCTGAGGAGAAACCTGAGAAGGAAAGAGGAAAGGAGCCTGCCCAGCACTTCCCAGGTCTAAGGCTGGGCCAGGAGCTGAGGTCCAATATCCTGGTGTCGTCAGTGTCTTGGGGAGCTGCTGGGGGTGGGGACTTCTTCAGCGGTGAGATCCCCTGACAGATCAGTCCCCTCGCCACCTTTAGACTGAGTGGAAGACTTGCCCACCGCTTACCAAACTCCACTCCCACGCACGCCGCAGCCCTGAAAAGGGTGTCGGGAGAAGCAGATGGGGTGTTCGGAGAGCTCCACACTCAGGCTGCGGTCCCAGGGAGACAGGGCGGGAGAGGCGGGCGCTGACAAGTGGCCTCTGCCAGGACACAGGCACCAGCCCAACGGATAAGGGTGGCTAGAACGGCTTTGGTCTTTTCCGTGAAAATGAATCCATGGAAATGTCCCCGCCCAGCACATGCCAGGGGGTGATCAGGCGCGTGAAGGTCGGAGAACCCACGGAGGCCTCCCATGTGGCCTGCGCACATCTCTTTCCAGGAATAGCACAAAGAAACGGGCCTGGCTGCCGTCCTTCAGGGGGAATGTTCCAGAATATCAGCTGATGTGGTACCAGGAGACCTCGTGTGACCTTGGAAGACAGACTGTGAGCTCAGCTTCTGTCTCTGAACAATGACAAATGAAGCAGGCCCAGCCTCTCCTGACCCCAGGAACACAGGCGGCTCTGATTTCAGAAATGGAGGAGCAAGCACAGACGCAGCCAGAAGGCCCGACCCCACCCTCAAGGGACTCGCCAGGGTGGCCCGCAGCAAGGGTCACCGTCCAGCCAGCCTCAGCCGGAGCACCTGCTCCATGCCAGGCACTGTCTGAGCCCTGAGGAGTCTGCAGGGACTCAGGGGCCTCCAGGGTGTCCCACACACGAATCCCCTGGCACAAGAGGTCTTGGCCACACGAGGGGATACTCAGCTCCATGTCAGACTCAAGCCAATGGCCTAATGAGAGCAGAGTTGGCCCCAGCACTGCATCTCCCACCAGGCCAGCCCCGAGCGATGACCGCCTCACCGCCACTGAGGCAGGGTGGCTGCAGACGCCCCAGGCAGGTTGCGGAGCCCAGAGGGAGGAGGCCATCCAAGGCCCAGGTCTGCCGACAGCTCCTAGTAAGGGCAGGCTTGCCTCAGGAACACCAGTGACCTGGGAGCTCAGGGGCCCTGGAGAAAGGGTCCCGTGACGTCTAAGGAGACGTGATTCAGAGACATGGGCACCGCAGCCAGCCTTCCGCATCGCCCTTCTGGCCAGTTTTGCCCCACAGGAAACCGCCTGCCTTAGGACTCGTGAGTAAAGGCCCCACAGAGTAGGATGCGGACGGGAGGCCATTACTGGGGCCGACTCCGCTCTCATTGGGCCACTGGCGTGTGTCCGGCTCAGAGCAGGTCATCCTCTTGTGTGGCTGGACCCCCTGTGCTAGGGGACCCATGTACGGAGCATGCCACGTGTGAGCGGGGCTTTGAAGGATAAGTAGGAGTTTAGTGAGCAGGCCCCATGAGGGTGGTGGAGCTGGGAACAAGGCCCCGAGGGAGTCTCTGAAGGAGCAAAACACCACCTGACTGTGCCCACAGAAGGTCAGCTTGGTGAGTGAACACACATTGATCTGTGGGAGGAACTGGGGAAAGCCCTCCCTCAGGCTACAGACTGGGGTGCAGAGACAGGTGGCCGCCCGCGTACACAGGACGACGCAGGAAACTGTGATCACTGCCACCTGGGGATGCCAGGCTGAGGCTTCTCCCAACACTCAGATTTCCTCCTCGTGGGATATTCTGAGCTCGGCCACATGGCTGTGGAGGGCAGGAAGCCTGTGAGGACCAGGCCAGAGTGCATCCAACACTCTCACAGTCAAAGGGGTGTGTGGGACTGGCCCAGGGGAGAGCAAGCGGCTGCCTGGGGTCTCCCTGGCTGGCAAGGGGCGCAGCGTCCCGAGACCACACCGCACCCAGCAGGTGCTCCACGCTGGCCTCGAGGCCCCGTCTCCCACTCACAGGCCCCTCCCTGAGAGTGAAAGCAGCCTGGCCTCTCCTCCCACCATGGACCAGAACCTCTCCCAGCTCCCAGCCCACACCCCCAGGGGCTGGGATTTCTCGGCCTGAATTCGAAGCCTGGAGCCCAGCAGGCGCTCCCCACCCAAGAGTTTCCTGTGCCCCCTGCTGCTGCCGAAACAGTGGCCAGTCTCCGTGGCCAAAACAACACGGACCAACTTCGGCTCTGGAGGTCAGAGGCTGATGTGGGACTCCAGTCTCCCTGGGCTACAGCGTTGGCTCGGGTAGTGCTGGCTGCTCCTGGAGACTCCAGGGGAGAATCGTCCCCACCCTTTCCAGCTTCCGAAGCCACCACATCCCTTGGCTTGTGGGCTCCCCATCCCCGCACAGTAAGAGCCAGCTACGTGGCGGCTCCAGCCCCTCCGTGGCCTCAGCCTCACACCCATCCTTCTGCATTCCTCCTCCAAGGACTTGAGATTACAGGGAATTCGGGGTCCTCTCCCTGTATCCAGAGCCTCAGTTACATCTGCAAAGTCCCTTTTGCCACGTGAGAGCACAGGTTTGCAGGGCCCAGGGATCAGGATGTGGACGCCTCTGGGGCCATTATTCAGCTGACCCCTCCTGGTTTGGGGACAGCTTCTCTGAGCTCGGACACCCCCGGGAGGCCACCTGTGCTGTGCCGTGGTGGAAGCCCCGCCACCCTCTCCTCCACTGTCTCTTCCGGCCCTTCAGCCTCAGCCCACTCGGCCACGTTCAACCCCAGGGGTCCCTTCCATCCTGGCAGCCCTGCCAGTGCCCCGGAGTCCTGCAGGCCCTTCAGACAGTGGCCCCTTCTCTCAGATGCAAATGGATCACAGGGGCTGGAAGCCGCCCTTGTGCCATGGGGAAGGCCAGGGAGAGGTGTGAGGAATAACCTCCCACAAATGCACAGCACGCAGGAGCAGCTGTGCCCAGGGCAGAAGCCAGAGGCGACGGGAGGGAAGAGCTGTCCCCATCCATGGGGTCGCTGCTTCAAGCCCTGGGCTCCAGATTCTTTTCTGGGAGCCCAGAAAACCCCATGGGGGCTGGGATTGGGGAGTGCCGCTCTCCCCAGCCTTGCCTTAGCTCCCTGCTGCACCTGGGAGCGAGGCTGAGGTCCATGGGGAGGAAGGCTCCAGCCCTCCCGTCACCCGGCCCGTGTGGGTCGTGGTGCTGCTGGCGCATGGATGCCTGAGCAGCCTGGACTGAGCCCAAGGAGCTGGTGGCTCCAGATTCCAGGCCGCAGGGAGGGTGCACAGCCAGGGCGAGCAGGCTGGCCCTGCCTCCAGGCGCCACGTGGAGGGAAGCAGTGACGGATGAAGCCGTAGTTCCTGTTCTCAAGGCCAGAAAACCCAGAGCAGCCCAATCTCCTAGCTCGGGACTGTGAGGCCGGCTGGGAAAATTCCAGCTTCTCGGCCGCTTCCCAGAGGCCAGACGGCTGAGCCCAGATCGGAAGGCCCCATCAGAACACACACCACTCACCACCCCCATCTCTGCCGCCCACAGCCCTCACAGCCTCAGCCACAGGAGGCTCCAGCTCCCGAGTGTCTTTCTGCAGAGCGGTTGCCCATCGCTGGGGGCTGGGGCAGCAATGGGGCAAGAGGCCCCTGGGACCGAGGAGGACGTGAAAGCCCAGCCGGGACCCAACACCTGGCTCTGGTCTTCACTGGGGCCCTAGGGGAGCCGGAGATGGGAGCTCTTGCAGGAAGCGATTAGGAGACATTTGTAAGACAGCCCTGGTGGCAGAGCCGCGGCCCGGGCCCATCACAGGCACCTCTGCACCAACAGCAGCAAACGCACTTCGGCAGCTCGGCCCGGCGGACAGCGGCCAAGCGTGGGGCTCGAGGGGGCTGGTGGCATGGCTCATGCTGCGGGACTCGAGCGCGTGAGTCTGGGAAAGGCATCTGGGCTTTGCCACCAATAGCCCAGTGGGAGGGGGCGTCGGGGGAGCAGAGACAGCATGAGGGGCCATGGTGTGGCGGCCGAGCACGGGAGCGTGCATTCATTTTGTGTGTGTGTGAAATGCTCCAACATAATTGCTTTGAAATGCTAGTCGGTTGACTGCAAAGCCGTGCTGTTCCCTTCAACATGATGCATCGCCCCTCCCTGAGACTTAAGGTCACTTAAGGCTTAAAGATTTTTTTTTTGTAGTCATTAAATAGGCAACAAGGGGCCAGGCGCAGTGGCTCACGTCCATCATTCCAGCACTTTGGGAGGCCATGGCAGGCAGATCACTTGAGGTCAGGGTTCAGGACCAGCCTGGCCAACACAGTGAAACCCCAGCTCTACTAATAATGCAAGAATCAGCCAGGCATGGTGGCATGTGCCTGTAATCCCAGCTACTCAGGCGCCAAGGCAGGAGAATCCCTTGAACACAGGGGGCGGATGTTGCAGTGAGCCGAGATTGCACCACTACGCTCCAGCCTGGGTGGCAAAATGAGACCCTGTCAAAAAAAAAAAAAAAAAAAGAGGCAAAAATGGGGCATATAACTTCCCAAGATAAGAGACTGTAGAATGTGGACACATCTGGAAAGCCACGTGAAAACAGCTGCCAGGTCCGACACGTTGGACTTCGGATTTCACTCTCTGAGGATGAAAAGCAAGGACAGAGCTTCGCCTTCGCCTTCTCCTCGGTGTTTAGGATCCTGCTGGGCCACACGGGTGACCACGGGGAGAGCATACATCCTACAGAGGCTCTGGAATCAAAGGCAGAAAAGTGACCTGAAAGAAATGCAGCATGTGCTGCGTCTGTGACCACAGCTGTCCTTGGAAAGAGAGACAGAAAAACGTGCCTCAAAGTGCAAGAAAAAACTCTAAATGTAATGCGTCACGGGCGCGGGTAGCTGCAGGGACATGACGTTCTCCATCCCCTGCACCAGAGCAGAGGCAGCAGGCGTTAATCACACTGGCCCCTTGTCTCCACGCTGCCTCCTGATAGGACATCAGAGAGCCGCACTGACCCCAGGCGTGGTCACACTTCATTCGGGTTACGGCAGCTCGTGGCCAATACTGTGCGTGGCTGTTGAAGTGAAACATGATCCTATCAACGAACAGACAAAGCAGTGGCTGGCAGCTCTGCTGGGACAGGAGAGACTCTCCCTGCCCTCCCCGTGGCGTCTCTGGCCTTGCTGTGGCCTCTGTCCCACCAGCTGCTCACGGCCACGGGCTGGACCAAGCCCCTGCCCTGCTCCAGAACTACCTGGGCGTCCCTCCTCCATCCCCTCCTCTGGGGTGTGAGGCCACCCCTGCTCCTGTCTCCTCAGCAGGCGGGTTCTGTCTCAGACCCTGCGCCATTTCCCCCTCACCCGGCACGTGGCGGGCCCTCATAAACGCTGGCAATGGGTGGAAGGGAGGGCCGATGGGAGGCCCAGAGTTAGGGGCTATCAGGGCCTTGGGAAGAGGAAGGCAATGAACACAGGGACATCGCGGCGGGTCCTTGGGCTGGAGCCACTGGCCGCCAGCCAAGCAAACAAGTGAAGACACAGAGCCAGTGAGTGGCCCAGGCAGCCACAGCGGGGACGTGGGCGGAGGCCGCTCAGAGGACACATTTAGCTGGGCCAACTCCCTCAGGGCTGTGGCTTGTTCTCGGCGTTTCTTAATTGGAGCAAACGTGTGTGGTGTTTCTGAGAAGCTGCCATTGTTTAGCAGCAAGAGACAGACATCAGACACGGACGCAGCACTTTCACCCGCGTCTGACACGTGTCAGCCCTGGGCCTGAGCCACCTCCCAGCTTTCCTCTCCCACTCAGGGAGATGCACAGCCATGGGCCAAGCATGGGCGGGGCAGAGGCCCTCAGGTGGCAGTGATCCCCACTTCCCATCCCAGGCTGGTGGTTGCGTCTTAGGGGGAACTAGTGGGGGCATCTGTCTCTCATCAGCAGCAAGAACACGGCCTCATCGGTCCACACCGCACTGCGTGGTAGCTGCCTGAGGCTGGAGACGCCCTGAGTTCGTGAAGCGAGTTAGCCTATTGCATCTGCATGGTGTCCTACGGGTTGGAACTGCTAAAATCTCCATTTACATAGGGGGAAACTGAGGCACAAAAGATCAAGCACTTGCCCCCAATCCCACGTCTGAAGAAGTCCCAGGTGGGTGTCCGTGTGCAGGGCTACTGCACCCCCACCCCCGAGGGCCGGCTTCTGCAGGTGAGTGTTCACAGGGCATCAGTGAGTGCCCAGGGCCCCGTCTTAGGCTGTCCCCTCCCATCCTAATCACAGGCTGGTGATGGGGGATTCCCACCCCCAGCTGGTGGAAAACTGAGGCCTGTGCTTGCCTTTCTTCCTGGGACTCTGACTCTGCTGCGGGTGTTCTCCCCAAGGGGCCCTATGCTCTCAGGCCCCTATGCATGGAGGGTGAGGGTGCCATTCAACCCACCCTGGTGGCCCATGCTGGGCCCAGGCTACCTGTCCAGGTGGGGCTGGGGATTAGAGCCAGCACACAGGTGTGACCCACGTCAGGGACCCTCGGGCAGGATGCCCAGCGAGGCAGTGGCAGACAGCTAACTCCCTGCAGGGTGAGCTACTGAGCCTCCCTGAGCCTCAGTTTCCTCCCCTGTAGAATGGGGCAGTGACAACGTGTGCTTTATAGTCTGGGCATTAGACTTTGACCCCAGGACGACACCTGGCACATTACATGTGCTCAGTAGACGGGAGGTCGGTGTCTGAGGCTCACGCTGAGCTCTGCGCTGTGGATAGGGACCCACTCAGGCATCGCTCTGGGCTTTGCAAGCTGCCTCCCATCTATTTCCACCTTCAAGCTTCAGGAGAACTCACGGAGGAATCCAGGCTGCTGATGTCTGCCCAGTCGGATGGCAGGGCCTGGGTCAGGAGGCGAAGGCCAGGTGCCCCCACAGCAAAGCAGGGCAGGGCTGTGGCTGAGGACCCAGGGAACCGGCTCACCCGGCTCACCCTCCCGGGGCAGCCTCTCCCAGACCACGCATGCGGCCTGGTCTCGGGGGAAGGACAGCTGATTGATTCTCACGTCGTCTCCCTGCTTCCCTGCGCTCAACGTGGCCCTGCAGTTTCACCCTGGACGCGCCCCTGGGCACCGCTGTATTGCTTCTGCGTTGAGCTGTGTTGACTTCTCAGAAGTCGTCTGCTGAGATCCCTGGCCGCCGTGGATTTCTTCCTGTCGTCCGCATCAGGCGCCTGGAGCTCAGCACAGATCTGCGCACGTGCGCCTGTTGGGCTCCTGCAGCTGCAGGCACAGTGGCCCACGGACCTGTGGCTGAAACAGTATGAAAGTATTCTCCCACAGCTCTGGCAGTCAGAAGCCCAAACTGGCTCTCACGGAGCTGAAATCCAGTGGTCAGCAGGGCCAGTTCCTTCTGGAAGTGTGGGGAAGAGTCCATTTCCTGCCTTTTCTGGCTTCCAGAGGCTTCTGTGTTCCAGGGCTCATGGTGCTTTCTGATGTCACCGTGACCTCTGCTTCCACTGCCACTGCCTGCTGCTGACCCTCCTGCCCCCACCTCCCTCTTACAAGGATGCCCGTGATGACCTTGGGCCACCCAGATGACCAGGATGGCCCCACCTGGAGGCTCCTCGCTCAGGCACATCCACTGCTGCATGAGGGGCATGTCGCAGGTTCTGGGGACCAGGACGGGCGCACCTCCCAGGGCGTCCGTCACGGCTGCCTGGTTTCCTTCCTCGTCTGACTCTTGTCTTCTGACACTGGTTTTGGTGTCTTTTGTTACACAGCTGTCTTAACTTCTTATGTAACTGAAAACGCCCATCTTATCCTTTCTGGGTTTAGAATTTAGGGTGGAAAGCCTTTTGCTCCACCAGAATTAGGAAACTATTCTCTTTTTCTTCTAACGCTTTTGTACTTTGTTTTGCAATTTAGCAGATTAATCTGCACAGAACACGTTGTGTACGTAAGGCAGGGTTCTGACTTTGCTTTTCCAGATGGTGGATGGATTGGCCAAAGATGCCTTCAAATGATTCTTTCCTCCCTTTCAAATGTGACCAATTTCCTATATTAAATTCTCTTGTAAAGGGCCACATGCTAGACTGGATCTGTTTTTTTGTTTGTTTGTTTTTTTGTTTTTTTTGAGACAAAGTCTTGCTCTGTTGCCCAGGCTAGAGTGCAGTGGCATGATATCAGCTCACTGCAACCTCTGCCTCCCGGATTCAAGTGATTCTCCTGCCTCAGCCTCCCAAGTAGCAGGGATTATAGGTGTACACCCCCAAGCCCAGTTAATTTTTGTGTATTTTTTAGCAGAGATGGGGTTTTGCCATGTTGGCCAGGCTGGTCTCGAACTCCTGACCTCAAGTGATCCACCCACTCGGCCTCCTGAAGTGCTGGGATTACAGGCATGAGCCACCACGCCCAGTCTCAATTCATTTTTAAAATCCACTCATCTGTTCCTATACTGAAATCCCTCCTGCATGAACACAGTTTTAGAGTATATTTTGGTAACTAGAAGGGCAAGGCCCCGGCTTTTCTGCAGGATCTTTGAATGTCACGTCTCTCAAAATGGGCCTGCTCGTTTGTACATGGGTGTTGCTGCTGGACTTCCCATGCTGCCCTCCGATTCCTAAATGGCTCCGTCCTCTTTCCCACGTTTCTCTCCCCTGTACTGTAATTCCCTGGCCGCGTTTCTTACCTGCTCTGTTGCAGCTTCTGTTTAATAGAGCCAAAGTTTTATTTTCTTTAATGACTATATTTTTCACTTAAATAGGTTCTGCCGCTTCGATTCCAAACCCATTTCTCTTGTTCTGGCCTTTCATAATGACTCTCTCTTTTATAGTAAATAATCTTTTTTTTTTCCCCATTTATTTATTTTTTTGCATTTTAGGTTTTGGGGTACATGTGAAGAACATGCAAAATTGTTGCATAGGTATACAGGTGGCAGTGTGATTTGCTGCCTTCCTCCCCATCACCTACATCTGGCATTTCTCCGCTTGCTATCTCTCCCCAGCTCCCCACCCCCCACCGTCCCTCCCCTCTTTCCCCCCAGCTGACCCCAGTGTGTAGTGCTCCCCTCCCTGTGTCCATGTGTTCTCATTGTTCAACAGCCGCCTATGAGTGAGAACATGCAGTATTTGATCTTCTGCTCTTCTGTCAGTTTGCTGAGAATGATAAACACATTGATTTCCCATTGCTGGATGAGCCCCTGTTTGCGCAGTGCTAATTCTGTGTCCATTGCCCTTGGTCCTCACTTCTCATGAGAGTTCATTCCTTACCGTGGCTGTTTATTGTGAGCTCACACTCGGTAAGAGTTGTGTTTCACTTGTTGTAGCTACTGTGGTTTGGGGACGGTCTCATGAAGGCTGGGTTGAGGGAACGTACTCATTTACCAGATCCTGTGGCCTGGGGTCCTGTGAATTTGTCGTAGAGATTCTGTGCCATGCAGACAAAACAAATGCATCACTAGACTCAGGTACTGAGAAGGTCTGGAATGTCTACTTCTCCAGGCAAACTTCTTTCCTCTGCTCAGAGCCTGGACAGTCAGCACGTTCCTTCGTCGCTTCCCCAGCCCAGGGGGCAACGTGTCGGACCCACGTTTCACGGCACTCGCAGTTCCTCGGGGCTCTGAGCCTCCCAGCCGGGCTCAACCCCAGCTTCTAGCATGTGGGTGCAGAGAGGCCTCCGCTCTGAGCCTCGTCACAGTTCCGGGGTCTCTGAAGCACCCCCTCGTCCCACTCCTCATTTCTAGTCCTGGATGCCTGAGCCTCGTCACAGTTCCGGGGGTCTCCGAAGCACCCCCTCGTCCCACTCTTCATTTCTAGTCCTGGATGCCTGAGCCTCGTCACAGTTCCGGGGTCTCTGAAGCACCCCCTCGTCCCACTCTTCATTTCTAGTCCTGGATGCTTTCCTGGTCTTTCTTTCAAGCTTGTCTGTGGACTGAAAATGTTGCATGTTACATTTTTCCCAGAATGTCTATGTCTTTCCAGAGGGAGAGGGTCCTCCCTGTCAGCACAGCCCGGCGTTTCACCGGAGGCCTCTCCCCCCCATTCTCCTGGCAGCTGGATGGTGAACAGCAGGGCATATGCTGCTTATTTCTTTTTCTTGTCTTATTCCTTTGGCAATGACCTCAGATACAACATAGAAAAGTAGCACCGAGGCCAACACCCTTGTTTGGCTACTGACTTTAGTGGAAATGCTTTAAATATGTTTCCATTAGGGTACACATGTATCCTAATGGAACAATTATCCTAATGATCCAACGCAAGTTTATGAAGTTAAGAAGGCTGCTTTTTGTTTCTGGTTTACTGAAATCAGGAGGAGGTGAATTTGGTCACACGGCATTCTGAATTAATGTGGACGTTCATCTGATGATGGGTTGTTTTCCTTTGCAGAACCAGCCTTGCATGACTGCAAATGTCCCTTTGATTCAGACACTGCCATATATATTTGATTAATATTGTGTCTGGGGCAGATCCCTTTTAAAAAGATGGCTGGTCTACTACTCAATCAGGCTTATGTGGAAGGAAAATGAAAATAGGGAGGTTTCTGTGTTATGTTATTCCAACAGGTAAGGAAGCCAGGACTATTACTCTGTGTCATCGCCCATGACAAGCTGCTGGGTGCTCCTGGGCAGGCCCATGCCCTGTGAAGACTTTGGTGTGGGATTTGGGAAGGTGAGATGAAGGCAGGAGGGGCCGATCCCAGCCCTAGGACAAGGTTTAAACAGGATTGTAATGAGAAGAAAAACAACAGTGAACTCTTGCCAGTGAGTAATGATTCACCAAGTACCATAAAATGATGACTGAGCTTGGAATAGTGAAGTCCCCGCTCTTGGATACCGGAAGAATCCACGGAACATTTTAGGATGTTGGATACTTTCGACACACCTCGATAGTCTGTATTTCTGATTCCAAGGTTCTGCTGGCCTGGGTCGTGGACACTGAGTGAGACAGGCAGTCCCTTGGACCAGGAGTGGTGTTGATAAGAACAAGGAAGGCTCCATGAGGAGGTGGGGCCGTGCCAGCTCCCCTCCAGGCTCTGCCATTGCCTTAACCCGGCTCTGTGGTCCTGGGAAGACAGCGCCCCCAGGGCTTTCCAATCTCATCTTCCTCTTTCCACCCTCAGTCTCCCTGGGCTTGCCAAGGCCTCCCAGCCGAATCTGCAAACCAGCGCACTGCACCTCACATTGCTCCCTAGCCCTGAACATGCGTCGTATCAAACATCTTCCTCCTCCTCAGTTGTAAAGAAGCCTTCCCTCTAAAGACTATAATAACTCTGTGACTGTCTCTCCTTTCCTTCTTGCCATAAGGTAGCATGGCTTATAGCACAGTTATATACACAGTTACACGCACACATGGTGGCATGCATACAGAGCTGTGCACGCCCATGGTTGTATGCACACATAGCTGTATTCATGCACGGCTGTATGAATGCATAGCTGTATTCGTGCACAGTTGTATGCACACATGGCTTTACACATGCATGGTGGAATGCATGCATAATTGTACACGTGACTTCATGCATGTGTGGAGGTATGGACACGTGGTTGTATGTGTGCATAGCTGTATACATGAATGTGCACACAGTTGCATGCACGTATAGCTGTCATACACTTGGTTGTGCATTGCATGCACGTATAGCTGTCATACACTTGGTTGTGCACACACATGGTGGTCTGCACACATGACTGTTTACAGCTATACAGGATGGTATACACACATAGCTGTACACAAGTATGGTTGTATGTACGCATAACTGTATGCACACATGGTCACACACACAGATGGTTTTACACACATGGCTGTATGCATGTGTAGTGGTACACAAGCATAGCGTTACGCATGTGTGGTTGTGTGCTCACACAGCTGTACGCACACATGGTTGTATGCACACATGGCTATATGCACACATAGCTGTACACATTATTGTACACACATGGCTGTACACATGCATGGCTCACACACATGGCTGTGCGCATGGGTGGTGGTGTGCTCACATAGCTGTATGCATACTTGGTTGCATGCACGCACGGCTATATGCACACACAGCTGTATGCACGCACAGCTATATGCACGCAC
>NW_016107474.1:5685511-5700243 GCF_001604975.1 Cebus imitator | reverse complement strand
TATGCACGCACGGCTGTATGCACACACGGCTGTATGCACGCACGGCTGTATGCACACACGGCTGTATGCACGCATGGCTGTATGCATATATAACTGTGTACATCCATGTCTGCCCAAGGATGCTGAGATCTTTGAGTGTGAAGGGCAGAACTTATCTTTGCAGCCTCCCCTTCCACTAGCCAGTCACCTGACAGAGCCCTCCATGGTCAACGCTCAGTTCAGACAACACCCACCCCAGCACTCACCCAGTGCCCTGCCCTCATTGGGCACGCTCAGTACCTGAGAATCATCTAATCCTCTCCATGAGGAAGGCAGAGCTGGCAGGACAGTAGCCGGGGACAGACTCGTAAGTGGCACAAGGCCATCTCTGGATGAGATGAGCCATCAGACATGTCATTCATGCTCCAGGCCTGAGCAATTAGCAAAATGACAACTGGTCTCGACAGGCAGGGCCCACACTACCTCTGCTAGGTCTATGTGTGAAGGTGCTGCCGACCAGGAGTGCACAATCCATTCATCTAAGTTTTCAACCCAGCCTGGGTGACGACCAGCCAGAGAGAGACCCTGCTGCCGCCATCTGGACCCAGCCTCCTGGCCAAGCTGGAGACGGCTGGGGCCATCCTCAAGGCTCCGGACAGCTGCGTGCCTTGCTTTATCCCAGCAATCTGAGTTTATGAAACAGAAGTCAGGGGGGCGAGAAGGACATCTATGCCTGTAGGACGGGCCGTGTGGGAAGAGGAGGAGGAGGGCAGGGGCCAGGCTGGAAGCCAATGCCGGAGATGGCTCCACTCCTTGCAGCCCCCCCCCAGCACAGAGGAACCTGACTTAGCAGCAGCTCGCATTTCACAATGCCTCTGGCACTGCTGTCCAGCTGCACTTTCTTAGGTCCAAGGACTGGACGTGGACGTCTGGTGGACGCTTGTTCAGCTGAACACATAGAATAAAACACGCCCAGCTTCACAGTGATATCCCTGAAGCCAGATCTGTGCCTGTGGGTCACAGGTCCCAGCACCAAGCCAGCGTTGAGGGAATGAGGGATCCCGGGTGTGGGTACCCCTCACCGACAGCTAACAGGCAGGGCCTCCCTGAGCCCCAGCCAGGGTGACGAGGACACCCCAAGTGTTCACCCCTCAGGCACCCGTGGATGGCCCCTGCCCGGGAAGCAGCCTCAGGCTGGCACTGTTGGTGCAGGGTGACCCCAGCCGACCCCATCCATCTGGAGTCAGCCGCATCTGGCGCTGTCACTGACAACAGAGTCAACAGCCCCAGATTCTCCCCAACAGATGACTTCCCAGTGAGCCTGGAATTCCAAACACTGAGCCGCAGAACAAAGCGGACGACAAGTGACGTGCGCCAGAGAGGATTCCTTGGGGGAGACTGGGCTCGGCCAAGAGGCCTGTGAGACAGAGGAGGAGAGAAATGAGGACGCTGAAGATTCATGGAGAAGATTCCTCCATCGCCCTGCCCCACGGAATGCGCAGGCCCCAGGCCAACAGCCCTCTGCGCCAGATGACAGCAGGGATCACCGATTCTTCCCAGGTGGTCAGGAGCCCCGGCCACCTGGACCGCACCCTGGCTGCACCCGTGAGGCAGGCTCATGGGGGTGGACTGACCCCTGCCCAGGAGCTCCCTGCAGGGAGGAGCAGCCTGGGAACTTTATGTTGAAACAAGATGAAAACTGACAAAATGAATCAGTCGACAGAGAGAAAAATGGCAAAGGGTATGTGGCAAGGAGTAAATATCCTCCATATAGAAAGAGCTCTTATAAATCAATGAGGAAAAGACAACTCCATTTAAATTTCTAAAATAATATACACTGGCAATCAGTCAAAGGAAAAATGCAAACAGCTGTCGACTGTAACTCACAATCAATGACACCTGCTCACAGGAGGCACCGGCCACCTGCCAGGCAGCAGGGATTTACAAGCGTGGCAATGTCCGGCTGTCAGGGTAAGAGGGGCAGGTGCACCCACAGAGGGTCAGCAAACGGAGACTGGTGCCAGCTTTTAGGGGTTGCTTGGACATGCCCGGATTTTAAATGTGCTTATTCTTCATTCTATAATTCCACTTCCAGGAACTTAACCTAAGTAATTGATAGATGTATACACAAACCCGGATAAGTGAAGACACTCATTGCAACTTGGCTCATAGCAGAAAACAACTGAGTGGAATGATGTAAACCCACCTAGAAGGGGTTTGTGAGCTAGATGGCAGCAATCCAGGCAGACCTCTCTGTCCTCCTGTGTCCCCAACTCCCAGAGAGCTCCCAGCACACAGCACACAGTTCATACACATTTGCCCAGAGGGTAAATACAACAGCACATCGTGCAGCACAAAGAACAAAGCAGCATGTCCTGACATGGAAGAACGGCCACAGAAAACCACAAAAAAGTGGCTACAGGACAAAATGTGAAGGGCAGCCCATTTAGGTAACCATACATTCAGGAAGGTGATACTCAAACACTGATTACTGGGATCGCTGGGTTGCTTCCATTCATTCATTCATTCATTCATTCATTCATTGAGATGGAGTCTCGCTCTGTCTCCCAGGCTGGAGTGCAGCGGCAGAATCTCAGCTCACTGCAACCTCCGCCTCCCAGGTTCAAGCAATTCTCCTGCCTCAGCCTCTCAAGTTGCTGGGATTACAGGCACGCCCCACCACACTTGGCTAATTTTTTATATTTTTAGTAGACATGGGGTTTCACTATGTTGGCCAGGATGGTCTCAAACTCCTGACCTCAGGTGATCAGTCCACCTTGGCCTCCCAAAGTGCTGGATTACAGGTATGAGCCACCGTGCCTGGCTGATGTTTCCATTTTTTATGCATAACACACAATCAGAAAGCCAGGTCAAGGTATTTCTAACATTTGAAACATAGGAAGTTGATAAATTTAATATCCTATGAATGTTAAATTCATTAAATATTTAATTTTATTTATATTTTGTGATTTTATTTATAATTTATTGTTTTATTTATTGATTAAATTTATAAAATTACTGAATAATTAATTTACTGATTGACTAAATTAATTTATTGGTTAAATTTGTTGATTTTTATTAATTATAATTAAAATAAATTTAATACGTGAATTATTAAATTAAATATTCCTATGAGAATTGCATCCAGACTGGACTCAGATGCCCGGGGAGGGTGGTTCACCGTTCCTGCTGCCAGTCTGAGTCTCGATTTCCTCAGCCCTTCCCTGACAGGGCCGGGGGGCACGGTGCTTGATGGGGAGGGTTGAAGAGCAAAGATGCAATCCTGTGTGCAGAAGATGTTCTCAAGCTGCCAGGCGCTGGGCACATGCGGGGTTACCAGCAGTAACGATTTGACCAAAAGAATCAACAGAAGGAAAGCTTTATTCTTAGGCTGTCAGAAATAATACCAAGGTCGAGATCCAGGGAGCCCCAGCAGGGCCCTGTCTCAGCACCCCCCTCCACCCGCCCTCCTGAGTGACATGCTGTGGCCGGTGTGCTGCCGCCCAGCCGGCGGGTGACGCTGGTGGCAGGCTGCGCTCTGCCTCAAAGCTGAGCTGCACAAGGAGGGCAGTCCCCCCAGCCCCACGCCCCCGTGTGTGGCAACTCTCCCATGGGCGCTGCCCACGGGTCTTCCCGCCTCTCTCCCAGCATGCCCATCACACCTGTGCCTATCCGGAGGGGCACACCTTGGCTCCGTGAGCCTTCCCCTATGGTGGTCAACTCGGGAGTCCACAGTGCTGCCCAAGGCAAATGCTCTGTGCAGGGCCCTCGGCTGACCTGTTTATGTCTAAATTCATTTCGTCCTCCTGTAACTGATGCTGCGTAGAGGCTTCCATCACCAGCTTCACTAAAGAGGAGGCCTGGGCTGACACAGTGGACGGCCACTGCCCCAGGACACTCAGCCAGGTGCACAGCCACCAGGCCTGGGGCAGCCGCACTTACGTCTCTGCTTAGTTTGAAAATTGGAATCCACTCTCATCCATCTCATAAGGTAAAAGTATGTCACCACCAAGAGCACAGGAAATAATGTGATATGGATTCTTTAAACAATTCTGAAAATGTTTTGCGGATGGTAGCAGGGCTGGGGCCAGCAGGAGTCTCCCAGACCCCAGGTTGTGTGAGTTCAGATGAGTCTGTGACACTGGACGGCCACGTCTTGCTGGGAAAGCCTCAGTTGTTCAAGTTGTGTGGAGCTGGAGAGATGGGGGCAGTCACAGATCCAGTCCCCCAGCTACGCGGCATGCCCCGGGTGGGCTGAGCACCCAGGAGGGAGCGATGGGGACGATGAACTGCAGTCTCTCTCTGGGCAGCCAGTCGCCACGTGGAGCCAAAGGCCAGGACGTGGAGAGGACCCAATTACTGGGATGACATCCTGGGTGCAGGAAGGTGGGGGCCAAGGGCCAAAAGCAGCCTCTCCGTCCTGGGCAGAGGCGGGGGCCTGGTGCCGTGGCATGACCCCAAGTGCAGCCCGAGCCAGCTGAGGTCATCAGTGCGGCTGGGGCCATGGACAGCGGTCTCCAACACATGGGGAGGAGAGCAGCCACAGAGCTTCAGAACTCCAGGCCTTGATTCGAAGCAGATGGAGAGGCTGGGAGTGCCGGCCGCCGCTGCCCAACTTCCCACAGGCGGAGCACCACTGCCCTGTCCTCAGCAGCCCAGGAGATGCACGGGCCGGGCGGGAGCCGTTTGGGACTGGCAAGGCGGCATCCAACCCAGAGAGGGCAGGTGGGCACGGGCAGCTGGGGGCCCCAACCCACCCACCAGGAGGGGACCTCCCTACCATGAGGTCACAGAGATGACCCCAAAGCATAGCTGTGTCCCAGGGAAGCATCTAAGCAACAGCCAAACCCATCCCTGACCCCGTCCCTGGACAGTGTCCACCAGGGACACGCAGTGAATGCCGTGTGGCCAGGTCAGCCCCTGCCTTCTGCGAGTGGCCCCCTCCCCGCGCTGGCCCACAGGGCCCAGGAGCGCCCCAGCCTGCCTCGCCTTGCCAGCTCTGTGGAGTTGACAGAACACCCAGGTCTGAAGGACATTTGGTGTGTTTTTCAGAATTAGGGAAATGTTAAGACCCATCCTCCTCCTCTGCCTGAACGTGAGAAGCCCCGGGAAGGGGTGGTTTAGAAGGCCTGGGCCCCCAGGAAGGGATCGTCCGTCTACGCCCAGCCAGGGGTCACAAGGGCTTAGGCGACACGCCAGCCTTTGTTTTGTTTTGCTTTCTTTTGTTTTTCATTTTTTCAATGGTCTCTGGCTGAGAAGAGCAGTGGCTTTTGAAACGTATTCAACAGGGTGTGATTCTTCGTGTTACTCAACACGAGCATCCCCGACAGCTGGTTCAGCCACACGTCTGTTTGGAAAATGACCATTGGTTCCAAAGCAATTGATTTGTAGGAAACGATCTGAACACAATACGAATTTGTGTTTGCCTTTATGCAATTTCAACCCCTAGCAAGTCCGGACGAACGCTACAGCTGCCCGAGTGGAACTCAGCCATGTGGGGGCAGGAGCAGCACACATGCCCCTCGCACCCCACCTCCCACCCCCACCGCCGGCTGCTGGGGCACCTCATCGTCACTGGGGCACAACTTCCGCCTGTCTCTGCTGATGCCCACGGCCACTTCACACCCACCCTTGCAGGGCCTTCCCGCGTGCTAACCCTCCCCACGCAAGGACCCTTCTTACCCACCGTCCCTTCCCACACGCCGTCCCAGGCAGCATCATTTTCCAGCACTGGTGCTGTGTTGCGGTCTTTGTGTGTCTGAACCACTGAGTGCATGGGAGGCTGTGCTGCCATTTTTATGAGGTGCCTCTCCTTTTTTTTTTTTTTTTTGAGACTGAGTCTTGCTCTGCAGCCCAGGCTGGAGTACAGCGGCGCAATCTCGGCTCACCGCAACCTCCGCTTCCTGGGTTCATGTGATTCTCCTGCCTCAGCCTCCCAAGTAGCTGAGATTACAGGCACCCACCACCGCACCCGGCTAATTTTTCGTATTTTTAGTAGAGACGGGTTTCAGCATCTTGGCCAGGCTGGTCTTGAACTCCTGACCTTGTGATCCGCCCACCTCAGCCTCCCCAAGTGCTGGCATTACAGGCATGAGCCACTGTGCCTGGCCTTTTTTTTTTTTTTTTTTTTGAGATGGAGTCTCATTCTTCTGGCCTATGCTGGATTGCAACAGTTCGATCGCGGCTCACTGCAACCTCTGCCTCCCGGGTTCAAGTGATTCTCCTGCCTCAGCCTCCCAAGTAGCTGGGGCTACTGGCGCATGCCACCACGTCCAGCTAATTTTTGTATTTTGGGTAAAGACGGGGTTTTACCATGTTGGCCAGACTGGTCTCGACCTCTTGACCTGGGGTGATCCACCCACCTCAGCCTCTGCTCCGTTTCTAACATGGTGCCGGTGAAGTTCTGAGTGTCACACCCTCAGCTTATTTTCCCCACATGCCCTGTGGTTTGCAGCTGTGCCACCCTGCACACGTGGTGGTTTCTAGGAACGCAGCTGTCACGTTTTGGCAGAACCGACTTTACCTGCTGTGTGTGGCATGCAGTTTGTCCACAGCATACAGTGAGTCCTCTCTGAAGACCCCGAGTGGCCTCCCCTAGGTGGAGGTCCTGCTCCTCAACCCCTGCTTTTGAGGGAGGGCTGGACAGCTCGGTCTCCCATTTCCTGCACACACACCCCTATGGCATAGGCTGCCACCTTCGAGGCTTGGCATTCAGCTTAGAGACAACAGCAGCCCAGCGCCCGACGGGAACGGGTCCCCGAGCCCAACTCCTCTGACCCGCACGTTCACTTCAGTCCTCGTAATGCAGACCTAGACATGTTTTTCACTGAAGAGAACACTACAGAAACGTCTCCCACTGCAGGACCAGGATTTGATTACAAGCAAGAAAAATTCAGTCTGAAACTTTTTCGAACCACAGAGCAAAGCACGCCAGGACTCCCACAGATGTGCTGCAGTGGCTGGTTTAGCAACAGCTTCCTTTCTCCCTTTTGCAGACAGGGTCTCGCTCTGTCTCCCAGGCTGCTGAAGGGCAAGGGCGCGAGCATGGTTCATTGCTGCCTCGATCTGGGGTCAAGTGCTCCTCCCATCTCAACACTCCCGAGCAGCTCAGACTGCAGGTGTGTGCCACCACAGCCGGCTAACTTTTTGTGTCCTTAGTAGGGATGGGGTCTCATGTTGCCTAGGCTGGTCTCAAACTCTTGGGCTCAGGCAATCCTCCGGCCTCAGCCTCCCAAAGTGCTGGGATTATAGGCCTTTGCCACCACTCCCAGGCAGCTTCAATTTAACAAAAAAGTTCCTGTTGTCACCAGATCCAACCTCCTTCATCTCAGATACAGAATTCAGATGGAAAGGAGCCCACCCCAGCCTCAGCCCGGTGCCCAGCTCACACCGCGGCTCCCAGGGCAGCCCACGCCCTCCCCGCCGCCCCCGGCACCTGCGCCTCATCACATCAGCCTTTCCACTCTCATTAAACAGTTTCGCCGTATCTGAAAACCCTCGTAATGCTGTCCACTTCTTCTCTTTCTTTAAACAGATTTGCTCGTGAGCTGTAATGTGTGTACTGAGAAATCAAACTTGATATTGCTACTGTAAAGGAAAAATCAGAATCAACTGACCAAATAGAAAGTCACCATGAAAATGAAGCAGCGACAACAAGGCGATAATATTAGATTCAAGGGAGATCCTGGAAGCCAGATGGATTTGTTGCTGAATTCTAGCAGTCATTTAAGGAAGAGAATAACATTAAACTCATGCACATATATTCAGAAAGTGAAGGAGGAAGGACTGTTTTCCCATCTCTGCTAAGTGGACTGTGACATGGACAAAACTGGACGGACACCGTGGAGAACAGCAGAGCTCGGCCACATTCCTCAACGAAATATGAGCAGATCCATTCTAGAAAACGTGAACATGGGCCAGGTGTGGTGGTTCACGCCTGTAATATCAGCACTTTGGGAAGTCAAGGCGGATGGATCACCTGAGGTCAGGAGTTCAAGACCAACCTGGCCAACACGGTGAAGGCCCATCTCTACTAAATCTACAAAAATTAGCTGGGTATGGTGGTGCGGGCCTTTAATCCCAGCTACTTGGGAAGCTAAAAATCACTTGAACTCGGGGGATGGAAGTTGCAGTGAGCCAGGATCATGCCACTGCACTCCAGCCTGGGTGACAGAGCAAGGCTTTGTCTCAAAAAACAAAACACAACATGAAAATGATAACACATTATCGCCAAATGAGATTCACCTCAAAAATGCAGGGTCAGCATCCAGACACGAGCCAACACAGTTCACTGTATAAGCAGAATACAGGGAAAAACAGTAAGATCATGGCACAAGACGCAGTAAAGGCGCTGGCAAAACTCGGCATCCGGTTATGGTCAAAGCCACAAGCACAGCTGGACAGAAAGAACTTCCTCCGCTGACAGAGAACACGTCCGTGAAGTGTAGCGCTGTCATCCTTAGCGGTAAAATACGAGGCTTCCCATCCCGAGGCCAGGGCGCCTGCACACATCCCTTCCATCTCACATTGCCCTCTTTCCTTGTGATACAAAGTCTCGCTCTTGTCACCCAGGCTGGAGTGCAAAGGCGCTATCAGGGGCAGCAGGAGATGGGGCTGGAGGGGCAGCGGGGTCCGTGCTGGTGGTGGAGAAAGAAAGGGGGAGACTTTGTCAACACGGTTTTTTTTTGTTGTTGTTGTTGTTGTTTTTTGAGACAGAGTCTCGCTCTGTCACCCAGGCTGGATGCAGTGGTACAATCTCTGCTCACTGCAACTTCTACCTCTTGGGTTCAAGTGATTCTCCTGCCTCAGCCTCCTGAATAGATGGAATTACAGGCACACACACCATGCCCGGCTAATTTTTGTATTTTTAGTAGAGACAGGGTTTCACCGTGTTGGCCAGGCTGGTCTGGAACTCCTGACCTTGTGATCCACCCACCTTGGACTTCCAAACTGCTGGGATTACAGGCGTGAGCCACTGCACCCAGCCAACATTGTATTACAGGTTCCAGCCAGCACAGAAGAGACAGAAACAAACAATAAAAAGCCTGTAGGAAAGGAAGAAGTAAAATTGTTTCACCTACAGACAATGCAAACATCTACCTGGATAATCCCAAGGAATTTTTTTTAAAGTTACAATAACTGGAACTAAGCAGGGTCACAGGATAAAGGTCAGCATGTAAGCATTAATAGTATAAGCAACTAGAAATCTAAATTTTCTAAAAACACTATTTGCAAAAAAATAAAATACGATTTGCAATTGAATCATAGAATTCTTAGGAATAGATTTAACAAAGCATGCGCTAGTATACTCTGATTTCTCTTCAGCTCATATAAATCCTTCAACTTTCACAAAGTATGCGCTGGACCTGATGGTGAAAACTGCGAAACGCTGCTGAGAGAGATTGAAGGAGACCGAAGTGAAGACAGAGTCAAACTACGATCCTGGGCTGGATGACCCGACACAGTCGGGATGGCAGCCCTCCCCAGATTGGTCAACAGATTTAACTCATCCCAGTCAAAGCCAAGCAGGCTGTTTCTGTAGAACTGCATGCTGATTCTAAAATTTATCTGGCTTCACGGAATGACTTAGGGAGGGTTCCCTCTTTCTCCATCTTTTGGAATAATTTCAGCAGGATGGGTACCAATTCTTCTTTGAATGTCCGAAACACAAAGGATCTATAATGGCTAAAATCATTTTGAAAAGCAGAACAAATTTAGAAGACATACTATCTTAAGATGTACGACGAGGCTATGATAATCAAGACAGCATATCAGCGTAAAGACAGACATGTAGATCTGTGAAGGAAGGTCCAGAAACAGACCCGCATATAAATGGTCGATTTTCAACCAAGTGCTAGTGAGGAATGAACACTCTTCTCAACAAACGGGCGGGCGCAACTGCAAAGCCATACGGAGAAACATAAACCTCAACTCTTGCCTCACAGCCCACACAAATCATCTTGACATGGAGCATAAATCTAATTATAAAAGCTTAATCTAGAAAATTTCTGGAAGAAAACCTAGAAAAAATTATTCATGACCCTGGGATAGACAAGTATTTCTTGGACAGGACACAAAAAGCATTAAAAAAAGATTCGTTGCAGTGAGCCGAGGTCGCACCACTGCACTCCAGCCTAGTGCCTGGTGACAGAGTGAGACTCTGTCTCAAAAAAAAAAAAAAAAAAGATTCATAAATTAAACATCAAAAACTTCTATTCTTTAAAACACATGATTAAGAAATTAAAAAGCAACTCAGCCTGGGCATGATGGTTCCTGCCTCTGATCCCAGCACTTTGGGAAGCTGAGGCTGGTGGACTGCTTGAGCCCAATTCAAAACCAGCATGGGCAACACGGGGAGGCCCCGCCTCCACAAAAGATACAAAAATTCGCACGGTGTGGTGGCAAGTGCCTGAAGTCCCAGCTACCCGGGAGGCTGAGGGGAGAGGATCACTTGGGCCCAGGAGGTCGAGGCCACAGTGAGCCATGATTGCACCGCTACACTCCAGCCTGGGCGACAGAGCAAGACCCTGTTTCAAAAAATAAATAAAATAAAATAAAATAAAGGGCAAATCACGGACTGGGAGAAAATTTTCGCCAAACATCTGATAAAGGACTTGGATCCAGATCACAATCAAAAGCTTTTGAAACTCAATACAAACATCCCCCCAAAATCAGTGAAATATTTGAATAGACGTTTCATCAAAGATTGCAAAGAGGTATATGAAAAGATTCTCACAATCATGAGTCACTAGAAAATAAAAAATAAACTAGAAAAGTAAAACCATCATATGCCGCCTACCCCTACACCTATGCGGGCGGGGAGAACAGCCCCTCTGGCAAGGGTTTGGCATTGCGGTTAAAGCCACACACACACTCACCACGTGGCCCAGCAGTTCTGCCCCTAGGCCCTCACCAAGAGAAACGCACATCCAGGCACACACCGAGATCTGCCTCTTAATATCCATGGCAGTTTATTCCAACAGCCCCAGATTGAAAATGGCCCAAATGCTCATCAGTAGGAGCACACACACACACACACACAAACTGTAGTCCACCCAAAAATGAAATACCGCTCACCAATGAAAGGACGGCCTTCCGAGGGACAGCACTGCGAGAATGAAGCTTGAGATTCCGCTGGGTGAAGGACAGACACACAGCCAGTGCGTGCCCGATTCCACCAACACAAAACTCTGGAGAACCCTGTCTCATCCAAGCGGGGAGAGGCAGGCGTGCTGCGGTATGGACGGGGTGGAGCGGGGCCTTTCCAGGTGAGGGCTGTTCTCCATGTGGTTCTGGCTATCTGAGTACAAAAATGTGTCCACACTCACCAGCGTGTGTCATTCAAACCACAAATCACTTAGTAAAACAATAAATAAATGAAAGCGATAGCCAACAGAGAGGCAATTTGAGTGTCAAAAATATAACCGGTGCAGCTGGATTCAATGGCATGCAGCTGGGGTCCCAGCTGCTCGGGAGGCCGGGGCAGGAGGATCACTGGAACCCGCAGGAGGCTGCGGTGAGCCATGATTGCACCACTGCGCTGCAGCCCGGGGGACAGACTGAGATGCCATCTCTAAAATATATAATCATACACACATATGCACACACACATAGAGTTAAGCATGTACATATAGGACATACACATACAGACGCGGAGTTAAGCATTCAGACGTACATAAAGTATATCTGCGCACACACACATAAAACTGTGGTGGACTAACCCTACAAATACGTGTACAAATCCTCCAGCGCCTGACCTCACTGGCTGTGTTTGCCTTTTGGAGGTCACCGGCCCACACAGGGTAAATGCTTGCCCCCTGTTTTATTGACCCAGTATCTGAGTGGCTGCCACACCCGCAGCGAGTGATGGAGAGTGTGTCTACACTGATTTCTATGAAGTTTGGGGAAAGGGAGGGAATCACTTGGATGAAGAGGCCAGGAATGCACCATCTCTGCATTCCGTCACCACGAGCCTCTGTTCTAGTGGCCAGTGAGTAAAAGAGCAGCATATTTTGACAAAGTCCTAATTGTAAACAGCAAACTTCAGCAAACCCGGGACCTAGCAGGGAGCATCTGCACGGTCACATCAGAACTGTGCAATGCGCCTGCAACCGCCTGACCCATTCAGGATCAGGAAGGCAGGGCTTAAAGGTCACTGAACAGCAGACAAAATGATGTATTACTCCTTAGGTCACTGAAATAAACTATAGATATGCTTAAATATTTATGGAATTTCACCTACTCCGCTCTACAGAGGCGCAGGCCAGATTCCCGTCTGTGAGCCAGGACTGCGATGTTCTAGCCAGACTCTAAGGGCCATCTGGCTCAAGCTGAGCTCCCTTCAAGGTCAATTTCATTCCTTTGCTAATAATGTCATTCTGACAGCTAATTGAGTCAGCCTTCCAACGGCCATAATCGATACTGGAATGCTCCGCCCGTGACAGGGCACTGGCGACGCGGCTTTGTCTCTCTCTAACTCTCTGAGCCTGTGTTTTTTTGTTTGGTTTTGTTTTGAGATTTTATAATAGGGTGAACTCACTCCTTGGAGGGTTTGGACAAGGACAAAGTCAGTGTAAGGAGACCCAGTGCAGCCCCTGTGCACGGTACCTAGCGGGTGCCTCGGGCCCCCACAGCGAAGGAGAGGGCACTAAGCTCCCCACACCTACGGTGAGGCCTTTCTAGAACCTCAAACACCCAATGCCTGCGGCCACGAAAGGCCACATGGCTGAGGCCCAAGAAACCACACGGCCTCCCACCCTGGGGTGAGGCCTGGATTCTAACTGCCCTCGACAGGGGTGTCTCCTCCAGGATCCAAGCGTGACACCATCGCCAAGCTCCATCCTCCAAGTTCCATTTCCAGCCAGCGTTCCCAGGGCTCGGGCCTTCGCCCGCGGGGATCAGCCACGGTGCAGGAGCCCGGGCCACGTGTCCTGGCGCAGTGAGGCCCGCTAGGCGCACGGTGACTCAGCCGTTCTGGTGGGTCTGGACGTTCAGCGGACAGGGCGTGTCTGTCCCTGGGTGGGGCTCTCGCCTCCCTGCTGCTGCCCACTGTGGAGCTCAGGGGGCGAGTCCAGCATCTGGTCCGGCGTTCACCCAGTGACCGTAACAATGATGCCGTCCACGTCCTCCAGCTGCCTGCTTCTCCCAGGGGGGCCTGCTTCTCTGCCTGTTTCCCAGCCCTCTGCCTAATGCCTCCCGCCGGCCCGATGACATCACTCCGGGAAATGAACATCAAGCTATGAGGGAGGAATTACTTTATCATCTGCCGTTTCTGTAATGCACAGCACACAGCAGAAGGCAGGGGCCTGGGCCTCCTGCACGGACCCCAGAGAGAGCCAGCGTCCCCAAGGCTCCACTGAGGCAGGCGGTGTCTCCCCTGGGCCTAGGGCCACCCCTGACGATTGCTCTCATCCTCAGCCACCATGGGGCGGTTCTGCACTCCCTAGAAGAAGGGGAGCTGGAGAATGGGTCAGGGGCGATGCCTCCCCTTCCACGGGACACATCTACTCACCCTGGCCCCAGTGCACTCTCTCAGGTGCGGCTTCGCCCCTCCCAGGTGGACTTGGGGGCTCTTGGTTGGGCGTGGCTCTCCATCCCATATCTTGTCTGAAGACAGTGCTCTCCTCACAGCCAGCACGGCCGTGGCAGACAAACCCAACGCCCAGACCCCACAGGCCAGGTTCCCCCAGGCCAGGACTCCACAGATGGCTCCAGCTTTGCAAATGTCGTCCAATTAAACCATCCTGTCCCAAACGGTGGTCAGAACAAGAGCCACATGTCCACATCTCTTCCTAACCCCAACCCTACAACACGTTCCCAGTTAACCAAGACCAGGCTTCAGGGCAGAACCTTATCAGCTGGACCTCAACTTCCCAGCAGAGAACCAGGAGAGGCAGCCTGGGAACGGCCCAGTCAGTCCCACACACCCAGAGCCAGGCCAGCCGGCAGCCACCCAAAGGGCTGGACTCGGTCGGGGACAGGTTCTGGCAGCTGGGCCTCCACCTCGTGCACCCTACCCTCTGTGTAAAGCACGTCCAAGCTGCCGGCCCAGACCCAGCAGCAGGTGCGGTCACTCACAGCACGTGGAGCGACACATTCTGATGAAAACCATGGTATCTGGTTCCTTTGAGCAATTGGCTTGGGAGGAAAATTGGTGACCAGGAAGAATTGCAGAGTTGCTGTGGAGGAGGGGAGCCCCTTTCTCAGCACCCCCCCCCCCGGTGCTTGTGGGACATCGTGGGACCACAGGTCCTACCACCGCACCTACAGTCCTGCTCAGCGTGGCCATGCCAGGAGTCTGGTGTCCCGTCCCAGCACTGGCACTGCAGCGCTCCCCGGAGCTTCCCCGCTCTCTAGGGAAGTGGAAAGCCTCACCTGCTAGACCACATGGTGAGCTTTTCAAAGCCAGAGGCTGCAGGTGTGTCTGATCTCCCCAAAGCCTGCACGGGTGTGACGGGTGCGTGTGGGGGGGTGTCAAAGCAGCTGTGTTGGTGAAATTAAACAGAAGGGACGCACGCCTCACAGCCAGGCCCTGCACTGCCTGTCCTAGATGGACCACTTGTTACCCGTTTAACACAAGCCAGACGCAACCCACCGCAGGCCCTTTGCTGCTGGAGCCTCTGTGCTTTCACCACAGTCTACACAGGTAACTGAGACCCAAAAGGCATAGCCCTGCCCAGGGCCGGAGGGACACGTTCCTCCACACAGCAGGTTCCCACGTCCTGCATCCACACAGCAGGTTCCCACGTCCTGCA
>NW_016107474.1:5681930-5683707 GCF_001604975.1 Cebus imitator | reverse complement strand
GGCTCCTGCTGCGGTGGCAGGGCCTGGGGCACCCGGAGGGGGGCTGGCAGGGGGGTGGGGGATGGTCAACGGGTGCAGAAATAGAAGAAATGATCCACTATTGGAGACAGGCCGACCATAGTCAACAATAATTTGATTGTATATTTTTAAATAGCTGAAATAACTGGCTTGTTTGTAACAGGAAGGAGAAATACTTAAGGCGATGGACACCCCATTCTCTCCGATGTGATTGTTACGCATTGCATGCTTGTGTCGAAATATCTCATGCACCCCATGAATATATACACCTACAACGTACCCACAAAAATGGCTAGAAAAACAGCCCGTTGCAGTCTGGCCACTGCGGGGAGTGGTTTTAATTTAAAAGCCGTTGCTCACGCTGGCCTCTAGGGCAGTGGCAACACGGTCCCATCGCTGCAGGAAATGGTTTGATGGGCAATTCGGGGGAGCCCTGACATGGGGTTTGGGACGCCCCGACCTGGCCCAGAGGCCTGGGGGCTGAAGCAAAGCTAGGGACCTTCAGTACGGCCTGTGGGTGCCACGAGCGCCTGCCTGCAGTGTCTTCATCTGTGAAAGGGGCTGGACACAACCTTCCTGAGCTTCCCTGCACCATCGCTGGCCTGGTCTGCACTTTCCAACATTCCCAGCGCCTGTCCGGAGCCCCACGGAGCCCAGCTGCAGACACGTCTCCAGCGCCGCTATTCCCGGCCGAGCTGCACCTGCTGCCCGGGCCCCTCGTGGAAACGCATTTGTTGGCGTCATGGAGCTCAGCAGCACCTGCCCGACCTGCACAGAACTCCCTGGGCTGGAGGCCACTTTTCTCCCCTCCCCACCTTCGCTAGAAAAGGCGTTTTTTTGTCTAGAGAAGGCACTTTACGACAGTGGTTTCTGATGACCCGACTGTGATTCTCACCTGCAGGACGGCAGCCACACTGGGAGGACATCTCTCCGACACAGTCGCACCGAGGCAGAGCGGGGCTGGGGTCAGGAGGCTGCAGCAGGGTCTCGTGGCTTCAGGCAACACCCTGGACTCTCAGTGAAGCTGCTCACGCCGCATGGGTGCAGGGGAGCAGGAGAGGGGCCTTGGGTATTACACGCACACCCCGTAAACAAACTGAACTGGCACAAGCCAGGCACGTGGGGACACCCGGGAGAGCCAGCGCTGCCAGAGAGGACCGACGGAGACCGTGGTGGGCCGGGCAGCCAGCTCAGTCCAGCTCGAGCCAGAGCAGTTCCCGGAGCGGAATCCCTGGGCTGGCAGCAGCACCACCTGCCGCTTGTCAGCAATGAGGAGCCTCGGGGCCCGCCTCTGCCCAGAATCAGAAGCCTGGGAGGCGGCCCCCGCCCCGGGGTCTGACTCACCCTCCAGGGGGTCTGATGGATACAGGGTAGAGCCGCCTCAGCCTGGTGATTTTGGGAAGAGCAGTTGGACTCGCATGTGACTCAGAAGCTGTTTCCAACTCCAAAGTGTTAATAATTTCATGCCCCTGTCTTCCTCATAGCATTTGTATTCTATACACCGGGAGTGGGGGGAAACAGAGGCACCAATGGTGAGGCTTAGGCACTCTGGAGCCAGGTTCCACGAGGCTGTTTGCAGGAAAGGTTTCCTTGAACCACCCATGTAGAAGGCCACCTAGCCTCCTTCCTGTACCCTGTACCCACTCACATTTACTCAACTGGCATTTGGTAAGAGTCCACCATGTGCCCAGGGGCTAAAGGCGAGCAAGCTGGCAAAGCCCCTGATCCCGGGACACAGATGCCAGCACCTCCTGATCCC
>NW_016107474.1:5627145-5681590 GCF_001604975.1 Cebus imitator | reverse complement strand
CAGCACCTCCTGATCCCGGGAGGACACAGCGTGAGCACAGACCCTCAGCACCTCCTGATCCACGTGACATCAGACACTGCCACGGAGAAGCCTCATGCCTGCGTCCCCGGAAACAGATCTGAGTCCGGGAAGTGGTGCAGAGGCTCCTTGGAGCAATACCTGCAGGGGCATGGGAGGCGGGCCCAGGGCGGAAAGCTCCTGGTCCAAGGCCAGGCACCAGCACCAGGCCCGGCACTGGGGAGATGCAGGCCCCAGGCCAATGACCTGTGTGCCCGTCTCAGGCCGGGAGAATCTGCTTTCCCCAGATGCCTGAGGAGCCTCAGTGACAGCTGCCCCCGCCCCGGCCCGCGCGGTCACACAGCAGTGCGCGGCCACACTGTTCCCCTCGGCCCTTTGTCCTGGCTCCGACAGAGTGACAGGTGACACCTCCTGTCTGCACGATGCCGCCTCCGTTTCCCCACCCCAACAGTCCACGCTGCCTCCCATCCCCACCTCTGAGTGTGGGGGTTGAAAGGTGAGACCCCAGTCAGACGTGTCCACACCTTACTCCCCAGAACGTGTGAACATGGCCTCATTTGGAAGAAGGGTCTCTGCAGATGTGATGAGTTCATCCTCTGGAGAGAACATCCCGGATTTAGGGCGGGCCACCGAGTGGCACCCTGGCAGCTTGGAGGCACAGACGCGGAAGACAGGCGCATGGAGATGGAGGCAGAGGCCCAAGAACCCAGGAGCCCCCCTGAAGCGTTCCTCGCAGCATGGCCCTGTGCACACCCTGACGTCACACTCCCAGCCCCAAAGCCCTGACAGGACACAGTATTCTGTTTCAAGTCACAGGTTCGCAGTGACTCATTCCAGCAGCCTCAGGACACTGGGAGGGCACCCAAGGTCCCTTTAGCTGATGGGCCGGGTGGGTTGCCCTGTGGGCGTCTGGGCACGGCAAGTCCAGGAAAAGTCCAGGAGGCCCAGGTTCGCAGAGGAGCCCCCGGGGCCTGGCAGGCTCGGGGTGAAACACACAAGCCTCAGTAACATTGTTTTCCCGGTGAGTTTCCTCGAATCATAATGGAGCCCGAAACCCAAAACTTCCCGTGTGGGGCCGCTTGATGGTGAAGGGGTGATGTTAGGTGCCCACGTGCAGAGACCCCTGCACCCACACACCTGTTTCCGTTTTTACTAACCCGTGCCATGCTGTCTTCACGCAGCTCAGGTCACACAAGGAAGAAGTGGAATCCTTCCCTTCCTCACAGTGAGGCTCGTGAGGCCGCTCAGGTGTGGGTGACTGCGGCCCGTTAACTTTCTGCTTTCTCTGCCCCAGCCTCTCCTGTCTCCCCATCGCAGCCCAGCCTAGGTGGTGCAGGAGGGGACGCCGGGGGTGGGGGGACGCCGGGGGTGGGGGGACGGCTGCTCCAGGCTCCATGGCTTTGCCGGGAGAGAGCCCAGCCAGCCTCCCAGACCACCGTGGCACGTCCCGGTGGGGACAGGAGACAGAACGCCCAGAGCCGAGGTCTCTTCTGCCTCCTTCCCACTGGCCAGCAGGCGCGGAGGGGGCCTGGGGGTTCTGCAACGTCTTACCCACCAGAAGTGACCGTAGGCTGAGGATGATGCTGCCCAAATAAGAAAATATCCTCATTTCTTCAGAGAGAAGGGGACAGAGATCCTGGAGAAAGTCTCCCTTACACTGCCTCCACCTCCAAATGGCACGCAGATAGCATAGAGGAGCTCAGACCCCGCGGTCAGTGAGGCCTGCGTGAAGGTGTGGGACGCACCGCAGCCCTCAGCCCCTGCCAGGCTCCTAGGCTGCCGTGATGTCACAAACTGAGGGCCTTCAAATGCAGTGTGGAGGCGGGGGGCCAACATGGGCCCTAATGTCCCAACATGGGACAAAGCTAATGTCCCCCAGGGCTGTGCCCCACAGAGGCTCCTTCCTGCCTCTGTAGCGTCCCTGACTTGTGGCCGCTGCGTCGTGACCTCTGCCTCCGAGTCTGTGTCCCAGGGCCGTCGCCTCTGAGCAGGCCGAATCTTCCTCTGCCTCCTCCGTAGAAGGACCCTGCCGTTACGCTGGGCCCAGCTGGGTCACCTGGGAAGGCCTCGCCCGTGACCCTCAGTCACCAACAGTGCTGGGTACGGCAGAGATGGGGTTCCGTGTCCACACCCAGCTGTCACCTCGAATTCCCATCCCCATCACCCTCACGTGTGGAAGGTGACCGAGTCACAGGGCGGACCCCCGTCCTGACAGCGAGTGAGCCCCCGCAGGGTCTGACGGTGTTATAAGAGGCTCCCCTCCCGTTGCGCGGCACTTCTCCTTCCTGCCACCCTGGGAAGAAGGCTCTTGCTTCCTCTTCGCCTTCCGCCATATTGCCAGTTTCCTGAGGCCTCCCCAGCCGTGCCGAATTGTGAGTCCATTAAACCTTGTTCCTTTATAAATTACCCAGTCTTGGGCAGTTCTTTATAGCAGGGTCAAGTGGACTAATCCAGGCATCAAACACAGGTTCTGTGGATCGGGGCCTTTGGGGGGCCTTTTCCAGCTTGTCACAGTCAGCTTGGGAAGCCTGGGAGTGTGGTGGCACCTCCCGTGCAGGCCTGAGAGAGCCGAGCATGCAGACCCCCGCCCGCCGTCAGCAACCCCCAAACGTAGAACTCACGACCTTCACTGCTATTGCTTGGTTATTACGATGGCTCTCCGCCCCATTCGGCTGAGCTGGCGTGGTGAGGGGCTCGCTTCTAGGATCTAGAGGAGTCTGCTTCTACCAAAAATCACCCTGCAGAGGCTGGCACTGCTGCCGCCCTCCCTGAAGGCTGTGGGTGGGATTCCTGCCTGGGTGCAGTGGCTTCAGCTAAATTCCCCTCCTGGCCTGCACAGTAATGGCAGGTGGTGGCTGAGCTGAGCCCCCGAGCTGGTGGCCAGCCGGTGTCCGCACCTGGAGTGCTGTGCCAGCCCAAGCCCAGCCTGCACCTGAATGCCCGTCGCTGGGACCAAGAGCAGCGTGGCCCACCCAGCCTGTCTTGGCTCACATGGTGCAGAGTGAATGAGGGAGCATCTGTCAAGGCCAAGGACAGTGGGAGCCGCTCCGGGTGCAGCATCGTGGAAAAGCCCCTGGTCAGCCCAGACACGCGGGCATGGGCAGTGTACTCCTTTCTCAACTCACATTCACCGTCTGGTTCGGTTTTGAAAGGGAAGATCTAACCTTTCAAAGGAAACAAATTAGCCAGGAGGTTGCAAAAATACATAAGGTGAGGCCAAAAGAAAGTTCTAGAACACAAGCCAGTGCACAGGTTCTCCTCTGCCAGACAGCCGACCTCATCTGTGGGGGTTTATCGTACGCCCTCTGGGATGGAGGAAATGTCCTTCAGGAGCCCCTGGGCCGAGCCCCGTAGATGGATCACAAGCGGGGAAGAGGCGGGCGCAGGAGCCACGTGGAGGAGGAGGGGGGCCGTTGTGGCTCTGCAATGCGCTGACTCCAGGGTGTGGGGCGAGGGCAGAGGCTGGCACTCGGCCATGCTGTCTCCCTCTGTGAGGACCCGGCTACCCAACAAGGACACACACTGTGCTGGGCCAGATGTTGCCGATGTGACGGCACTGGGTCTGGTTTTTGAATCCTCCACTACTCAGAGATGGCTGACCCTAGAGGCAGCTCCTCACCGACTCCCTGAAAGCAGCTTGCTGGGCTCAGGCCAAGACCCCACCGGCCCGCAGCTTCAACTGTGATGGAGCCTCCGGGCCGGCCAGCCGGGCCCTGCCATCCGCACATGAGGTGGTGTGAGTGCTTGCTTCCTGGGTGTGCCTGGCCTGACTTCTGGAATCCAGGGCCTTCTCCCACCCAACCAAATCTGCACCAGATGCCTCCACGTAGCACACGTGCTATTAACCCCCTACCCAGTCCATGGCAGACATCATCAATCAACCACCAACCTTCCACTGGGACTTCCAGGTCTTTACAACTTCCACTCAGCCTTTCAGCTCTTCATCTGTTTCCACTGAGGATTATTTGCTAATCCTGCCTGGGGTCACTGGGTTTGCCGTATCCCCCTGGGTCCTTTAAAAATGCTATATGTGGCCGGGTGTAGTGACTCACACCTGTAATCCCAGGACTTTCGGAGGCTGAGTCGGGTGGATTGCCTGAGGTCAGGAGTTTGAGACCAGCCTGGCCGACATGGTGAAGCCCTGTCTCTACTAAAACTATAAAAATTAGCCAGGCATGGTCGTGGGTGTCTGTAATCCCAGCTACTCTGGAGGCTGAGACAGGAGAGTCACTTGAACCTGGGAGGCGGAGGTTGCAGTGAGCCAGGATTGTGCCACTGCACTCCAGCCTGGGCAACAAGAGTGAAATTCCACAAAAAAAAAAAAAAAAAAAAAAGAAGAAAGAAAAGAAAGTGCTGTATGTGTTACAGAGGCCTTTATAGTGTTAGGGATCAAAATTCCTCTTTTTTTTCTTCCAGGGTCTTGCTCTGTCACCCAGGCTGGAGTGCGGTGGCCATCACAGCTCTCATGGCGGCCCTGGCCTCCGCAGCCCAATCATTCCTCCCCCCTCGGCCTCCTAACTAGCTGGGACTATACACACACACCACCACACCTGGCTAATCCTTAACAATTGTTTCTTGTAGAGATGGGGTCTCACTATATTGCCCAGGCTGGTCTCAAAATCCTGGGCTCAAGCAATCCTCCCGCCTCAGCCCCCCAAAGTGCTGGGATTACAGGCGGGAGCCACTGCTGTGCCTAGCCAAAATTCCCCTTAATACCCAAGTCGTGTCCTCTCCAGGAAAGAAGCAGCCAGAGGTCCACGCATTCATGGAAACGCAGACCTTGGGGAGGTCTAGCTGGAGGCCCCCAGGCGTAGGAGGAAGGGAGGGGTGGGGACGGGCAGAACACGGGAGGGAGAGGGTGTGCGGTCCACACCGGCTGGAGCCGAAGCTGGTGAAGCTGAGCTTTCTAAGGGTTCTTTAGCAATCTTCATAGGCTCAGACAAGAGCAGCCGAGCTCCCATCTGGGGCAGTGCTGGCTGCGTGGATGGGCCCGGGAAGGTGACGCTGAGTGAGGGAGCCCCTCCCGAAGGGCCACACATCATGTGACTCACACACGTGACAGGACCAGGGCTGGCAAGTCCTGGTCGGAAGTGGAGTACAGCTAGGGGGGCCGGCGAGAGGCTGGGGCTTCTGTCTGGGGTAACAAAAGTGTTCTGAATTGATAGTGCCTGGGGGGGCACACAGCTCTAAGTGTTCTCAATGGAACTGCACGTCAATGGGTGAACCGTGTGGTATGTGAATAGTATCTCAATAAATCCCATGTCTTTTTTTTTACCTCCCCATGGGCAGCCCTGGTGCAGGCAAGGCCCAGATGCTTCCCGGCCAGATGGCCCCAGCCAGTGTCTTAACCTCTCAGATGTACAATTTCTTCAACCATAAAAAGAGTTGAACAGTGTTCGCCTTGCTGGGCTGTCTGGGCTTTGGCAAGGAGTGAAAACCGCCCTACAAACTGCCTGGCGAAGAGCAGACACGGCCGACCCCCGTTCCTCAGAGAGCGGCGCTGCGACTGTCAGACGCACTCAACAAAGAATGATGAACGGCGGCCATCCCCAGGCCACGGAGGAAGATTCCACCAACCCCCACCCGCCCCAGCCTCGGCATCCCAGCACTGCCACGGGGTGAGAAGATGATCTGATCCACGAAGGAGAAATGAGACGAGGAACCCCCACTCTCCCGATTTCCCCAGGGATTAGGGAGTGGGGCTTCAGGGAGGACAAGGGGGTCAGGGCCCCAAACTCAGGCGGTGACAGCACCAGTCAGGGGCCCGACTGTGGGGTCTTCACGCCAGTCCCGAGGGCAGGTGGGCAACCAGAAGTGCTTCTGAGCTGGGTCTTTGGCGAGGGGCACCGGGCAGCCCCAGCAAGTGGAGAGCTCAGGTCAGCTTGGCGTGAAGGACAGAGAGCAAGGCGTCCAGCACCAGCCTTTGAGATCTCATGGCCCGTGGACTGCTAGAGGGACACACAGGACCAGAGTTGAAGGGCGGCCAGGAAGCTCTGCGTCCCTAAGACAGCACGCTGGGCAAGTGCCAATGTTTTTAGCCAAAAAGCCACCAACACCCCCTGTCCTGTTCCTGCTCCACCCAAGGGAGAAAGGGGAGGGGCTGGGTGGGGCGTCCACCAGAAACCAGCCACTGTGGCGGCCGTCCTGAGGACAGCTTTAGCAGCTGGTGACCATCCTGTTTTCCACGTCAAAGAATCGCATAACATTACCGTCAGGTACCGCATAAAACATGAGAACAAAACTATCCGGGCCTAAGGAGCTGGAGGAGAGCGATTCCTATCCTTGAAGAGACGTTGAACACTTTCGGCTTGGGGTACCCTTTCCAGAGAAACCAAAGCCATGAGCACAGGCATTCTGCAACATGTCACCACAGAAATCCAACAGACGCAGGGCCATGGGTGAGATCCTGACAGATGGAGGCAGGAGGTGCCCGGGGAGGTACCCGGGGAGGTGGGCGGGGAGGTACCCGGGGAGGTACCTGGGGAGGTGGGCGGGGAGGTGCGCGGGGAGGTGTGCAGGGAGGTATGGGTTCAGGGGCCCGCAGGGAACACCTTGATAGCAAGTGACCTGCCACCCATATCTACACCAGGGAGGGCTTCTCCTCTTTCACAGCCCAATCCAAGTACTGAGTCTGCAAAGAAACTCTCCTTGGAGTCTGGGGGGACTGTGAGGGCCGCTGGTACCCTGTGATTTAGCCCCTGGACCACTGTGGGGACAGACGGGTCCAAAGCTGAAGGGCGGCCAGGAAGCACTGCATCCGAAAGCCATCATGCTGGGTGAGAGGCCCTGCCAGTGTTTTTAACTAAAAAGCCACTGGCACCCTCTGTCCTCTTCTTGCTCAGGGCACTGGAAGGCATGAGAAATCGCCGCCACGTGGGAATTCCGCACACGCATTTTAGATCACGCCAGATTTCTGCACAGAGCGTAAGGACACTGGGGAGGAATGTCACTTCTGAGGCCGGCCTTTCACTAAGCTCAGCCATTTCTCTTTCCTGATCCATCACTCAAGTCCCCTCCTGGAGCTTATAAGCCGGATCTGCCACCCGTCACCGGGATCAAGACTGAGCCAGGACGCACCCGCGGCCGACCTCCCACGGTGAGGGGTTTCTGATTGTGTCTGCACGTCATGGAGGAGCCGTTCAAAGGAGTTTCAGGAAGTTTATGTTTGGAAGCTGAGACTGTCACTTTCGTTCACAGCCCAGATTTATAATGGGAAACAGGCAGCTCCCAGAAGTGCCAGGAAGGCGTCTGCTTTGAAACGTGTTAAAACAAAAGGATTGAGGAGGGACTAGTACTTATAAAAGTCGTAAAGCCACTTTGCTGTTGACGGCGCCGACCTCACGTTTGCTGTGGACCTGCAAGCTTTCTGCCCTAGGCTCATCCTGCCCCTGGATGGCCACCCATCCCTTCTGCCTCCACACTTTGTTAAAAAGAAAAAAAAAAAAAAGGCGTAATGAGATGCACATTTAACAAAATGTTCAGCTAACTTAGTCGGTCCACGGCATATCCCAGCCCGGGTGCTGAGAGATAAGCCTGTCACCGGGAACGTGTCACAAGGAGGAAAGAAGCAGGCAGGCGGCTGGGAGCAAGCGGTCATCAGGGAGGACGCCCCTCTCCACGTCAGATCAGAGGCGTGGGCGGACTCTTCCCACCAAACGAATTCGCCTTTGAGCTCTTGGCATTGGGTTCGCCACTCCCTACTATCAACTGGAAAGCAAAATGCTTTCTTTTGCCCAAAAGAGGTTCCCAGGTCGTGTGTCCCCTGCATGCACCCGCTCTGGGGTTGCCAGTCTGCAGGCATCACGATCATGACCTCCGCCAATGCAGATGGCCCCATGGCATTGAATCCCGCCTGCGTGAAAACGCCCTCACTTCTGACCTCCTCCACGCCAGCGCCCAGAGCCGCCCCGGACGTGGTAGACTCGGTACTTACCCTGGAGTGGGCGGGCATGTCTGCAGGTGCCCATCCCCTGTGGCACGTAGCTGCAGAGGTACAGTGGCCGGTGTGCCGGCTCCACGCCCCAGGTGCCCGCCACGGCTGCAGCGCATTGGGGCCACGTCTCCTCGCTGGCTGGTTCTGGGCTGGGAAGTTTCAAGTTCCAGGCGGTCTGCATTCCCTCTCCCACTTCACACACTTAACCCTACCTTGTCTGGTCAAAGGAATCCAGACAAAATCCACCTTCTGCATCCAGGGCCGCCCGGCTGCCCTCAGAGGCAGCGACTCTGTTCCTAGCCCCACTTGGCTTTCACGATAAACTAGAACGGGCGGCCAAGGCCCCCGACGCTGTGGCTTTGCGAGGGTGAGTGCGTTTTTCCCAACCCACTGGCTTTTTTCCTCCTAGACAGCAGAGGGGTGCACCTGCTACAAGGAATTTGGGGTGTCCAACCCTCCGGTCTCAGGGGGCTCACCCTCAGTGGAGGCTTCACCCGGAGAGTTTAACACTCAGTCCCCACTTCCAGGCTCAGCAAGAAGCACTGATTGGGGGGAATTCCAGCCCACTCCTCAATTCCCCGTGGGGACCCTCAGCCAGCCTGCGTGCTCTCTGAGCCCTGGTTTCCTCGTTCCTGGGAAATAAACAGCACCCAAAACTGAGCCGTAGCCACTTGGGCGGGTTACTGTCCGTGGAGTGCAGGTGCGTCAAAGTCCTGCCTGCCTTCCTCTGCACCCCAAGTCACCTGTTCCATCCACGTAAAGCGTCCTGGGTGCTCATGAGCTTCCAGGGAAACTGAGTCACGGGAATTTAATCACAACCAAAAATTTAGCCCATAAACAGCTACTGAGTGACTTCTTACTGGATGGGGAGATTTGAGTGTGGACGCAGGAGGAGGTGTAGGCGCGTGCCCGGGAACGGAGGGTAGCAGCCTGCCGTGCGTTCTCGGCGAAGTCTGGACGCAGATTCAGTGCCCTTACCACCTTTCTACTTTCCTGTAGTTTTAAAGCTTGCCATAATGAGCACACATTGCTTATCAGAAAACAGACATTTCAGAATGTTTCAAACGCCCACCTGATCTCCCCCTCATCTTCCCCAGACCGCTCTTTCTTCGAAAGGCCTTCCATTCTTTCCACTTGCTGTTTTCACAGTCACCTTCTGACCGGCACATCTCCAACGTCCCTAACTCCCCAGCAGCCCCCTTCACACCCCTGAAGCAGGTGTGGCCACCGAGTCTCTTGGAGGGAGACGTGCCCACCCTCATCCTCACAGGCCTCCTGCCTGCGTTCCTGCACCTCTACAAAAACTGGCTCTAGCTTCCAGGAAGCTTCTAGAAAGGGCCTGAGCGCTGCAGTCAGAACACGGAGTCCCAGCACGCCTGCTGGGACACCCCTGGCTTCCCCTAAGTGAGGCGTCTGACCTCGAGAACATGTGGGTTGGGGAGGGCTGACCAGGGCGACGCCCTCCCCCTTCAAAGCCCCGGATGGCCGGAACACTGTCCCATTCTTTTGGGGCTATGTACAGGTTGTCGACCCCAGGAGGGCAGGAACCATACTTGGCCAGGATGTATGCATGTGTGGGGGGTCTGTGACATTCATCACACATGCACATTCACACAATGAAACAATTCTCATCCTCTGCTATTTCTCTTCCTATTTTTTAAATTGAGTGAAATTCCACATAGAATGAGCGTTGTAAAGTATGACACTGTGAGTGCCGTGGGGCACATGCTGCACGATGCCCTCCGTTTACTTCCAGGCGTCTTCATCATCCCCGAAGGCTGCCCAGTGACTGCCGGTCCCCTCCAGCCTGGACAACCTCCCATGGGCCCCAGTCTCCGTGGACCCGCCTGCTCTGCCATGTCACGTGGATGCAGCCCTGCCACGTGTGGCCCTCGTGTCTGGCTCTGTCCACATCCACGACGTTCCCCAGGCTGGCCCACGCCACAGCAGGGATGAGGCCCTCGCTCCTCTCACGGCTGAGGCGTACTCCGTGGTGAGGAGAGACCCCACAGTGGGCAACCAGGCGTCAGTCCATCCAAGGACATCTGGGTTGAGTCCAGCTTTTGGCCACAGGGGGAAGTCTAGAGATAGAAGTGCCATTTTCACCCCGACGCACAGCGCTCCCCGGCAAGTCAAGCTGGAACTGCCCACCTCTCAAAATGTCCAGACGGCCCTGTTCCCCCAGCATTTCCAAGAACGCAACCGGCGCACGTCATCACCCGATCCCGTTCCCATGGAGAGCCCCTGGGGTTGCTACTAACATTCTTCAGTATCGACTCTCTCAGTGCCAGGCTCCGGAAGAAGCTGGGGTAGGGAAGAGAGATCTCTGGTGCCCAGGTTGCCTCAGGGCTCAGGACGCTGGTCCCAGTGTTGGTCAATGTGGGTAGATTCCAATTTCTAGAGCCTCTGGCCGCTCAGATGAGATATCTGAAGTCAGCACAAATGCAGCCGTCCTCGAGAGGGGTCCCATCACCGCCAGGAAAACCAGGGCATCTCTGGGCAGCAGGGAGCTGGGCGGGTCCATCTCCCTCGGGAAAGCTGGGGCATCTTTGAGCTGTGGGGACAGTCCCCTGTCATCCTGTGGACACCTGGGGTTTCTGTCATTTGTGCAGAAGCGTCTACATAAGGTAGAAGCAACATTCCCTGGAAGTTTCTTACAAATTAAAACCAAGGACAGGGGTCCTAGAGGAACTGAGGGGCTTGCTGTCTACTTTAAGGGGAGGGAATTCTGTCTCATCCCTTTATCAGCACTAAGGGTTGGATTTCAGAGCGAGCACTCAAGCTTGTGGAGGAAGATCAGGGAGAGAAGCCAGAAGGAGAGCGAGGAAATGTGGCCGACGGGTTCCCGGCTGCCCACTCAGAGGATCCCAGGGGGCCACCTGCTTAACAGGCAGACGCCTCTGTGTGTCGCTGTCGAAGTGAGGACGTGGCCAAGCCCAGTTAACATTCAGGGCTCCCATGCGCCGCTGGGGCCTGCACAGTCTCTTGGTGGCAGCAGTGACCACGAGGCTGGATTTTATTCTTCTCTCTGTCCTTGGGCAGAAGGAGGCAGAAGCAATGAGTTCTGCCCTTCCACCTTCAAGCAGGTGAGAAATGTTTTCATAAGATAACAAAAGTTAAAACTGAAAGAAACAGGGCTAGGTATAAAACCCCTGTGTTTTCAGCCTCAATTGTGTGTGTGGAAGAGTGGGAAGTCAGGGTGTCTCTCCTGGGGGCCATGAGGCAGGAAGAAAGGGCTGTGGGGCCCATGCCGGTTCCACTGTACGTCAGTGTGCTGGGGCTGCCACAGCAAAGAACCACAAACGTGGGGGTCCAGGTGACACAAATTCACCCTCTCCCTTGCTAGAGGCCGAGTCTGAGATCCAGGTGTCCCGGGGTTGTGCTCCCTCTGAGGGTCCCAGGGAGGCCCCTTCCTGCCTCCTCCAGCTCCCAGTAGCTCCTGGGGTGGGGTGGGGGAGTGGAGTGGGTTGGGGTGGGTGGGGTGAGGCGAGTGGGGTGGGGGGTGGGGGGAGTGAGGGCGGTGGGTGGCCACATGTTCAGAGCTCCCAGGTGTCTCAGGGACCAGCCAAGGCTGACACCCTGGGTTGGCACTAGGACTCTGATCAGGCATTTTAGACAAAGCTCTTCCTCCGTGGGCAGACACAGAGCACACCCCCGGGGAATGGCGTGCCCAACTTTTTGGAAGGGTCAAAGGTCACACACTGGCAGCCCAGGTGAGAATCAGTGAGATTGCAAAGTGTTTGTCATCAGTGAGGGTGTCAGATGGCCTGGCATGTTTAAATAGCCAAAAGCAAGTCCTCCTCACATCTTGCACGTTGGTGGGGGCATTCCAGCACTGGTTAGAATGAAAACCCAAAGCAGGTCACTGATTCTGAAGAGAGTGCCCTGGCCCCAGGATCATTAAGAAGAGTTTCAGGGAGAAAAGAGATGATATTGTTTGTGCCTGGTACAAACCCATGGAATTCTGTGCAGGTCTTTTATATGCTGCTATATTTTATATCTGTTGCTGTGTTGCTACACACTTCAAAACTTAATGGCTTAGAAAGCAAAATTCACTTTTATCTCTCACCAACTGTTAGCCAGGAAAGTGGGAAGTGTTCAGCAGGGCGGTTTTTCTCAAGGTCTGTCATGCGGTCTCATGTCAGCTGGGGCTGCATTACCTGAAGGCTTGACTGGGGCTGGTGGCTGCCTCTTGAGGCGGGTGGGCTGGCACTGGCTGTTGGCTGAGGGCCCCAGTTACTTTCCGGGGCCTGCCTGAGTGTCCTCCCAGCATGGCGGCTGGCTTCTTCTAGAGTGAGTGAGCCAACAGGCCAAGTGGACGCTGCAGCGCCTTTATAATCCAGCCTCAAGGGGAAGTCACACGTGGACCCCACCGTACTCTATGCTGACCACACAGACAAGCCCTGCTGTGTGGGAGGGGAGCACACACAGACAAATTTAGGAGCTGGGGGTCTCTGGGACCACCTGGGAGGCTTGCCACCATCACCTGTCCTGTTCCTACACCACCCACATACCAGGTTTCCTATTCACAGCACTGTGTGCCACCCTGAGGGGCTGGGAGCCTGATTGTTTTCAGACAGGGAGCATCTCTTTTATATTTATAGCCATTCCTTTAGTTTCTCTCTTCCCACTCTGGTTTTATTTAAAAGTGGCAAGAGGCCAGGTGTGGTGGCTTATGCCTATTATCCCAACACTTTGGGAGGGTGAGGAGGGTAGATTGTTTGAATCCAGAAGTTTGAGAGCAGCCTGGGCAACATGGCAAAAACCCTTCTCTATTTTATAATTAAAAAATAATAAAGTGCAAGATATGCCACCCTCAGCCCACCCCTTACAAAGCTTGCTAGCTTGATTTTTCAGTTTGCTGGGTTACTTTCCACATTACTGCAGGTCATGGTCTTGCTGATAGAATAAAAGCCCCTATTTCTGGAGGGGTGTGGCTTGAGAATTCTTGCCTGAGGTCTCCTGAAGCTGTAGTCTTGCATCAGCTGGAGTTGCAGTCTCATTCAAAGGCCTGACTGGGGCTGGAGGAGGCACTTCCCGGGTCACTCCATCACATGCTGGCCAGGGGTGCACTGGCCAGAACTCAGTTCTCTCCAAATGGACCTTGCCGTGAGGCCGCTTGAATCTCACAGTATGGTGGCTGGCTCCCCTTAGAGTGGATGACCTGAGAGACCAAGACAGAAACTGTGTTGCCTTGTGCAGCTCAGTCACAGAAGTCACACGCTGTCAGCTCTGCCACGTTCCACGGCTGGAGTGCAATGGTGCCATCATAGCTCACTGCAGTGTCCACTTCCTGGGTCCAAGCGATCTTCTTGCCTTAACTTCCCAAGGAGCTGGGACTCCAGGCGTGAGCCACCACACCCAGCTGATTTTTTTTTTTTTTTTTCAGTAGAGGTGAGGTTTTGCTATGTTGTCCAGGCTGGACTCGAACTTCTGAGCTCAAGCGATCCTCCTGCCTTGGCCTCCCAAAGTGCTGGGATTATTTTTAGACCACAGTGAAAAGTTCCAGTTGATACAGCAGGAAGTGAGCCAGGGAACACTTTACCTGCAGGCTCTGGGAACCATCAAGTTCATGCTGGAAAAGGACATCAGCAAGAAGGAGTGTCTGGAAGTGTTAGGGCTGGGCTCTGTGCAGAGAGAATTCTGCTGTGTGGAGCAGCTGCGCTCCCTTAGGGGTGGCTGGGTATGAGGACTATGGCCTGTCCTCAAGGGTCGCACCTCTCCCCCAGCTCCCTGGCATCATACTCAAGATTTAGGGGATAGGGCCTCCCCTGGAACCCTGGAAAGCAGGGAGCGCCGGCTGCCCATGGACACTGGGAAGGAGGGAGTGTCACCGCCCATGTACACCAGGAAAGAAGGGGCATCAGCTGCCTGTGGACTCCAGAAAGGAGTGTTGGGCATCCATGGACACCAGGAAGGAAGGAGTATCACCACCTGTGTACACCAGGAGGGAGAGTGTCAGTCACCCATGGACACTGGGAAGGAGGGAGTGTCAGCCACCCGTGGACACAGGGAAGGAGGGAGTGTCAGCCACCCGTGGACACAGGGAAGGAGGGAGCGTTCCCGCCCATGGACACAGGGAAGGAGGGAGCGTTCCCGCCCGTGGACACAGGGAAGGAGGGAACGTGGCCGCCCGTGGACACCGGGAAGGAGGGAGCATTGCTGCCTGTGGACCCTGAAAACGAGGGAGTGTCACTGCCCGTGGACCCTGGCTCTGTGCCCTGCCCTGGGCTCCTCGATCCAAGAGCAAAGCTGAAGCTGTTTTCCCAAAGCTGTGTCTCCTCCACCGCCCCCAGCTTCCTTCTGAGGGTTCCTGCTGATGTCCTCCGCCCCCAGGCATGGTCCAGGAGCCAAGAATTCATGGCAGACCCCGAGCCACAGCTCGCCAAATCATTTGCTCATTGTTAGACATCTGGGGTTTTCAACTTTTCGTTTTTGTAAAGGACACACTGAGTGGCCCTGGCGGCTGCTCTTCTGCAACTCCAGTCCCGGAGCCTCGGGGGTGAAATTCTGTTCTCAGCTATGCCCGTGTCCAGCTGCCCCATCATCCCACGAGAGGCTGGGGTTGGAAGCCCCTTGACGCCTGGCCTCCGTGAACGTGAGCACCCCCAGCACCCAGACCTCGGCCTCTCAGTACCATGTTCCATTCAGAGTGCCCAGGACGCCCGGGAGAAACGACCAGGTCCAGTCTGGGCAGGAAAACACCAGAGGCTCATAAGAGATCTCGACCCTCCTGGGCCACGAGGCCATGCCGGAGCACTCGGTAGCCAGCTTGACGGGTGGGGTGGGAGCTGACGGCGCTGAGACGGCCTGCTACACACGCCCCCAACAGCTCACGCTCAGACAGGCAGCTGGAAACCTGGCGACGCGTGGATGCTCCCATGGCTTTGAAGGACGCCCCACAGAACACTGATTAATCATAATAGAGAGAGAAAGAACAAAGTCACAGGGAGCCGGGAGACACGGCATCAATTAAACTGACAGCGTTCACGTCGCCGACAGCCCAGGCTGAGCCTCACCCTGCTGTCTCTGCCCACCCAGGATGTCATCAGTAGGAATTGAGAGGCCGACCCGGCTGAGGGTATCCTGCAAAGCACCCTGAGTGCCCACAGCACAGAGAGACCAGGAGGCTGCTCAGGCTGATGAAGATGGGGCAGGGCGTGACGCCTGCGGACTCTGCTCTCAGAACCTCGTGGGGACAGTGGCCAGGCTGCAGTGGGGCCTCAGAGGACCTGTCCCTGCCCTGATTCTAAGGGTGCTGAGAGCTTGCGAACGTCTGTGTGTGCAGGAAGCACACCCAAGGAGCCTGGCTGTGTGGACCGCGGTGCCACCCGGCTGCTCCCGCTCCACTTCCTGTACCATCTGCCAGCGCTGCGGCCTTGTCTGTGCACTGCCTGAGTCCACATTAGCTCTGTGTGTAACTCGGCCCAGCCCTGGATCCGGGGAGGCTGACCCCCTACCGGCCTCTCCCAGCCTGAGTGGCGCCCTCCTGGCTACTGACCACTGCTGCCCAAGGCCCTGCCCCAGCAGAGGGCACAGGCTAGAGCGGGACTGCAAGAGTGAACCAGGGCATGGCAGATGACGAGCAGGGGCCCCCAGGGCCGAGGCATCTGACCAGTGCCCTGCAGGACGGGCAGACCCCTGGCACCCCAGGCACCTGCACAGGGCCCGCCGTCTCCTGCATGCGGATGGCATCACATGGGTCAGGGTGTCCCTGGGGTCCTGTTGGGTGCCCTCCTTGGCTCTTTCACCTTCCACAGTATTTCTAAGTACGGCTCACAGTCATCCCAAGTCTCCAAGAAGGAACGACAGCAATGCCATGGAGACAGGAAGCCAGCCCTGCAGAGGGCACCGGAGCCCTGGGCACCACCTCTCCTGGGGACGGGGGGTTGGGCACCTTCTTCTCCTCTCTGCCCTCCTTCATCCCCCCTTCCTCAGCCCTCCCCCCTCCATCCCTCCTCCCTCCTCCCTCTGACTTGAACCATCAAATTGCTAGTATCGCCCCCTCCCCAGTTGCAAGAACCCGAAACATTCAGACATTGACTTGTGGTTCCTGCACCATGGCAGAATCACCCCCTCTCCAGAACGGCTGGCCTCCACCTCCCCCCACAGGCAGGGACTCCCCTCCTTCCCCCGACCTCCCTTGGCCCACAAGGCTCTGGCCCCCAGCCCCCTGGCTGGTTAGTGAAATGACAGCCTGCCCCTGCCGGGAGCCTGGGAAGAGGAAGGGACTGGGGCAGGGAGTCCAGCCTGGGAGCCCGAGTGCCCTCTAGGACTCAGCCCTGGCTGGAGAGGGCAGCACGTGAGACACAGTGCGTTCACGGGGCACAGGGTTGCTATCTGCAGGGCGTGTGCTAAACTCTAGCAAAGAGCAGACGCCCGCTTTCCTCCCGGGGCCTGGAATCCGACACGCCCACTGTGCTGAGCTCAGCTGTGAAAAGCCCCCATAGCAGACATGGGGCAGAGGCCGGGGGAGGGGGCAGCTGGAAGCTGTGCGAAGGCTGCTCTGTTGTGATCAGCCGGGCCGGGGGCACCCTGGGAGACTCCTGAACCACCCGGCCTCCCGGCCCCCTGGCCAGTAAGGGGCCCTCAGGCACGCCTGGCCCCTGGAGGCAGAGAGCCTGGGACTCCACAGAGAGGCCATGCCCTGTGCCCACTCGGCCTGGACGGGAGCCTGGGCCCTGTGTGGTCACAGCTGGAAGTCCTCGAGGGGGGCAGTGGGGGCAGACCCCGTGGGGGCACCCCCCCTCCAGCAGGGCTGGCTCCTGTGGGGGAAGGGAAGATGTGGCAGAGGTCGTGACCTCCAGGAGAGGCTTGGCCGGAGCAGCCCTGGGGGGCAGCCAAGTGCGAGGCAGGGGCAGGGGCCCCAGAGGTGGCCTCTTTCCCGTGACAGAAGGTCTGGCCTGAGGGAAGCACGGCTCCACCGTCCCCCCCACCAGCCCAGCTCCCCAGCTCCCCAGCTCCAGGCACTCAGGTGGGCTTGAGGCCATGAGGCTGTTGGTGCCGAGGCGCCCTGTCACTTATTCCAAGGGCCAGCAGCCAGCCGGGTCTGGGGGCCACGGAGCAGGAAACGTGCCCCAACTCAGACCCCCTGGGCATGGGCAGCCGCCTCGGCTCACTCCTCCCTCTGGTTCCTTCGCCTGCAGTGAGGACTGCTCGCCCAGCACCTTCCGGTGCCAGAAGTCAGGGAGCTGGTGACGAGACTGAGGCTGATCTGGGCTGTGTGGGGCTCCCGCTCACAGGACCCTGGGGACTGTTTCAAGAAGAGCCTCAGGACACCAGGAAGGTTCAGAAGCCCGCTGTCCCCGCCAGGCGGGAGGGCCCAGGGTGGAGGGAATCCACGGGGCAATGTCCTCACTCCAGCGCCACAGACCCTGTCACTCGCCCCCCACCCCTATGCACACAACCCACCAGGCCCTGCCCTCAGCTGCCCCCCGTCAGGCCCTGCCTGGTGTTGTCATCGCCGCTGTGGCAGCAAACGGGGGAGATGCGCTGAGGGGGCCCAGGCCTGGCAGACGCTGCCCTTCCTTCATGGGTCCTGAGCAACTTTCACTCCCCTGCCAGGCGGTGCCCGCCCCCTCCCCACAACCCCCAGACAGGAGGAAGGGGGCTCAGGGCGGTGTCTTCGGTGCTGCTGGGGTGGAGTCAGGCCCAGATTCCATCGTGGATTTGACAGAAAAGGAAATGGGCTGTGAGTGCAGGTGAGGCTCAGCCAGGGCCCCGCAGCTCTCACCCGAGCTCAGCTCCAATCTTGCTGGTGCGGCTCCGTCTCCAGAACTGTGGAAAACACCTCTGTCCACCAACATGCTGGGCAGTGCCTGCTTCCCCCATACCAGCCGCTGGCCAGCTCCCCAGGCCTCTGTGGGAGAGTGGCTGGTCTCTCTTAAAAGTCCCCTGGGTGACCTGCGTGCGGCCAGGGCCTGGGCCCCGGGGAGGCACTCTGGGGAGAGGCTAGCCAAAGAAAGCTCGGGTCCAAGCTGCCCAGCTGAGCCTGGGTGTGGCTGTGCCGGCCCAGAAGACAGGCAGGGTCTCCGGGCGGGCAGCCCTCCCCGGCACAGCCCCATGCTTCCCACTCAGCCTCCTCCCAGCCACTGGAGGTCACGATGATTCCTCAAATACCTTCTGCCCTGCGCCGTGGACTTCTGATCACGCACCTACCTTGCCCGGCCTGAACAAGAGTCTGCGACAGGGAGGGTGCAGAGGAAGCCAAGGGCCCATACAGGTGAGAGGTTCTCGGCTCAGGGCTCACCCAGCCCAGGCTCAGCAGCGGCCTCAGAATTTCCTGGCACCTGCTTACCTGTGTTGCAACCCCAGTGGGGTGTGCGCAGCGCCTGAGAAAGAAGGCACTCGGGAGGATGAGTGAGCGCATTCCTCACAGCACAGGGCCGTCTGGGGCACGCGGAGACCACACTATGCGCAAAAGCACTTCAGAAGAGTGGCAGGGGCTCAGCTGCCAGAGAAGGGTTAACCCCTTCCGGGATGCTGGTGGCTTGAGGAGGGTCAGCAGGGGCCGGTCGGGATGGCAGGTCGAGGAGGGGCAGAGTGAATTTGGAGGTACCGGTGCTGCGTGATTTTGCACGAGTTGTCTAACCTCTCTGTGCCTTCGTTGCCTGACGTGGCTGGTTCAAATGCAGCTGATTTTAATAGCACCTGCTTCATGAGGCACAGCCAGGACTCTGGGAGGCAAAGCGCAGAAAGCCCACGGTGCGGTGTGAGGCTCCAGGCACGGCTCGGTTGACGGCAGCTGAAAACCGCAATTTCAGCCGCAAAGTCGCACGCCCTGTGTACCACAGAACGCACACGGGTCTCCAGCTCTGCTCTGATTCATGGGGACCACTGGGTTTGGGCTTTAGGCAAAGCTCATTTGCCTTTGGGCAGAAGCGGCCAGAGCTGGGACCACCTGAGCCGTGGGCAGGAACGAGGGCGCCGGCTGATGCCGGATCTGAGGAGGGACCATCCGTGCCGGGCAGCTCTGGGCTCAGAGCTGCCTGGACCTGTGAAACAGGTCGGGCTGAGCCACCGTCCAGCAAGTGAAGAGACCACAGCTGGGCCACTGCAAAGCCTCTCTGCCACCCACCCCCACCAGGTCCTCACAGCCCTCACGAGTGTCCCAACTCCCAGCAGGCGGCCCACAGTGCACCCCGACAGGCACGCAGGTACCATCGGGTAGTTCTTCAGGCAGTTTCTGTAAATGCTTGGCCCAGTGTCCTCGGTAGATGCTAATGCCTGCGGCACTGCTCTTACTGTGATTGTCATCCCTGCCCCTGCTGCATGCTTAGACTTCCCACAACACCAGTGAAATCACCCTCCACAGGCTCGTTCATCCACAACATGGCTAGGCAGGTGTACGGGCAGCACAGGCCCTGCTCAGGGGCGCCAAGGCTTTAACGGAAGTTAAACGTATGTCCCTGCAGGGAACAGAGACCAGCCAGGTCAGGGACTTGAGGGGCAAAGATCCCAGGGATGGTGCCGTGGTCACGGGGGCACAGGGGAAATGGGGAAGGAGCTCCCACCCTGCCAGGACCTCCCACAGCTGAGTCCACTGGGAAGCCAGCCTGCAGGGCCTGGGGTGGGGGCACAGGGAGCCCACCTCGCAGCACGGGGACGACGGGAAGCGGGACAGAGCACCCCAGCAGCTCCATCGCAAGGACACACACGTGACGTGCGTCTCTCGGCCCCAGTGGTTCCATCACAAGGACACACACGTGACGTGTGTCTCTCGGCCACAACTCTGGCTCTTGGAGTGCCACTTACACAAAAGAGCCCTCTCCTGGCATAGAGATTGCTACCCTCGGTTTCACCACTGTGGAAAGTTTAAAATCAGGATGGATTTCCTTCCCACTGTGTAGAAAGGCCTGGTCTTTTTTAAATGTGTGAAGTCATTCCCTGCTGGGCAGATTCATTCATATTCACACTCACGGCTGCTGGATCCTGATGGTCTCAGACCAGCGTCCCTGGGAAGCCGTGCTGGGCAATCCATCATCCGTCCGAGCCTGCAATCTGGAGGCAGCCAAGGTCTAGTCTAACTCCAGGGACCAGAGATGGAGGGGAGCCTGCCACAGCCCCCATGCCATTCTGCTGGGGGGCACCCCTGCCCGCAGTCCCTGCCCGGTGCCAGGCTGATGTCCATACCTTCCTGCTGTTCCCACCATCTGAACCGACCCACTTTTCATGGCTGCCGGCGGACGAGCGCCCAGAGGGCTCACTCTTGCCATCTTCCTGTGGCCTGGCTGCAAGCCAGGTGGGCACCCGCCCATTTTGGGGAGCAGAGGGAGGTGGGTGCAGGGCAGGTGGGTTAGTGGATGTGGTGGGGGTGCCTGTGGGGCTTCCTTTGATTGCTTCGGCTGATGAACAGGGAGGTATCCCCATCAGCGGAGTGGGGGTGGGGAGGGGACATGCAGGTTAGAGACAAAGGGAAGTCGGTTCACAGCAAAAATACAACCAGGTGCACGCTCTCTCCAGCTCTCAGTGCAGGGTCTCCGACCCTTAGGTGCAGGGCAGGCGAAGGTTCATAGCACCTAAGTTTGGGACTTCGGCTAGGTGAGTCCCAGGAGGTGCGAAGGGGTTGAGGGTGTGTCTAAACGGAGGGGAGCCGCAGGTCTGGGCTCCTGGACGGGGGCCAGCTGCAGGGGAGATGGCGGAGCGGAGGTCAGCACAGCGTGCGCTGCAATCCACGACATGGCACGGGGCTCCCTTAATTTAGGTCTTCTTTAACCTCTTTCAGTAAAGTTTCATGATTTTTTTCCCATAGACACCTGCATCTTTAATTGGAGTTATTTCTTGACACCTATATATCTTAAAGCTTTCTGAACAATGACTTTTCGCATAACTGCTAACGTATTCTGACTTTGATCCCCTAAAACATGCTGACATCTCTAAATATTTCTGCTATTTATCCCTGGGAAGTATTTTAGGTTGTCTTTGGAAATTATCTGGACTTTTCCAGAACACAGTGACATCACCTGCGAATAGGGGTTTTGTTTTGCCTCTTCCTTTCCACGGCGTCGGCTTCTGGCTGGTTTTCTCTTTTCTCTGTTCCCAAGGCCTCCACAGCTGAACAGGAGCTGTGGGAACGGCACCCAGCCCGGCTCCTGATGTCAGGACACAGGCTTCGGCTGCAAGGCTGCTGTGGAAACGCCTGATCAAGTCAAGGGAACTCCCTTTTATTTTCTAGAATGCTTTTCTTTTTCCTCAAAAGCTGCGTCTGCTTCAGCTGAGGATGGCATGAATTTCTCCTCCTCCGATCTGTCCGTGTGTGGTCACACTGAGTGACATTCTAAGGTCAAGCCAAGCTGCAGTCACGGCCCAAACACAACATGTCATGGTGAGAATCTAAAAGACTGAGATTGTTAGGTTACTGGGAACTGTTATGATGAATAAGAGCACTTAACAAGGGTGCTGAATACAAAACGGGACACCTGGCTGAACCCAGCCACAGCTCGTTGCCAAATGAGCCTGCCCACTGCTAGATTTGGTGTGCTAATATTTTGCTTAGAATTTATCTAAGAACAGGCTGTCCTTGTTTTCTGTGTGCTGATGTCCTCAGATTTTGATGCCAAAGAAATGCCAGCCTCGAAAAATGGGCTTGGGGATGTCCACCCCTTTGTCTCCTGGAGGAGCTTGTGAACGAAGGGAGCCTGGTGCAACATGCATCATTTGGGGTCTCTCACCCCTATTTTTCCAGGCTAGCATTTCTTTCACATCGAAGAAAAATCTCAGTCCTTTAGACTGTCACTCAGTGTGTTTTCTGTTCCTGCATTCGTTTGCTGAGGATGACGGCTTCCAGCTGCATCCATGTCCCTGCAAAGGACATGATCTCATTCCTTTTTATGGCTGCATTGTACTCCACGGTGTATATGTACCACATTTTTTTTCTTTGAGACATAGTCTTGCTCTCTCACCCAGGCTGGAGTGCAGTGGCATGACCTTGACTCATGGCAACCTCCACCTCCCAGGTTCAAGTGATTCTCCTGCCTCAGCCTCCCACATAGCTGGGATTACAGGCACACACCGCCATGCTTGGCTAATTTTTGTATTTTTAGTAGAGATGGGTTTTCATCATGTTGGCCAGGCTTGCCTCGAACTCCTGACCTCAAGTGATCTGCCCACATTGGCCACATTTTCTGTACCCAGTCTATCACTGATGAGCATTTAGGTTGACACCATGTCTTTGCTATTGTGAATGGTGCTGCAGTGAAAATGCACGTACATATAAGTTTAGTCACTGTGGAAGACACGTGGCAATTCCTCAAAGACCTAGAACCAGAAATACCATTCGACCCAGCGATCCCATTACTGGGTATACACCCAAAGGAATAGAAATCATTCTATAATAAACATGGCAATTTCCACGAAAATCTCTGCTTGGATTTTCACTGAAATTGCACTGAATGTACCATTTAGAGAAAAATCGTCTTTACGACACTGAGGCTTCCACTCACAGACGGGCTACATCCTCCTTTTCTTTTAGGTTTTCTTCACTTTTCTTCATAATATCTTCCAGCTTTCTGTCCCAGACATCTTGTTAGATTTGTTTCCACATAGTTTAAGTTTCTCAGTGTCTATAATAACATTTGTAAGTGATTATTACTGTTTCTGGAATTTAGAAATATAATCGGTTTTTGTATGTCGGCCTTGTGGGCAGCAATCTTGCAAATTCACTTGCTTTTAATGGTTTGCTTGTTGAGTTCCTTTGGATTTTCTTCACATGTAACCATATCACCTGCAAATACTGACAGCTTCGTTTCTGGTTTTCAAGATATTCAAGCCTTTTTTTTTTTTTTTTTTTTTTTTGTTTTTTTTTTTTTTTTAATGGCGTTTCGCTCTTGTTTCCCAGGAGGGCAATGGTTCCAATCTTAGCTCACCGCAACCTCCGCCTCCCGGGTTCAATTGATTCTTCTGCCTCAGCCTTCCAAGTAGCTGGGATTCTAGGCATACACCACCATGCCCAGCTCATTTTGTATTTTTAGTAGAGACGGGGTTTCTCCATGTTGGTCACACTGGTCTCAAACTCCCGACCTCAGGGATCCGCCCACCTTGGCCTCCGAAAGCGCTGGGATGACAGGGCTGAGTCACCACCTTCAACCCTTTTAAGCCTCTTTTCTTGCCTTGGTGTGCTGGTGCATCACCGTGAGGGGCAGCCATCTTTGTTAACAACTCAGGGAGCAGCAGGGGGCGGTGGGGGCAGCCCTCCGCTTTCCATCCTTGAGGGGGTTGCTTGTTGTCGATTTCTTATAGATACCTTTGATCAAATGAAGGAAGGTCCTTTCTATTCCTGGTTTGCTAAAGGTTCTTTGAACCCATTTATGCCTGAGGTCACGTACTGCTTGGCAATGACCTCAAGCAGTAGGATATAAAGACCTCCCACATGCCTAGCGTTCCAGTAATGGAACACTAGGCAGAATTCATCATGAATGGGCATTGAATTTTACATATTACTTTTCTGCATTTATTAAAACCATATAGTTTACCTCTTTTGTTAGTGTGATGGATTACATTGACTTTTTATTATACCAACCTTGCATTCCTGAACTCAACTTGGTCATGCTATATCAACACTCAGTATCACTGGATCAGGCTTATACACATTTTGTTTAGGGTTGCTTAGGATGTTCAAGACAGACACTGGCCTAGAACCAGTGTTTTCTTTTTTTTCTGTGAAACATCCTTGTCCGGTTTTGGTGTCAGGGTTACGCTGCCTCATAAAACAAGATGAGAACTGAGAGTCCCGTTTTTATTTTCAGTTATGAGGAAGACTTTAAAAAGAAAGTTATTCTTTCTTAAACATTTGCAAACAGTGAAATGCTGAGCCTGGAGTTTTTCTTTGTGACAAGTTATGGGTAAGATTTCATGAAGATACAATCCCGCACGCTCTGCACATGTACCCCAGAACTTGACAGGTATTTGTTTTTAAAAAAAGGATTTCCTAAACAAGTTTTTTCCTAGTAATCTGTCAATTGCATCTAACGTTTCCGACGAACATGACATTCTTCAGACAGCCTCAAGTCTTTATGTCTGAAGGGTTCACAAGTTCTGACATTGTCATTTGTGCCAGCTCTCTCGTATGTGACTAGTGTACCAGGGCTGTAAACGTGCACAGTCTTCTCAAAGAACCCACTTGGGTTTTATTGGTTGTATCTACCCTGCGCTCTGTGCCTTGTTTCATTCATTTTTCCTTGTCTTTTAACTTTCTTCTAACACAATTGTAGACATAGTCCCTGAATCCCGATCAATTTTGTCGTTCAATTACAAATACCTTCATGCGTCCAGTTTTCTTTCTTATCTGACCTATGGGTTATTTAAATGTTATTAAATTCCCAAACATTCAGAAATTTTCTACGTTTCTTCTCATTACTTTTTGCCTTAATTACATTTGGTCACAAAACACATTCTGCAAGCCCCATCCTGTGGCACTAAGATGGCTTCATAGTCTGGTGGGTGGCAATTTGGGAAAGAGCATGCTTTCTATGCTGTGTTTCTGACGCATTTGTCATAGTGAATTCGAGGACTTAAAATTGCACAGCTCTTGGCTGGGCGCGGTGGCTCGCACCTGTAATCCCAGCACTTCAGGGGACCAAAGCAGGTGGATCACCTGAGGTCAGGAGTTCGAGACCAGCCTGACCACAACATGGAGAAACCCAGTATCTATGGAAAAATACAAAATTAGCCAGGCATGGTGGCACCTGCCTGTAGTCCCAAGTACTTGGGAGGCTGAGACAGGACAATTGCTCGAACCTGAGAGGTGAAGGTTGCAGTGAGCCGAGATCATGCCATTGCACTCTAGCCTGGGCAACAAGAGCAAAACTCTGTCTCTTTTGTGAAGAGGAAAAGAAAGGAAAGAAAGGAAGGAGGGAGGGAGGGAAGAAGGAACTGCACGCCCCTTCCAGCCTTTTTCTGCAGGGCAATACAAGAGTTTAAAACAATTCACCTCCCTTCTTCCATGTCCCAGGTTACACAGCAATGTTTTCCAGTATTTTGTTTGTAAAGTTTCAATGGAACGATTTATGTATGTTTATTACTCTCTCTGTCCATGGCTCCATCTTGCTTTAGGCACCTCCCCTGGATTCCTAATATTCCTGCTCTTGAAGAAAATTCCTAACAATGCCCTGTAAAGGAGGTGTCATCAGAAATGACATCCTTTTTTTTTTGAGACAGGGTCTCGCCCTGTCACCAGGCTGGACTGCAGTGGCGTGAGCATAGCTCACTGCAGCTCCAACTTCCTGGGCTCAAGTGACACTCTCAAATCCAAGTAGCTGGGACCACAGGTGCGTACCACACCAGCTCATTGTTTTTGTATATTTTCTGTAGAGACGAGGTCTCACTCTATTGCCCAGTCTGGTCTCTAACTCCTGGGCTCAACAATCCTCCCACCTCAGCCTCCCAAAGCGCTGGGATTATAGGCAAGAGCCACCATACCTGGCCTCAGTTCTTGTTTATAAATTTAAGTATCGCCTAATTCTTTATTTTTGTAATTCTGAGATAATTTATATACCAACAAATTCACCCTTTTAGGTGAAGAGTTCAGTGACTTTCAGTGTAGAGCTGTGCACACATCACCACTAATTCCACAACACTTTAATCGCCCAAAAAGAAACCCCGTGCCCATTCACAGCCACTACCCATCCCGCCTCACCCCAATCCCTGGCAACCATGAATCTGTCTCTCTGCAGTTGTCTTTTCTGGGCATTTCACATCAATGGAATCAAACAGTAGGTGATCCTTTGCACACGGCTCACGTGGGGCAGTGGCTCAGGTGGGGCAGTGGCTCACGTGGGGCAGCTCCTCGCGTTATGGCTGGGCTGCAGCTCGCATCAGTGTTCCGGCTTCATGTGACCCAATGACGCCTCATTCTTGGGAGAGTCTGCTGTGTTCTCCCTTCGTGTACTGATGGAAACCTGGGCTGTGTCTACCCCGTGGCTGCTACGAGCCGTGCTGCTGGGTGCATCCAGGCACAAGTGCACGTGCGGCTGCTGTCTTCAGTGCTCTGGAGGGATCCCTACGAATGGAACTGCTGGGTCCGCTGGTAACGTGTCACCAGCATCCTGAACGACAGGTTCACTAAAGACCCAGCCGTGCGCCGAGAGCTCTCTCCTCCGTGCACCAGCGGCTTCCCCGCCACTCAGCACCCAGGGTGCCCACACCTGGTACATGGCTTTCATCCCATCACAGGCATCTGTCCTTTCTCTCTGGCTGCCACCAAAATTGTCTTTGCCCGTGATAATCGCATGTGTCTAGGCAGAGGTTTCTTTTCATTTCTTGCTCCTACTTGGGTTATATAGTCTGCTTCCTGAATGCTTTCAATGCCTCTTCCTTCTGTCTTCTTCATTCCCTCCTTCTGGGATTCCAATCAGATGCGTGTTGATCTGACTGTCCATGCCCCGCCTCCCACTGGCCCTTTCTCACGTTTCTGTCTCCTGGAGAGTGACCAAGCTCCGGTGACCTCTAAGGAGGTGAGCCGGCTCCCTGCGGTGCCCATCCTCAGAGGTGGCCCCACCACGATGAAGACACAGAACCCATGAGCACAGAAGCAGCACATCTGAGGCTGTCACCCACAAGGGGACCCAGCCCAGGATCCTGACGGGGTGAGGCAGGCCGGAGCCACGACCGTCTGGATGGCAGTGCAGAACTCCTCCCAGAGAAAGCATGGAGCAGCCCTGCTGTAAGTCAGTGAACACGGCTCCATGCAGGCCCTTCAGCAGCCCCTGACGTAACTGCCGCCAACAGATGGTGTGGGTGAAGCAGGCTAGGCCCAGCTGGTCACAAGGGATCCAAACTGCCTCTGGCACTTCTCTTTGCAGCTATTTTCTCTGCCTTAAAACAATGTTTAAGTGGGAAGGCCTGCCTCTGTGGCTGCAACTTTCTCTAGGGATCCCAGGACTGTGCCTTCTGGAGTGGGCAGAGGTCTGTGGTTTATGAGAACAGGACGTTCCACAGCTGTGTCCCAAAGCAGGTTTCCCCTGGAGAGCTGCTGCGACATGGAAACGGAACTCAGACTGTTCTGGGGCGGCCACACCTGCTGTGTACACAGCAGGACGGCAGCAGTGTGGCCTGGCAGTCAGCGAGCCCAGACGGCTCATCGTGCAGGAGGAAAAGCGTGAGGCTGCCGTGGTCATAAATACATTTTATTTCATTAGAAATGCATAATTACAGTGTTTGACAGCATTTCCCCTAGAAAAGTAGGTCAGCAATACCCCATCAGAACGAGAACTGGCTTTGCAAACACCTGTCTCTTGACACTCAACAGAGCACACAGCAAAGGGCTCCTGCTACTCCCCTGGGATTTTTTTTTTCAAATTTTGTTTTTTGTTATAAACACCATAGCAAATTAAAAAAAGCTGTTTAAACAGAAAAATATCATAGTCTTGATTTGCCGCACACCGGCGACGCTCTCCGCACTGCGCCTCCCCTCGTCCTCCTACACCAACAGCACGGCTCAGACGAAAGGGGTCTCCGGCTGGGGGCGGGGCTGCCGCTCTTTTCGTGGACAGGATGCTTTTCCCCGCGGAGGCAGCAGCTGTCAGACGCACTTCAGCAGAACACGTGCATTCGCTGCCTGTGCTGAAGCCGTGAGAGCGGGGCGCATGGGGGCCGGGCCATGGGCGGAGCCGACGAGGGGCTCCCAGTGTCGTGGGCACTCCTGGTGCTGTGGGCACCGCTCACTGGATCTGGATGGCCCCGTGCTCCAGCTGCATCTCTGGCTGTAGTGTGGGCTGCAGCGCCTCAGCTGTCTGCAAAAGGGAGAAAGGAGGGGACTTTCTAGAAAAACACCCAGTACTGCATAGCCTCGGGTATCATCAACAGCCAGCGACTTTCAGGCAGAATCAGACACACAGCGACAGGAGCACAAAGGAGCCCTGATGGCCCCAAGGCTCACCCGACTTGGGACAGAACACACCTGGCTCCCAGCGGAACGACGCACACAGACCCTGTGCCCAGGGCAGCTCTGGCACATCCAGGCCCCGCCCCTACCCACGTGGCCGGCTCCTGCTTCTCCATCTACTGCCTCACTGTGAAGTAACCCAGAAGCAGATGACATCCTGCCCTCCCTAAGGCATTTACCTGGAGACTCAGGTGCCATTCTGCCTTTCTATAAACCCTGTTCCCATGCTTCAACAAAGTATTTCTGGAGTAGCTATGTTCCTCGCCTCACACATGTAAGTTCTGGTCAATGAGTTACAGGTATTAAAAGGACTTGAGGTACACAATCACAGCTTTATCGGAGGCTGGGTGCGCTGGTTCATGCGTGTAATCCCAGCACTTTGGGAGGCTGAGGCAGGTGAATCACTTAAGGTCAGGAGTTCAAGACAAGCCTGGTCAATATGGTGAGACCCCATCTCTATAATAAATACAAAAATTAGCCGGGAGTGGTTTTGCACACCTACTAGGGAGGTTGAGGCAGGAAAATCACTTGAACCCAAGAGGCAGAGGTTGCAGTGAGCTGAGATGGTGCCACCATTCTCTAGCGTGGGCGACAAAGCCAGACTCCGTCTCAAAAAACCATAAATAAAAAATAAAGGAAAAATATGTAATGCTGGAATAAGTCACTCATCATGCAGCTGAGCCACACGGAACATGCCCCAAGTGGAAGCAATCAGTCTAGGCCTTCTGTGCACACTCCCAGAAGCCCAGGCTGCAGGGCTGGGCTCAGCGACCACAAAGGAGGAGGAGAAGCCACGAGCCCACAGCCGAGCCCACAGGAGACAGAGGCCCGACAACTCCTATTACGGTTAAGGCGCTGCTTTGTTTTGTTTTAGTTTTTAGGGACAGGGTCTTGCTCGGTTGCCCAGGCTGCAGTGCAGTGGTGCAAGCACAGCTCACAACAGCCTCGATCTCATGGGCCCAAGTGATCCTCCCACCTCAGCCTCCCAAGTAGCTGGGACGACTGGTGCACACTGCCACGCCAGGCTTTTTTTTGTTTGTTTGTCTGTTTTTCCCTGAGACAGAGTCTTGCGCTGTCACCCAGGCTGAAGGGCAGTAGCATGATCTCGGCTCACTGCAACCTTCACCTCCTGGGTTCAAGCAATTCTCTGCCTCAACCTCCCGAGCAGCTGGGATTACAGGTAACTACCACCATGCCCAGCTAATTTTTGTATTTTTAGTAGAGATGGAGTTTCACCATGTTGGTCAAGCTGGTCTCCAATTCCTGACCTCATGTGATCCACCCGCCTCAGCCTCCCAAAGTGCCGGGATTATACTGTGAGCCACCACGCCCAGCCCCAGCTAGTTTTTTTATGTTTTGTAGAGACGGGGGTCTCACTACATTGCCCAGGCTGATCTTGAAGTCCTGGGCTCAAGCAATGCCCCTGCCTCGGCCTCCCAAAGCACTGGGATTACAGGCATGAGCCACTGTGTCCAGATGAGGCTGTGCTTTTTCAAGACAAGTGTCAAATGACACTCGACACAGTATTCCCCAGATGAAGGAGGCGCCTTCTGGGACAGGATGAGGGGCCAGCACAGGGATTGTCTCCCGAGAGCCCGGCCACAGCCGGGAAGGCCTAAGGGGAAAGGCCTCATGGGAAGGGGTGAACCTGAGATGGAAAGGAGGAGCCACGTCAGGGCCCTGGGGTGGGTGGCTTCAGGCCACAGGAGACTGGGATAGGAGGGCCACTGCCTGGGATGCAAAGCCCCTCCCCCTGGACAGCCAGAGAAGCAGCTGGGGGCGCGGGTGCCTGGGGACAGCGGGGCACAGGTCTGGGCTAGCCGAGAGAGACGCACTTGCCATCCAAGGACGGTGGCCAGCCCGTGTTCCAGGCAGAGGCTGGCGGAGGCACTGCCCCTGCTACAGATGGCTCATGGAGCCTGTGACACCACAGGCCACCCCGTATGAAGATGTGTCTTCCCCCACAAATGGCACCCCCTACCCTCCCAACCCACAGCTCCAGGGACAGGCCCACGCTCCACTTTGAGGACTGGCCACCCCACAGGCCAGCCACCTGCCTTCCCTCCTAAGGGAACCCCTTCTTCTCAGAGCCAGGCCCTCACAGCCGAGCCACAGGTTTTCCTAGAATTAGCTCATGTGTGTAGCTCTGCTATGACCAACAAAAGATGTAATGCAATTCCTGAGCACAGCTGGGAGTGGGGGCTTCGTGTGGATGAGACTCAACCAGAAACCCGTCTCTGCTGGGTGCAGTCATGCCTGCAGGGTCGCCATGAAGGCCTGGGGTCACTTCCTAGGAAGGCAGAGCTAGCCTGAGGACAAGCTGAGATGGTAGGAAAGACAGCTGGGCCCTTGGTGACGAGCTAACACAACCTGCAGCCGCCACGCCTCCAACAGGCAAGTCCAGCCACACTGGGGTTTTCTGCGGGAAAAGCAGCGCGGTAAGCAGGTGTATTCCTTAGCCTTTAAGATGGATCCTAATTAGAGCGTTCACGTGGGGCCTGCCAGGCAGGCCACGGTGACAGAGAAAGCTTACAGGAAGCTAGGGGTGTAAAGATCAACCGTGGGACACAGGTTTCTCCAATTCTGAAACCTGGAAAGTGACCAGAAACTCAGAATGCAGCAGGATGCCGAGGCACGGCCCCGCATCTAGATGCCCAGGCTCAGGGTCTCACGCCCTCCCGCAGCACTGTCTGGAATGGCACGAGGGGCCAGCATGCGTCCCTGAGCACGAGCCGAGGCAGGCGGGCCTGGGCTGTCTTCACGGACAGGTCAGGTTCACCCCACAGAAAAGCAGCACTGCCCGACAAGTTCGCTTTGGCCCCCCACCCACCTTGTGTCCACGATCTCCCTTCACATGCTTCCAGCCCATCTCCAGCAGGGTCAGTGACCGTGTGGAACTGAACACAATGCAGACTGCAGGGTGGGCCCACACAGGGGCACCACACCCATGGGCAAAGGGTACAGGGCGGGCCCGTGTGTGTGTGTAGGGGAACTACACCCATGAGCACAGCAAGAAGGCTCAGTAGGAGGAGGGGCCAGGCCTTCTACAGGACACAGGTCCTTAAACTCTAGGCTCGCAGCTGTCCCGTGGAGAGGAAGAAGACATGAGTGTCGGGTGAGCATGGACATCACATGGCCGCCGCAGCTCAGGGGCTGCAGAACTGCCCAGCCTGGCCACCTGGTCGCCCTGGTGAGCGTGGGCTCTACTGAGCCCATTTCTTCAGCAAGCACCTCCTGAGAAGGACCCTCTCCTCCAGAGGGCTGAGGAGCACACCTGCCCTCAGCAGCGCCCAGGGAATGGGAAAGGCTGCTCGGACATCTAGGATTTTCATTCTGAGCATAAAGTGGACGGCATCAAGACCCAGGTGGATCACCAGCTCTGGGGCCACAGAAAGGACAGGAACAGACCCAGAGACAGTGGCCAGAATGTTCCAGAAGGGCTGGGCAGCAGCCATATTAGGCTGGAGGTAGAATAAGGACAAGGCTCTGGCTGGGCACATTCCCAAAGCAGGAGGCGCGGAGGCTCCCGGACACAGGACTGCCTTGTGCCTCACAGCTGTATTCAAGGAGAACAGCAGCCCATGGCGTCACAGGGGCTCTTGTCTGGGCCTCGGCCACGCTGGTGACTTCAGCACAGCCTCTCCCTCGTGAGCTCCGGCTGGCGAGGTCTGGAGATGCTGGCGTGAGCCCGCTGGGCCATCCATAGAGCGCAGCAGCCCTGGGCTTTGCTTCGGGAGATGCTGGGGCACGACAGCCCAAGGCACTACTGGCCCGGCCCCAGGCTGAGACCTTCAACAGGGGCAGGGAGCTCCCAGGCTGACGGGGCCCCGACGCTCCCCAGCCCACAGGACAGGGCAGAGCTTCACTTCTGCTCCTGAATTTACAAACATTTCCACAGGAGAGTCTCAAGCATCAGCTGGAATTTGGAACTGAGGCAGGATCTACCCTCTCTCTTCACATTCATGGTGTGTGTGAGACGAACCCTCGTACGGGCATCCGTGTCCAATCACGCACCTCTCCTGATCATGCGCCCTCCACACAGAAGGAGGCATGAGAAAGCCCCGTGGCCCATCACTACACAGTGTCCCGGTGAGTGGCCCCAGACTCACCTGGGCCCCGGCCGTGTGGTCGCCCACCGGCGCCAGCTGCACGTACTGAACCTGGATGTCGCTGCCCTGGAGTGGCGACCCGTCCACACCCGCCGCCGCAGGATCCGAGGAGGCCACGGCGATCAGCTGGGCACCCTGCAGCACCTGGAGAGACACGGGGCCCTGTCAGCAGCACGGCCCATGACCCACATGGCTCCAGAGACCACAGACCCCAGCCTGCAGGCGCTGTCCCAGGAGTGGCAGGGACACCGAGGACTCTCAGTGCATCCCGTCTCCCCAACACTTTCAGTCGTGCTGGATCCAGTGAGAGAGCGCCATCAAGTCTCTGCTGCACCTGCAAGCTCCCCGCTCGAGCACCCAAAGAGCGGACAAAGGGAAAAAACAGCTAGGCAGAGCTTCCAGAGAGCAAACGCAAACGTCATGGGGCCTCCTAGAAAAATCCTCATGGCAACCACGAAGGGCACAAGCCCTCTCACACTGCCAGTCAGAGCTAAAATCTAAGCCAGGACCATGAGCGTGAGGCTGAGACCCAAACTCTCCCCATTCCTGAGGCTGAGCGGCCTCAAGGGCTTGCGGGAGCAGAGGAGCTGTTGGTGGGCACTGAGAACCCAGGAGAAGCTCACAGGAAAGTGAGGCCCAGCTCCAAGAAGGGCGGAAGTGAGACCTGGTAGCAGAGAGCCCAGCTGGCCCTCCCGACCCTGCGCTACCTCCCAGTGTGTGGGACGAGAATGGGGGACGGGTGAGGCCCCTGGGTGGGCTCTGGTGACCCCATCACTTGTGAGCACCCAGGTCCATTTCCCACCCAATCCGCCAGGCGCTCCAACAGCCAGGCGGGCAGCCCCAGGACTGGGATGGCCCAGGCAGCAGGTGGGCGGCCCCATCTCTGAGGGCACTGGACATGGGCCACGGGCTCTTCACTTTGGGGGTTGCGTCCCACCCTGGAGAGCCAGGAGGTCCACCTGCACCTTCCACACAGAACCTCACGCTGTGCAGAGTCTCACACAATGACCCTGGGGAGAGCTACAGCCCCTGTTGCAGTGCGCCCCACCCCACAGAGCCTGGCCGCAGCCGCCCTCCAACGGGACCCGCCCTGGACACCAAGCCACACACAGCGCCAGCACGGGCCCCACAGACACGCTGCACAGGCAGCCCGGACCAGGCCTTTCAGGCTTCACACACAAGTGCTTCTAAAAACAGTCTTGTCTCTAAGCAAAGTTCACCTCCAGTGCTAAAAGACAAGCCTTTTCAAACTACAAAGCATATTTACCCTAAACTGAGGTTAGCCAAGTGCGGCACCAGATCAAACCTGCTGCCTGCTTTGTACAGCTGTGAGCTGAGAATGGCTTCTACATGATTTTTAATGACAGCAAAAAGGGCAAGAAATTCTTTTGTGTCGCATGACAGCTCTAGGAACCCCCATCTTTGGTGCGCACCTACAGGCCCGCAGGCCCCCATGTGCCAGTCGGTCACAACGCGAGGGCCATGCCAAGCAGCTGAGACAGAGACAGGGTATGCCCCCCAAAGCTGAAAACCCCATCCCCCTGGCCCTTTACAGACAAGCCTGGCAACCCTGCCCGCCACTACCTGCAAGCACGCCCACCTCAGGGGACCACTGAGCCGTCAGAACGACCCCTGGAACGGTCGGCCTTCCGCCTCGGGATTTTGTCTCAGACAGTACATAAGAAGGAGCATGGCCAGGGTGAGGCAACTTGCTGGACTCTGGGGTTCCTTGACCCGAGGGCCCCTACTGCAGCAGCCCTGAGCCCAGGTATCAGACCCGGCCCGGCTTGGTCCCAGGCTCCATTCACTGTGCAGCTGGCCCTTGACACCACCAGGGTAAGAGGCACTGACCCCTTGTACAGCTGGAAGGCACGGACAGCCTTTGACTCCCTGACACTTAACTACGAACAGCCTGTCGACCAATGGCCTAACCATGCCAGCCTGTGAGCAGACATTCTGTGTGCTAAGTGCAGCATCTACCGCGCTCTCCAACAGAGAAGGCGAGGGAAGACGTGGTATGCGGGGAAGCACTGGAAGAAGAGACGCGGCTGCTGTCCACCAAGCGAAAGTGGATGGTCATCGGGGCCTTCGTCCTCACCGTCTTCACCGACTGCGGCTGGGGAAGAGAGGGAACAGGAGGGGCTGGCCTTGCTGAGTCAGGGCAGCAGAGGCGGGAGAGATGGAGGAGGTAGAAAACGAGGCAGACATGCTCCACCTCATTGTATCAAAAGAAAGCCCATGTGTAAGTGGATCCTCACAGCTCAAACCCGCATTGTTCCAGGGTCAGCCGTGGTCTTCCTCCAAGGCACAAGTGTCAGTCTTTGGTGAGGGACAGAAAGAGCGGAGCGTTGTGAAGTGCATGCACTGACATCAGAACGCTGACAATGGGGCTGCTGACCCTGGGGTCCGGGTGCCATTTACGGATGAGAAAGTGGGGCCTGGGCAGGGGTGGGGGCGGTTTAGGGGCTGGGCTTCCATTGCACAGCAGGTGGGGGCAGAGTCCATGCAGGAAGCACCCGGGTCCCCGAGGCGCTCTCCTGGGCCACCACCATCCATACTGGAGCATGATTACCCTTTGCCTCCCTCCAGCCTGCGTCTTTGAGAGGGAATGGAGAGGGAAGGCAGGGACTCTGCGAGGGGACAGCTCAGGCGTGGGTCTCCACAGGTTCTTAGAAAATACAGCCTGTGGTTTTAAAACAGCACTCTAGTTTTTGATGAGCTAAAAAAGCCGTAGACTTTTTTAACAATGAATTTATCAGTAGCGAAAAAAAAGCAGGTCAATGAGGTGAATGTCTGGCCGGAAAGAACTCCATCTTTCTGCTGACACGAAATAAACCACCTGAGAGTTGCTGGTGCGCCGAGAAGGGGGGGCGTGGGACACAGCTGCCCCTTCCTGTCATCTTTACAGGCCCCGAGGTCCCGCAGGCACAGCACACTGTTCAGAACCCAGCCTGGCGACGACCCACTGAGGTTTCTGGACTCTGTGTCACAGGACGGGGCGAGCCCACTGGAGCACCCTCCATCTGGCCTGGGTGCAGGGGCAGGAGAGCAAGCAAGTTCCTGTCAGCCACAGAGACACGGGCTCAGACCTCGAGGCTGGGCACAAGGGTGCCCAGAAAGGTGGAGGCCCTGGAAAGAGAACCTTCTCAAGGAAGGAAGGGAGAGCAGACATTCCTGCCGATGTGCAAACCCAGTAGTAACTTTTCAGGGATGCCAGGAGCAGGATGGGCAAGGCGGCAGCTGCAAGGGGCTGGTGAGAGTGGTTCCACACTAGGCTCCACCACGCGCCCAGGCAGTCGCTCTGTCTCGGGTGGATCCTGCCCCAGACCCCGGGCCAGTGCCCACAGGAGGCGGCAGCCAGCAGCCGCAGTGCTGGGCTCTTATGTGAGTCCTGCACAAACCATTTCCCGCTCGTCACAGCACAGGCACGCTCCTGGCCCCGAGAAAGTGCAGGAAAGCATCCTCAGGGGCCGTCCCAGAGGCGCCCAGGGCGGCGAATAAAGCCAGCTGACGGCACCAGTGTTTCCCACCTCTTCCCACCAGCCGAGGCCCTGAAAACTCCTGACTGGCAGGAAGTGGTCTGTGCAGCGCAGGAACCTGACTGGTAACTCCCGAGCGCCCACCCACCTGCCCGCCTCTCCACGACAGCAAGGAGACCCTGGCGCACACCCAAGGTTCCCACCAACCAGGTGACTTCCAGGAAACCCAGGCCTGGGGCAGGCAAGAGAGGAGCACACAGCAGGCCCGCACCTGCTCTGTCCCCAGCTCCTGGGAGCCTATGCCACGCAAGCTGAGCTCTGCGGGGACCACAACAGGGGGCCTAGTGCGTGACACTTTCCATTTTTCTTCGGGCACCTGTCCACCCAGCTCTATACCACGTGTGAAAATGGAAAAGAAGCTCATGGCCACATGCAAAGCAGCACCGTCCAAGCACCTCCTCACCCACCACACACGTGGCGTGGCGTGGACTGATGAGACACAGAGGTGGACGGCGTCTGGGGAGGGCAGGTCTGTCAGGGACACAGGGGGCACAGACACGGTGGACGGTGCACTACGTTGGCGGCCCCACACTGTGTAACTGTGGAAGGCAAGGCTCAGCCAGGAGCTTTGTTGGGCCCCTTGTTTCAGGGTGTCACCAGGCAGGAAGGACAGAACGAGGACACTGACAGGCTGGGGTGGAGACTGGGATTCACCCCAGGGTGGAGCAGGGCAACGTGAGTGGGAGGGCGGCCACCCAGGGCAGGAATGGCCAGAGCATGGCAGGGTGAGCACCGTGGGCCCCAGGAGGGCCAGGCACTGGGGAGTGGCTCTGGATGGGGACAGCAGCAGCTGATCCGCTTAAATTAGGGAATAATGCCAAAGAGAAGAAAAGGTTCTGCAATTCTAGTACAAAATACCCACAAAGTTTCTCCAATCAGGTTTGAGCAGTGGCAGTACAGCAGGTGAGGTGGGGTTGGCCTGGAGCCCCTCAGGGCACAGCCCCTGGCTCCCGTCTAGGGGGCACGCAGCGGGGTGCAGGGTCACAGCCTGGTTCCAGCTTGAGTCCCCTCCCTGAGGGAGGCCCCAGAGCAGACGAGGTGTGGGTGGGAGCCGGTCAGCATGGGATGAAACACCTGGGGAGACACTGGCTGGGGGCCGAGAGGCTGAACAACGGTGACACCCAGCACCCAGCCCCACGGCTCTGGCCCCCTCGGTCCCATGACACCGGCCACTCACTGGCATTGCAGCCAAGAACACAATGCCTGGCAGGCAGCACAAGGCTGCACAAGGTCAAAGGGTCAGCAGCCTTGGCATCCCCCACACGCCTGGGCCCTAGGACCGTGTCACGTGCTGTGTGTCCAATACTAATTAATGAAAAAGAAAGTAAGCATGCATTCCTATAACTGGGTTTCCAGGCAAGTTCAAAACTCAGCAAAAAATCTGCCTGGGACCTCCATCCACAAGTGTCTAAGCCGCTGCAGAAACGTGCCCTGGCCAATGGCTCTGACTCTGCTTGGCAGTCACCCGCCTCGCACGGCCACTGCCGGCAGCACTGCCTCCTCCGCCGTGGAAGACCCTTGAGTCTCCAAGGGAGCAGGAGCAGGAAGGAGGCCCCACCGCGGGGAGCTGGGTTTCGAAGGCCGACGGCAAAGACACACACAGGCGCCTAGGCAAGGTTTGGCCTTTCTGGAAAAAAAAAAAAAAAAAGAAAACTGGACAAAATGCTCCAACGTTTTGAGTTTTTCAAGAATCTATCAACAGACACTTCTAGCTTCCTCCATGATTTATGGGGTAGGATTTTCTCATTTCTGCCTCAAATCTGCATTTTTCCAGGCAATGTAGTTTTGCTTTATGTGAACAACACAGCTCGGCTGAAAATCAACAGAATTTTAGGAAAAAGGAGGAGGAGGCGCTTGCTTTTGGGAACAGAGGCCGTGGTGTCAGAGACCGAGCCGAAGCCAGCTTCCTTCGAGCCCTTCACCAGGGGGCCAGGCCCGCAGCGCCCAGCAATCCACAAGGCCGCACCAGTGCCAAGGAGGGAACCACACCAAACTCCCAAGTTTCACTCAAAGCGAAATACTGCCCATTGGTAATGTCAACCTCTAGGTGGGGAATATTCCCTGAACATTCACTTCCCGTTAACACATTTATCGGGCAGTTCAGTTCCATGTTTGTGAACCTCATTTCACAGTCTGAAAGTGTGTACCCTGAGGGTCCCCCTGGCAGGGGGGCCTTGCATGAGGAAAGGCTCTGAGTCCTTAGTGCTCTAAGGATGTGTCAGGGAGAAGCCCTGTCCACCCCATGGCCACCTCGAGTGGTCACAGCTCGCCCTGCACCTGCTACAGGAAGGGGACAGCAGAGGCGGCTTGGGCACGGTCCCAGGTGTGCAAAAGCCTCAGGCGCAGACACACACCCTCTCCCACATTCCTGTGCCCACCGAGAATCCTAAGCTGAGCAGTGGGCCCAGGAGGGATGAGAGGTGGAAGGCAAGCGTGACAGAGGGTCCTCCCGGAGGGGAGCTGCTCTGCTGGGGACACCATGGGTCTGGGATCCGGCAGGCCACCCGGGACTGGGGTGCCCTTCCATACCCCACTTTCTTTGTGCTCCAGATGAGCAAGCATGCAAGCTGGTCCTGCCCACCAGCCCAGTTCTCCTGAATAAAAACAAAAGCAGAGCCGGTCCCTACTCTCCTCCCTCCCAGGTTGACAAGTTCAGCCTGAGGGAACCACTGCCACTGTGTCATCAATTTTTAGAACAAAAGATGGTGAGAAATTCTTCCCTCCATTCCTGCTGTCTTCAGAAACTACCTCAGGCGCATCTCACCCCAGCTGGCTGTTCTAGGCAGAGCTACCCCCCTCCACAAAGACACCCTGTCCCAATCCCTGGGCCCTGTGAAGGTGTTACTTTACATGGGCAAAGGGACCTCACAGATGTGGCTCACAGATCACCCTCACATGATTAGATGACCCTGGATGGCCAGGTGGGCCCAGTGTCATCACGGGGGTCTTTAAAGGCAGAGACTCCTCCCAGCTGCAGAGGGTGGGAGAGACGGATGCACAAAGGACTCACCTGGCCACTGCTGGCTTTGAAGACGGATGGGGCCAGGAGGCAGGGGATGCGGGTGGCCTCTAGAAGCTGGAAAAGGCAAGAAAACGAATTTTCCCCTATAGCCTACAGAAGGACCAACCCTGCCTTGCTTTCAGCCCACTGAGACCCAGGACGGGCTTCTGCCCTCTGGTAAAGCCAAGGGGTCTGTGGTCATTTGTTATGGCAGCCACAGGAGCCTCCAGCCAGGTCCCCAAAGGGCTCTTGATTAAAACGTCAAATTCCCAAACAGCAAAGACAACAGAAACAAAAGACCTGGCAGTCCGTGCCTCCAAGGCGGGCTGGCAGCTACAGGGAGGGCAATCTCTTCTCCATTACAAAGAGTTTGCACTGTAGGAGTTTTTAAAGCCACAAAAAAATTGGAGGAGGGAAAAAAATGAAATGTCCCCTATCACTGCATTTCACCGGTGGCCACTGGGCTCCAGCAGCCTCCCAGGGCCTCCCAACAGCCTGAGGGCCGGAGCCTCAGACGCTAAAGGCGGGGTCCTAGCTGTCTCCTGTCCCAGCCGCAGGGGCGCCCTGGGGGCAACACGGGCGGCACCCCCACCTGCACACAGGCACATCTGGCATAGCCAGCCGTGGAGTCTGTGTCTGGCAAAAGCACTGTTTTTAAGGGAGGGAGGCATGTCTGGGAGGGGTCCCCAGGCCTCCAGTTGAGTGGCACGTGGTGCCACACAGGCGCCCAGCCTGGCAATGCCCTCTCCTCGGCAAACCCGAGTGGAGGAACATCAAGAGGACCAAAGACAACCCGATTCTGGCCCAGACACCTGGCCGCATCTTAGAAGCATCTGTCCATGGGAGGCAGGCAGGTTGTTTCCGTGAAGAGCAAAATGTCAAAAGCTCATTCAAGGCCCACTCATTTCTTCAACCCTAAGTGAATCTGTCCTCCAAACAAGAGCCACTCTCCCAGGTCCATGATGCCACCAATGTTTTCAAGAGTGTGAAGGAAGATGAAACCACCGTCCCTAACCACAGGTGACCACAGGGCAGTGGGAATGCAGCCACAGAGACGGCCCTGCCGTGGACGCACAGCTGCCACACCATCCCCTGCCTTGCTGTGCACCCCTCCACTCTCCCCTGCTCTCCTGCACCCCTCAAGCCCCCGACACCTCCTGCCCCAGCCTTGCACTCTGCTCCCTCCGAAGAGAGGCCCCCCGCCGACCCCAGTCACCCAGCGCCGCTGCCTGCTTGTGGTTGGCCCCCATGAGAACACAAGTTCCAGGGCAGCAACAAGGTCTGTGTCTTTGTTCCCCACAAAAGCCCTCGCACCCCTTTCTTCAAATCTTAAGTGTACATTAAATGTTTTGCTCATTTCTGAAAAACTTACCAAAACAAAACCAACAAAGAAAATCTGAAAGTCATGACTTTTCAAACGCTTTCCCCGTTGAGGACATTTCTACTTGCAGTTTCATTTGCCCCTTGGGTATGCCTGCCTTCATTGTTATGATAGAGCTACAAAGTTAGATTCTGAGGTTTCTGACGCGTGACTTTCCGTGTAATCAGCTGCATGGATCATATGAAGAGTCATGTCACTGGCAATGCAGGCAGGAACATTGCTGTGAGGATGTCACAACGTGCCTTCCACAGCCAACGGACGGCAGAACCCTCTTGGAAGTCAGCTCCATGTTTTCCTAAGTCTCAGTAAGAACAGCTGTGATCTGATCTTAAACTCACCTATCAAGGGATCTTTTAAAACGTAAACTGATTACAAAATCATCACAGGAGCTTGTGCACAGAAGGCGAGAACAGAAATGAGCAGTGGTCACCCCACAGGGGCTGAGAGTCCAGGCTGAGAGGGGACTTACTTTCTCCATGGACCTGGTGGATTGTTTCATATTGTTGCCATATGTGGATTTCACAATGAAACACTAAATTCCTATTAACTAAGCAAAGGACACAGAGCTTAGTGATGTGGAAGGACACGGAGGACCGGGAAGACAACCCAACTCCTCCTTCTGGGACCAGCGCCCAGGCCAGGGCAGAAAGCGTCCACTCTGGGGAGGCGAGGACTGAGGGACCAGCACCCAGGCCAGGGCAAAAAGCGTCCACACTGGGGAGGTGAGGACTGAGGGACCAGCGCCCAGGCCAGGGCAGAAAGTGTCCACACTGGGGAGGTGAGGACTGAGGGACCAGCACCCAGGCCAGGGCAGAAAGTGTCCACACTGGGGAGGTGAGGACTGAGGGACCAGCACCCAGGCCAGGGCAGAAAGTGTCCACTCTGGGGAGGTGAGGACTGAGGGACCAGCACCCAGGCCAGGGCAGAAAGTATCCACTCTGGGGAGGTGACAGCTGAGAGGCAAGAGCTGATGCTCTGGGCCTGGGACGCATGCCCACTGGGCACGAAAACAAGTGAACTGGGGTCAGAAGCAGACACTGCAAGGGCAACACCACGAAGTGCACAGAAATGAAGGCATGGTCACGGAAGGCCATGGGGCGCCCTCCTCTCTCTCCGCTACGCTGCTGCAGCCTGACGACACCTCCACACCCTGTGCAGCCTCTTACAACACATCGGAGGCTGAGATATCATCTCTTGATTTGGACTTGATTTCAAATTGTAATGAGTGAAACTAAGGGATCAGATCTTAAACGCAAAGCGGCAAAGATGAGGTGGAGCCAGGGTCCCCCCAAGAGCACTGCATGCCCAAGATGAGTGCCCTGGGATTCGTGCAGTGGATCCTGCTACTGGTAGGACGGACCCCACGATGAAAGGAACCCCAAGTCTGATGCAGGCCATCAGGCTGGGCCGAATTCCCACTTAGAGCCCAGCAACGAACATCCGAACAGGCTCTGGAATGCAGCAGCCGCTCACTGGAAAGGACAGTGTCCTCGCTCCCAGGCTAGTGGCCAGAGGCCGCTCCTTCAGGCTCCAGTGACGCTGGCCTGCGGCTGGACGTGAGGCAGGCTTCCCAAAGGGCGGCACCTCGTCATCTTGGCAGAAGCTCAGGGACAGGGCTGCAGACACATGCCACTTTCCCAGCTCCGTTCACAGGGCTTTCCCCTGAACATTTCTGAAACAGAGCCAATTATTGTCAGATAAAAGAAAGCGGCAGGCTGGGCACGGTGGTTCAGGCCTGTAATCCCAGCACTTTGGGAGGCTGAGGCAGGCGGATGACCTGAGGTCAAGAGTTCGAGATCAGCCTGACCAACATGGAGAAACCCTCTCTCTACGAAAAATACAAAAATTAGCCGACTGCAGTGGTACATGCCTGTAATCCCAACTACTCGGGAGGCTGAGGCAGGAGAATCACTTGAACCTGGGAGGTGGAATATGTGGTGGGCTGAGATTGCACCACTGCACTCCAGCCTGGGCTACAAGAGCAAATCTCTGTCTCAAAAAAAAAAAAAAAAAAAAAGAAAGAAAGAAAGAAAGAAAAAAGAAAAAAGAAAAAAAAGCAGCAGAGAGTATGAACTGGAAGCAGCCTCCCGAGGGAACCCTGGCCTAAAGGCACTGCATTTGGAGCATATACACACCTGGTTTCCTCTATCTGTTGAGAATTCAGAAATTCTGTTTAATGCCCAACTGAGGCAATGCCAAACTGGTGTAAAACCTAAGGTAAATGCAAGAAGCCCAAGCAAGGACTTTTCAGTACTGTTTAGATATAAAACCCTGACTCTAACCAGGAATCCACTCAGATACAGTGAAAAACAAAACAAAACACGGCCCACTCCCCACGCATTGAAAGGACACACTGTCAACACTACTTGCGTGTGTGGACAGAAACAAGGATGAAAGCACTAATCCACAGGTCTGCGGGAAAAGCCAAGAGCTCCTTCACTGGTTTCTGTCACTTAGCTTTCAATCCAAGTTGTTAAGGTGTGAGAGCTGACACTGTAACCAAAGTGCCTTTTTCAAATCTAGATACTAATTTTAAAAGTAGCTTCCTCACACTAGAAAAATGAGGTGCTCAGAGAAAGAGGTTCATCCCAGTGATGCCCCCAGGCCACCAAATGACCTAAAATCTTTCTCCTATGTTCCCACGGCAAAGGCCAAAAGGCCACATCACCATTCTTAAACCTTTAAACCCATGGATGGGAATCCTAACATGTGTCCTTAAATTCCATTTCTAATGCTTTCACAAACCAAATCACCCATGAGTGGATGGTCAGAAACAGCACAAACAGCAGGCCAGCACAGGGAAAGGCAGAAACCTGCTCCTCCTGGGATCAGCCCTCAAGCCTGGAAACCGGAGACAGTACACAGAGACTCCCTGCAGACCTCAGGGTTTAAGTCAACGGATCAAACCTTTTCAGAAAACTGTCCTTCAGGCAAAAAAGAGTAAGCTTCAAAGCTAACAGGCTAACAGCTATCAGCCAGATTTACAGCCCAGAGCATGGCAAGATGCCTCAGGGGATCCCACGTTCACACAAAGGTGCCTCCTGGCAAGTGGGACACAAAGCAGCCTCTGAGGTGCTCTGCACGGTTCAGCATGAACCTCAAGCACAGCCTTGAGAGAAGGCAGAACAAAGGCTAACACACCACAGGAAAGAAAGTGGAGGCCTGCGGGTGCTTGCCGCCCACCCCACCTGTTCAGCTGGCGGCTTTCCTGGGAGTGACCTTAGCCATGTGTGTTGGGGTCTTCTGGCTGACTGGGGCAGGGTGGGGGACGTTTAAGAACGCAACCAAAGTCATCCCTGAGGCCTCTGGCACTCCCCAAAGACCACAGGCCTCCGGCTTCTGGATGGTGAGAGGGAGGGTGGGCCGGCAGGGGAAGGGGAAGGGTAGGAAGGAAATCAGGATGAATCTGAACGACAGTGCACAAGCCTCCCATCACCATGGCACTGCCCAGGCACCCCCAGGAAAGGGAGAGGGGCAGGGGGGGAGCCTAGCGACTGCCATCCAATTTCACATGTCAAGGGCTAAGATGCCAGCCCTGAGCTGAGGATGAGAAGAGCCTCTCTACCTCTCCGCAGAAACCGGCCACCTCTGCGTGCTCCCACACACCCTCCGCATGGCACCGTTCTCCTGGCTCTGCTCATTTCTTTAACTTGGAAAACTTACTGTATGGCACAAAAAATACGTTTGAATCCACCATGATAGGGCAAAAGAATGAACGTCTAAAACAGGATGCAACATCCCGCCAAGCTCACCTACGTCAGAAGAACCCGCACAAGACAGCTCGTGTGGCCAGCGTCAGCTATCTCCCTCCTAATCACGATGGGAAAACGTGGCTTTTAAACGGGGTGGGCCAGCATTCCCCATCACAGCCCTACACCGACCATCCAAGTGGAGGAGGGACAAGCAGGCCAGGCGAGGCTGGGGAGACCAAGAGAGACACCTTGCCAGGTGGGCCGTGCCCGAGGGCAATACACGGCAGTCTCTGCATATGCTTCAAACTGTGTTATACTTAGAAACACACGGCCTCGCCACTCCTGCCGACAGGTGGCTGCCACGTGCTGGTGGCTGAAAGCAGCTCGGTACACTTCTGGCACAAGCCGCTCCCACGTCGGCACTGTCTGCCACAGCAGAGCACCTCTCACTTGGGTACGCCAGAGCACCTGCCATCTCCAAAGGAAGGTCCCGAGACGGACGGCAGTTCCGGGCCAGCCTCACCACACACTACACAGAGAACCCCGCCGTGTGCAAAGCTCAGCCCTCCCAGGGTGCGCGTGCACAGGTCTGGGGCCTGAATGCAAGTCTTCCCCACCAGGCTGTGGCTCCAGGTGACTCCACCCCAGCGCCAGGTCTCAAATGCATCTGACCTAGGCGCACTCAGTGGGGTGTTCGTGACCATGCTGTCTTGTGCAGGGAGCAGAGGAGGCAACCTGGCGTGTGTCACGTCCGACAGTGCGGCTGGTAGGACTCTGATGGGATGTGAGCAGCAGCATGCGGCTCCATCGGAAGCCCCATGGCACCCAGACCCCACCAAATCACATCTTCCCGCAAAAAGCTTCATGTGCTGGTACTGAGCCAGGGCTTGGCACACACCTGCTGGAACGTGGGGCCGAGGCGAGGCAGCGGCCATCATTCTGCTGAAGATGGGGTGGGGAGGTACTGTGGCCTGAACTGTGTCCCTTAAAAAGCAACTCTCACTAACCTCTGGTACCTGTGAACTTGGCCCTAACTGAAAACAGGGTCTCTGCAGAAGCTGAAGTGCAGCCACGCTGGGTTCAAGTAAGTTCAAGTGTGGCAACGCTGGGCTCGGGTAAGTTCAAGTGCGACCACGCGGGGTAAGTTCAAGTGCAACCACACTGGGCTCAGGCAGTCCCTAACCCAGTGACAGGGGCCTTATGAGAAGAGGCACATTTGAACACAGAAGCTGAGGAGGGGCAGAGATTGGAGCCACATGGCCTCAAGCCCAGGAGCAGCAAGCGCTGCAGAGGAGGGAAGAGTGCCCCCTCTCCACACCTTCACTGCCCCCCACCCCCGCTCCACCCCACAACAGTGCTTCCAGGAGCAGGCCCTGCCCGCACCTTCTGACCTGGGGCTTCCAGAACTGTGAGGGAATGGACTCCTATCATTACTAAGCCCTGGGGTGGGGCTCCTAGCACAGGCACAGTGGGCCCATTTCCAGGTCCTCAGCTGGAATGTGGTAACCCCAAAGCCCCTGGCCACCTGGTCTTTTGTTGCCAAAGCTTCTGGTGTGTGGCTTCCTAAGAAACGTCCTGAGGGCCCCTCCTACCATGTGTGGCTCCCCGCAGCAAGCTCAGAGGGCAGTGGCCCCTATCATGCTCTCATAAAGGGGCATCTAAAGGCCTGAAAGCCCAGTTCCAGCAGCTTGCCGCTGGCATGGACCCTAATAAAGAGCTGCTAACCTTCAGAAACAATGGGCAAAGTGGACTTAAAAGCCAAACTCCAGGCCGAGTGCAGTGGTTCACGCCTGCAATCCCAGCACTTTGGGAGGCCAGGAATTTGAGACCAGCCTGGCCAACACAGCAAAATCCTATCTCTACTTTAAAAATACAAAAATTAGCTGGGCATGGCAGCACATGCCTGTAATCCCAGCTACTTGGAGGCTGAGGCAGGAGAATGGCTTTAATCTGGGAGATGGAGTTTGCAGTGCGCCTAGATCGCACCACTGCACTCCAGCCTGGGAGACAGAAAGAGACTATGCCCCCAAAAAAAGCCAAACTCCAATTTCCAACTGAGAAGAACCTGCCCTTTCCTGCCCGTTATTCAGACAGACTGCTAAGTCGCCTGACCCAGCCGTGGCGGACCCAGGCATCGGCACGCTACATGCGGAGGGCGGCAGCACTCGCCTGAGTCACGCAGGCAGGGCAGCTCTCACCAGCTTTGGGCTCCAACCCACTCTCCAGGGAGAAGCACCGCCTCGGGGCACCCCCTCTATCTGAGGCAACATCCCAGAAAATGCCACATTTAGGCAAGAGCTGTGGTGAGAGACATCTGGAAACTGAATAGCCAAAAACTGAATTGGGAATTTAGGCCCAATTCCCTTTGTACATGCACAGCAGAGGTGCTCCACCCCAGCGTTCCAAACAACTGTGAGGCCTGCGGGTGGCGCATCGCGGGAGCAGCGTGTGATTGACACCACATGTACAAAGGGCCCCAGGACCGCCATCCTCACGGCCAGGCACAGCAGGATTCACGTCAGTTCTCCTGGGACCATCAGAGCTCTGGGCCGCCCGAGGACGCGTGTCACAGATGTGGCCGACAAACCCCTCCTCTCACAGGCCTCGGCAGGGAAGCCAGGCAGAGCCCTCTATCCCACAGGGACGGGCTCCCTCTGGCATCTCACCAAGCGCCTGCCTGGGGTCTAAGCTGCTCCCCCAGGCCCCAGGTACGGAGGAGGCACAGACAGAGGCCTGTCCCTCCACAGGTATGCACAGCACCCCAGGGCTGGCTGAGAAAATACATGTGGGCCCACGACCCCAACCCCTGGCCCTTCCCGCGGGGGCCCCCATGCTCACGCATATGAGAGCGCGCTTGGTTTTGGATGACTTGGTTCTCCTGGCTGCGGTCACGGCCACCTGCGAGAATCTCATAGGCCGGTCTCCAGGAAGGCACCCACGCTCTGCGGCGGTTTAACGCACCACCTTCCGGCTTGCACAGAAACCACGAGCTGCACCCTCAGCCCCTCGGGCAGAGACCGCTGGCCTCCCTCGTTAGAGCTCCATGTGGTGTTTTCAGACACTCACGCTGGACAAGGAAAGCTCAGTTCAAATGGGACAATGCTTGTCTTCACTCAGTTTGTTCCTGGCAAGTAATTTTGAGGTCAGCAAGCGGCCATTATCAAATCCACTAATACCAAGAGTCAGAACCCCTGCAAATGTTTTTCAGGTGAAAAAACCTTTCTTCAAACTTTCTCCACGTGAAAAACACCTAAGCAGCAACAATGACAGCTCAGCCAAGAGCAGCGCCTCTGGGAGGGGCTGGCGGGCAGGCGGGTGTGCAGGACGGGAGGGGCACACCTCCAGCTCCCTGACGTGTGTCCGGAGCGTGCCGTGTTCCCTACTCTTGCATTAAAAACAAGGAACCACGAGGAACTCTCCGTGAGAGAGAGACGGGGAGCAAACTTCATCACGATGATACCAGTCAGGAACAGCCACAGTCCAGAGAGACGTCAAGGCTAAAGCAGTCAGGCACTGACACAACTGAACTAGCTTCTTTTAAAATGCTGTAGCTGTAAGTAAAGACTGCCATCACTCATACTGTAACAAGGGCTTTCTCATCCCGCACAGAACAGGGACGTGAATGCCTGCAGGTGACGCTGCGGAGCTGCTCTCCACACCCCCCTGGACGCTGCCCTGGCCTCACAGGCCCTGGCTGAGCAAGCTCCATGTCCCCCTTGACAGAAAGGTAAGCATCAGCCAGGCTTCCCTGCTCTCCTCGTGCTGCGGCCCACAGACCCACCCGCCAGGCCTCCACACAGGGAGGGTGTAGCAGCCCCCGCCTCAGTCTTCAGATGGCAGGAGGGCAGGGCGCCAACCTCACAGTCACGGTGCCTGCTTCAGCAGCAGCACACCCTGGGCTCAGTGGGGTCACATGGCGGCACAGCCCTGAGCAGGGCAGACCAGCGCTGGGGCTCTCAGCCCTGCCGTCCACAACCCTGCCATCCCAGCACAGACCCACACACTCCAGGCTCCTCTGCCAAGTGAGCACACTGGGCACCTCAAGAGCTGGGTGAGGCAAGCTGGGCAGTTAACACGGGGCTGCAGGGACTTGGTGGGGCTGCTGACCACGTCGTGAACCCAGGGCTCAGGCCAGCGTGAGGCCTGCAGGGTGAGGCCCAGCACCCTGAAGGCAGGTGTGAAGCAGACCCGGCATCGCCCTACAACGGCCCTGGCAGTGGAAGCCCGCGGGCGGTGGTGAGCACATGTGCACGTGCAGGAGGGGATCTGACACGCCTGAGAGGAAGGCACGGCCCTGCGTGGACCGTATGGCCCTCTGGTGTGTGTCCTGGCTGGCACCAGGCCTAGAGTCCCGCGTCTGGCTGCAGTCCCCAATCAGATTCCCAACAGCTCCGTTGTCAGGGGCCCCATGGATGCACCGCTTGGCCTGCTGCAGAAAACACAGTTGGGTTTGCTGGGAGGACCCAGGTGCTGGGTGCTTGGCATGGAGTGTGTTATTAATAGCTCCAATGTGGGGCCAGGCACAGTGGCTCAACGCCTGTAATCCCAGCACTTTAGGAGGCCAAGGTGGGCAGATCACTTGAGGTCAAGGAGTTCGAGACTACCCTGGCCAACGTGGTGAAAATCCATCTCTACTAAAAATACAAACAATCAGCCAGGCATGGTGGCGGGTAATCATAGCTGTAATCATAGCTACTCGGGAGGCTGAGGAAGAAGAGTCACTTGAATTTGAAAGTGCCAAGAATTAGCCAGATGTGGAGGTGCACACATGTAATTTCACCTAATCAGGAGAATAAGGAAGAAGAGTCACTTGAACCCGAGAGGCGGAGGGTGCAGTGAGATCATGCCACTGCACTCCAGCCTGGGTGACAGAGCGAGACTCTGTCTCAAACAAACAAGCAAACAAAAAGCTCCAATTTTGCCAGTGGGGAAACGGAGCCCTGTTAGTGGCGCTAACTTACGTGCCCAAGATTGCAGGGCCTGTGAGAACAAGACAGAGAGGCTGACAGCGCAGCTGTCCCTGGCTCCCCCAGCTGCGGCCATTCCCTGTACAGGACAGACTCCTCAGGAAGGGTGCAGCAACGGCCACAGAGCACTGCACTCTAAGAAACTTCAAAAGCTTCACAGACTTTAAAAAATGATTTCCCTCACAACAGGCGAGAAGGGTGACTAAGCCAAACCCTGCTGCTTCAGCCTGTGCGACGCGAGGCTGTGACTCCACTTCTCTTCTGCCGCCGGCCTCCTGCCCACCCACCTGCTCATCACTCGCCGTGTCCCCGCGGCTGTGCCCCAGCAGCCCTGGAGGCGCTGAGCAGCCCCGCCTCAACAGCCCGGCGCCAGCACCTCCTTCACCCTCAGAACCTACTGAGGACCCAGCGGCCTCCCGAGGCTTCTGTGCCTCCAGCGCCGTCACACCCGCCCGGCCTCCCCATCCTCTTCTCAAGGCCATCTCCGCGCCACCAGTGGGAGCTGCCCTCAGACCCGAGGCACGGGGGTTACCATCAGGAAGCACCCCGACACACATGGGGCGTGAGGGACGCCACTGGAGGAGCGGCTCCCCACAGCAAGAGCGGAGCTCGGGGGCCAACCGGGAGGCAGAGGGAAGAGCCGCAGGGGCCCCTGTATGTGCTGTCCGCCGATTTCACTGTGGGAGTCAATGTCAACAACGACCCGAGTTACAAACAAGAGACTGTCTACACGGGAAATCATTCCTAGGGGATTTTTCTACCCTTGATGCATAATTTATGCCCAGAGCAGTCACGGATTCAAGTCACTCTTAATCACAACCTCCCAACCCACTGTCTCAGGTACACAGGCTCCCTGCAAACCCCAGGGACAGGACACACACGTTTCAGATGGGGCTGCAACTCCTTAGAGAAAATGGAAAGAACGATGGTGGTGGGCTTCTGAAAGCTTTGCCACGTTCGCCTGCACTGCCTGCGTGAGAGGAAACAGCCCATCCAGTGGTGGGAGTGAAGAGGAATCCCGGTAAAGCTCTGGTCTGCGGATCAGAAAAGGCCCCACGCTTGAATCACTTAGAAAGCCACAGCGCTGCTGTGGACCGGGGCACATTTCTACACCGGAGGCCTTACACGGCCCAGGGGGGAGCTCGGTCGACAAAGGTGCCAGATGTCGGCATGTCCGGGCCCCGTCGGCCGTCCTCCTCGGGCCCTCCCGTGCGAACCCAACAAATCACAAGGTCCTGCTGGAGGAAGAACGGGATCTTTGCTCACACTGTCCTTCAGCTTCCCACAGGCCAGTGAGCCAAACAACATGAGCTTCTCTTTCAGGCATCTCGACACACTCCTAGTACCAGCTTAACATTTTAACCAGGCGCCGGCACAGTCCTGCATCCACGATTTCTAGAAGAGAGGTTCCTCGTAAAAACACAATGCATGGAACAGTCACTCAGGGGCTCACTCTCAGAGTGAAAACGCAGGTAGGAAATTATATCACGCTTGAGCCCTTTCTTCCTCTGCAGTAATTCCGCCCTTTCACAGTTTGAGGGGACAGGAGCGTGACTTTGGCCAGGCTCTCTGGCGCACACCGAGCGTCAGTGCCTGGCCTGTCAGAACATGGGTGACCCTCGCTGCCCGGCACTGCAGTCCTGAGCGTGCTCCCCACGTGCCCCGTACCTGCTCAGTGCAGGCATCGGCCAGCACCCACTCGCCCTAGAGTCCAGAATGCGGGCACAGGGCCAGCACGAGTCACGGCACGTCGCCCCTGCCCGACACCCCCGCCATCTCTCCACTTGTCAGAAGTCAGACCGTCTCGCACAGGGCAGGGACTTCCCTCCTGGGATGTGACAAGCAGGAGCCAAACGCTACCAACATGAAGGGAGTGAGGAGTGTCCTTCCAGCTTCACACAACGGGGGCCAGGGCAGAGGCACAGGGGTTACCATCAGGAAACATCCCGACACACACGGGGCGTGAGGGACGCCACTGGAGGAGCGGCTGCCCAAAGCAAGGGCAGGGCCAAGTCAGAGTGCCCGCCTTCTGCACGAGGGAGAAGCCAGTTTCTAAATACAGTCAGCATCAAGTGACCTGAGGGCTGTTTTCCACCCCTCATTTCTGGACTCTGACAAGTGAACATCTGGAAGGGACCCCAAGAGTCTCCAGGGCGTCCCCCGGAGGAGGCTCACCTTCCGGCCACCATCCTTCCTTCCTCCGGAGCCCAGAAATCCTGGTGTACAGTACCGCCCCGGGTTTCCTTTCGCCAGCAGCTGCTCTGGTCGCCTTCCAGAAGGTAATTCTTGAGGCAAACGGGTTCTTTACACGTCCATTAGCTGCTCTACACAGAGGCACCCAAAGCGACAGGCGCGCTGGGCGAGCTCTTGGGGGCTGGGCGGCACCCCCACCAAACCGCCCCACACCAGCTGTGTGAAGTCACTCCCATCTCAGCACAGCAGGCACAGCTAAACAGCGGTGACGGAAAAGTCTCAGAACACCCTAAGAATCATCAAAACATCCTTGTCCAGAAAACGTTCTAACATTTGGATCCTTCTAAAAGGAAATGTAAAGCGATTCTGCAGTCACACCTTTTCTGCTTATTGAGAGTTTTAAATAAGTACTGTTCTCTATGTTTTCATGATTGAAGAATTGGTGAACATAAGCCATAGTTGTAAACGGCTCTAACAAGAGTATTTCCAAATGTCAATGTGTGCATCAAATAACTAGGTGCTAACTCGGACGATCACTACTGTATCCATCCACTCAGTGACCATTCGGTATCACCGAGGCCCTGTGCATACGACACTGGGGAAGATGAGACATAGAAATGAGCAGCATTTGTCTTTCACATTATTTAAACTCTTTTACTTAAACTTTTAAATATGTATTTGAAAATGGTAAGACTGATCAGACACAACCCTCCAATCCTAAGGCCGGCCACCACCGTCGGAAGTCATGGGCTCTGGCGCGGGCCGGGGTGCAGGCGCGTCTCGGGGTTGTTATAAAGACACTTCTACTTCAGCTAACAGCGAGCCCTTCAAGGCAGCATCGTTTCAACAAACACTGAAAATGAACATTTCAGTCATCATTTCATCCAAGTTCTCTCTGAAAAAAAGAGAGAGAGAATACGCTTCCCAGCCAAACACTCTGTCCAGCTTGTCCTGGGCCCTTGCCTGACTTAAAAGACTCTTCTATGCTGCAACCACGGACCGTGTCCCAAGAAATTCAATAGGACAAAATGATAGCCCTAAAAATAGCACACCTGTTTTACTGACTAGTCATCACTCAAGCCTGAAACTACCTTCCTGCCGCTTGCCAAAACAGCAAGAAGCTAAGGAGCAGAGAGTCCTTGGGAGCTCGGCAGCCACTCCGCCTCTCAGAACGCTCTGCTGCATACGACAAGCCTCAATGGGGTCAAAAGGAACCTCCAGTGTCAGAGCCAAAGGCAAAGGCAGGAGACGCCACGGCCTCCCTTTCCAGGTCAGGGCCCCCGCCTCCTCAGACAGGGCAAGGACCCGCAGAGCCACGAGACAAGGCAGCAGGCGGCATGCGGGCAGTTCCACGCCCTTCCCAATGTTTCCCGGGACCACTCAACGCCAATCTCACTCCACTTCTGACCGTTTATGGTTTAAATTACATTTTCCACCATATCTGTAGGGAAGGCTTTTCCATAAGAGATTAAATCCCTGAACCACCGCGAGTTTCCAAGATTTCTGCTTGTGTTTTGGCATGCAATGCAGGAACATATTTTCTTGATGGGAGCATTTTTATTAAAAGTGACAACATAATGTGTGCTGTCTAGGAAGGTGAGGTGATCCTCCCTCTGTGACAACCCATTCAGAGTGGCCTGGAGCCTCCTGGAAATACAAGGCCATTCTTCAGCTATAGATAAAGACACCCTGCACACACACTCCTCCTCACTCCCTCCAAAAAAATCCTACACGTAAAAATGTTGGATATTTCCCATCTCTTCTAATCTCTTTCCCAGCTGGGTCTAGAAGGCCTTATTTCATGGAAAACCATTCTGAAGGCCTGTGAAACTTACTCTAAGGAAAGTATAAGGAGGAACACAAATGCCAAAGATGGGAGAGAAGTTTAAAAGCTTTGAGAACTCCAAGCCTGATGTCAGCTGAACAATGGTCAAGTCATCGCACGCACAGACACAGGGGGCCCCCGGGCCTGTCACTGCTTTGCTTAACTTCGCTAAATACACATGCACCACGTGGACGTAAATGTCCTCCGTTACTCAGGGTGTGCTGGGGGTGGTATATGCATTAGAGATGGGTTTCCCAGGACATACACAAAGTGTCTCCTAGTTTTCCAGTGATTTCACATTGTTTAGCCTATAAACATATGCGAGCTTTTCTCACGTACATCTTAGGTAACGTTAGCAACATCTGTTATAAAAAAAAAAAAAAAGGCAAAAAAAAAAACCCATCAGTATTAAAATACACATGTACTAGAAACAGTACCAAGTAATTTCATGATTCATGATCTAAGCAGCATGATTAATACTCCAGCCTGGAAAGGTTTCCCATGTGACCGAAAATCTTCCAAATACAAAGAAAGAATTGACCTAGATTTGAACATCTCAGTAGGTATCATATCCCCTACAAACGTGCTGCACGTTGGATCCAATCTGTAGAATCCAAATTCAACACTGTGAGGCCTTTGTCCTGAAGCGACACTCACTCAGGACCTTCCATTTCTATCACACCCAAGCCACTACTCAAGGCCCACAGGGTAAGGCCAGAAGCAATACCCACTGGTCCTCCACAAAAATTCCTATGAGCAGGGAAAAGGAAGCACAGACATTTCAGTCTCAAGAGGAAGAAGTGAGAACCCAGTAAGTAGACACATTAGAACGCAACTCAGGATCATCAGAAAATTCACTGGACCCCTAGAGGGTGCTGATGCTGGTGCTGGTGCTGCTGACGCTGTGACAGCACTGGGAGTGCTGGTAGTGGAGGTCAGGGCAACAGAGAGGATGACAGCAATGATGGTGGTGAAGGTCGTGCTTGCCAAAGATATGCTATTGCTGGTAGTGGCAGTGAGGATGAGGGACATAATAGTGGTGTTGGCAGTGGTTAAAGTGGTTGTGGTCAAGGTAATGAAGGTGACAGTGGTAGAGGCGGTGGTGGTGGTGGTGGCTGTTAGGGTGGTTGTGTTGGTGGTGACGATGACAGTGGTGGTGGTGGTGGTGGTGGTGGAGGCTGTTAGGGTGGTTGTGTTGGTGGTGACGATGACAGTGGTGGAGGCGGTGGTGGTGGTGGCTGTTAGGGTGGTTGTGTTGGTGGTGACGATGACAGTGGTGGTGGTGGTGGTGGAGGCTGTTAGGGTGGTTGTGTTGGTGATGACGATGACTGGTGGAGGCGGTGGTGGTGGTGGTGGCTGTTAGGGTGGTTGTGTTGGTGGTGACGATGACAGTGGTGGAGGTGGTGGAGGCGGTGGTGGCTGTTAGGGTGGTTGTGTTGGTGATGACGATGACAGTGGTGGAGGTGGTGGAGGCGGTGGTGGCTGTTAGGGTGGTTGTGTTGGTGATGATGACAGTGGTGGAGGTGGTGGAGGCGGTGGCTGTTAGGGTGGTTGTGTTGGTGATGATGACAGTGGTGGAGGCGGTGGTGGTGGTGGCTGTTAGGGTGGTTGTGTTGGTGATGATAATGACAGTGGTGGAGGTGGTGGTGGTGGTGGTGGCTGTTAGGGTGGTTGTGTTGGTGATGATGATGACAGTGGTGGAGGCGGTGGTGGTGGTGGTGGCTGTTAGGGTGGTTGTGTTGGTGATGACGATGACAGTGGTGGAGGCGGTGGTGGTGGTGGCTGTTAGGGTGGTTGTGTTGGTGATGATGACAGTGGTGGAGGTGGTGGTGGTGGTGGCTGTTAGGGTGGTTGTGTTGGTGGTGACGATAACGGTGGAGGCGGTGGTGGTGGTGGCTGTTAGGGTGG
>NW_016107474.1:5622008-5626930 GCF_001604975.1 Cebus imitator | reverse complement strand
TGTGTTGGTGATGACGATGACAGTGGTGGAGGTGGTGGTGGTGGTGGTGGCTGTTAGGGTGGTTGTGTTGGTGACGATGACAGTGGTGGAGGTGGTGGTGGTGGTGGCTGTTATGGTGGTTGTGTTGGTGATGACGATGACAGTGGTGGAGGTGGTGGTGGTGGTGGCTGTTAGGGTGGTTGTGTTGGTGATGATGACGATGACAGTGGTGGAGGTGACGGTGGTGGTAGTGGCTGTTAGGGTGGTTGTGTTCGTGATGATGACAGTGGTGGAGGCGGTGGTGGTGGTGATGGTGGTGGCTGTTATGGTGGTTGTGTTGGTGATGACGATGACAGTGGTGGAGGTGGTGGTGGTGGTGGCTGTTAGGGTGGTTGTGTTGGTGACGATGACAGTGGTGGAGGTGGTGGTGGTGGTGGCTGTTAGGGTGGTTGTGTTGGTGATGACGATGACAGTGGTGGAGGTGGTGGTGGTGGTGGCTGTTAGGGTGGTTGTGTTGGTGGTGACGATAACGGTGGAGGTGGTGGCGGTGGTGGCTGTTAGGGTGGTTGTGTTGGTGACGATGACAGTGGTGGAGGCGGTGGTGGTGGTGGTGGCTGTTAGGGTGGTTGTGTTGGTGATGACGATGACAGTGGTGGAGGCGGTGGTGGTGGTGGTGCCTGTTAGGGTGGTTGTGTTGGTGATGACGATGACAGTGGTGGAGGCGGTGGTGGTGGTGGTGGCTGTTAGGGTGGTTGTGTTGGTGATGATGATGGAGATGAGTGGTGGAGGTGACGGTGGTAGTGGTTTTAAGGTGGTTGTGTTGGTGACGGTGATGGAGATGGAGATGATAGTGTTTGAGGTGGTGGTAACTGCAGTTGTTAGGGTGTCTGTGATGATGGGGACGGTGGTGGGTGGAGGATGATGATGGTGAGAATGGAGATGACAGTAGAGGTGGTGGTGGCAGTGGTTCTAAGGGTGGTGTGTTGGCAGTGATGGGTGCTGATGACAGTGAGAATGATGGTGAGGATGATGGACATGATAGTGAAGGTGGTGGTTGCAGTGGTGGGGATGATGGAGATGATGGTGGACGTGGTGATGACAGGGGTTCTAAGGGTGGTGTGTTGGCGGTGGTGGGTGGAGGAGGATGATGGTGGGGATGATGGAGATAACATGGTGGACGTGGTGATGACAGGGGTTCTAAGGGTGGTGTGGTGGTGGTGGTGGGTGGAGGAGGATGATGGTGGGGATGATGGAGATGACGGTGGAGGTGGTGATGACAGGGGTTCTAAGGGTGGTGTGTTGGCAGTGGTGGGTGGAGGAGGATGATGGTGGGGATGATGGAGATGACAGTGGTGGAGGTGGTAGAGGTGGCTGTGCTGGCAGTGGTGATAGCAGGTGGAGGTGATGATGATGGTGGAGCTCTGGGGGAACTTCAGGTAATGTTCAGGAATCATGAGTGTTGGGTTCTGGATGTATCCCTGACTTTAACTCCCTGAACAGTCCTGGAAAAGCTCCTGTCTACTGTCTTTATCTCTAAAGTACGAGAAGCACTCAACCTAGTCACCAAACTTAATCTCATTTCTCTCCAGAAATACAAGACAGGTGAAGATACAGGAGAAGGCAAGCCTCCAACTCCAGAGAGGGGCCCTGAGTTAATGCAGGCAGAGCGCTAGCTTGCAGCCATGTTTTAGAAGGTGTCTTTCAGCTTTCTAAGGATAACATGGATACGCGAGGGAAGCCCATATGCTGCATTTGAGCCGAAGTGGCCTCTCGTGTATCTTTCTTGTGTTTCTATTTTCTTTAGTAACAATTTAGTAGTAACTAGAACAACAAATCTCCCAGCACTGTCCGGGATCAGGCGCCTGTCCTTGCAGTCAGATCACCCAGGGAGTAGAGAGAAGCTGCAGATACAGGGTCCCAGGAGGTATCTGAGGTCAGCTGGCGGCAGCTACCAATTCCAGAAACATACTGATTTGGAGTATTATTTCTTAGTCATGTGAGTAAATGTTTAGGTCTTCGCTTTATTTTCTTAAACTCCTCAAAGAAATGAGATGAGTGGAATGCAAACGATACCTCAGAAATTGTATAAATCTGGATTTTTAAATATAGGAAAGAAAGCTCTAAGTCTATTTTAACCGCTCAGTTGTTATTTAATGATGCGTAATTACAAAAATGTACTTATCATCGGCCAAGCTGCCCCTAACAAAGCACACAATTAATAAATCAAGAGGAATCCTTAATTTCTCTCTGGCTTTTCACGCCAGGTGGGTGGGCTGCTGTCTTCCTGAGATCACAACGCTGGGGGTGACAGAGAGCCCCACAGCCTGCAGCTTTGACAGGGAGAGGTGCCGCTGGCAGAGGGAGGCGTGGCTGCCCACATTAGCGTGTATGCTGCACTCTGCACTGCAGCAACACCTGCCTAGGAATTGCCGCACTTCCTGCACGCCTACTACGTGCAGGGTACCCAGGCCGAGCCCCAAGGCGGAATGGGCTCCCCCACAGCCCATGCTTCCTACACACCCACTGCGTGCTGGGCACAGGTCCTGCCCTTAAGGGGCTCTGAGTCTACACACGCAGGGCAGTGACAGGTCCTGAAAGGTACCACACCCCACGCCTTGCAGACACCCCACACTTCAATCTTTTCAAATTCAAGACTGTGGCATGGACATTTGGCCCCATCCTTCAAGGGAAGCACAGTCTCCACGGAGGTTTGAGGGCTCTGCAGCCTCTGCCCTAAACCACTGGGGGCCCTGTCTAGGAACCTCACTGTCATGCTGTGAGGCCCCACGCTGCGTGGGGAGGGACCAGGGTGCTACGGTCGACAGCCTGGCTGTGGCAGCAGATCATGGGAGCAGGAGTGACTGCTCAGCTGGTTGTGCAGGGTGGCGCCCTCGTCTTCAGCATTCTGTGGAGCTCTGGGATGTCTGCAAGCAGTTTAAAAACAGAGGGTTGGGTGTGGCAGCTGACACCCATAATCCCAGCACTTTGGGAGGCTGAGGCAGGCAGATTGCTTGAGCTCAGGGGTTCACGACCTGCCTGTGCAACAGGGCAAAACCCCATCTCTATAAAAATAAAAATTTAAAAAATCAGCAGGACGTGGTGGCACACACATGTAGTCCCAGCTACTTGAGAGGCTGAGGTGGGAGGATCTCTTGAATCCGGAGGCAGACACTGCAGTGAGCTATGACTGTGCCACTGCACTCCTGCCTGGACACCAGGGTGAGACTCTGTGTCTAAAAATAAAAAATAAATTAAAATGTAAAAACAGCAAATACACCCCCCACACACTTATCCAAATGATGGGTTTCTGAGTGTGGATGCTCTCACACAGTCACGCCTCACTGGTGCCTGGTCCTAATTCTGCCAGGTCTGGAACAAGATCCTGTGGGCTGCAACACCACTCAGTATACTGGCAATCCAAAATGCTCAACGCAACCACTAACAAGGGTGTGTCTTCCGGAGGCACATCTATTAGTTTAAAAAGCATCTTGTTAAGCCAGCTGTGATAGCTCACGCCTGTAACCCCAGCACTTTGGGAGGTTGAGGCATGTGAATCCCTTAAACCCAGGAGTTCAACACCAGCCTGGGCAACATGGCAAAATCCTGTCTCTACAAAAAAATACAAAAATCAGCCGGGTGTGGCAGCATGAGTCTGTGGTCCCAGCCACTGCGGAGGCTGAGGTGGGAGGACTACTTGAGCCCAGGAGGCAGAGGCTGCAGTGAGCCAAGATCACACCATTGCACTCCAGCCTGGGCAACAGGGCAAGACTGTCTCATCCATCCATTGATCCATCCATCGACCGATCGATCTATAGATAGAATCTTGGCTGTGTTTAGATAGATATAGATAGATAGATATAGACAGACAGACAGACAGACAGACAGATAAAATCTTGGCTGTGTTTAGCTGCATTTGCCCAATTAATCTTCACTGACACATCAGGAATACGCCCAGAGGATGAGGATTCCCTTCCCTATGAATGTGAATGAAACGCTCACCAGCCGGCCACATCCACGGACCAGCTCTTTCCTGAAAAGGATTCTTAATTGGAAGAGTATCATATTACACAGCAATCAAATCAACGCATTTCCTATGCTGTACGCAATCTACATCCCCAAGAACACCATTCTGTTTAAAGAAATAAGACGGAGGAGGAGACGTGTTAGAGATGTCTGGTGTTCATCTGATGCCATGTGGCTGGGGCTTCCTGTCACTGAGCGTGTGGCCCCGGCACTCGGTTCCCGGAGCGCCTGAGCCCAGCCATCTCCCCCACGGCTCCACCCGAAAAACCCTCTTGAGAGCTGTGGTGTTGATGAGAGATACTGGTTTTGCCCCTGGTTCCTGGCTGGTAACTCCCACAACCCTGGTTAGTGTGGGCCTCAGGGGCAGGCTCTCACCTTCTCCCACCCTCCTTTCACTGCGATCATCCCGGCTCGCTGACTGTGAGTCCTAAGACCCTCCCATGAAGGGTCCCGTTCTAGGCCCTGGGGAAGGAATGCTGGTGTCATGAGGTTGCCATCAAAACCGAAGAGGACAGGGTTCCGTGAGCTTCTAGGCAGCTGAACACTAGGAGGTTTCTGGAGGGTGGTGCCCAGGGAGGGCCTGGAAGCTCTGTGCCCCTTCCCTTGTACCTCATCCTGTGTGTCTCTACATCCAAAGCCTGTGTAGTATACGATAAATACAATACACAAAAGTGCTTCCCTGAGCTCTGCAAGCCCCTCCAGCAAACCCAAAGGCCGGTCACGGGAAGCCCAACCTGAATCCAGTCGGCCAGAAGTTCCGAGGCCCGAACACGCAACTGTGTTGTCGGGGCAGTCCTGGGGACTGAACCCTCAACGCGTGGAACTGAGTTAGAGGACACCCGACCGGGATCCACACTGAGTTAGTTAGAGGACACCCGACCGGGATCCGCACTGAGTTAGAGGACACCCGACCGGGATCC
>NW_016107474.1:5598590-5621726 GCF_001604975.1 Cebus imitator | reverse complement strand
GGATCCACACTGAGTTAGAGGACACCCGACCGGGATCCACACTGAGTTAGAGGACACCCGACCGAGATCCACACTGAGTTAGAGGACACCCGACCGGGATCTGCACTGAGTTAGAGGACACCCGACCGGGATCCTCACTGAGTTAGTTAGAGGACACCCGACTGGGATCCACACTGAGTTAGAGGACACCCGACCGGGATCCACACTGAGTTAGTTAGAGGACACCCGACTGGGATCCGCACTGAGTTAGAGGACACCCGACTGGGATCCACGGCTTGCTTTGGTCCCAGCAGTCTTTCTGTGTGTCGATGGTCACAGCGTGAGAGCAGAGAAAACACGCAGTACGCAGCTTTCCCGACACAAGTCCAGTGCGCGCGGGGTCTCAAGCACCCGCACCCCCGCACCCTTGCACCCCCGCACCTTACGGAGACACTAACTTCAGCACCTTCATCTCTGAGGTGAGAATCTGTTGTGAGTGCCAGCCCAACACCGAGAACACGGTTAGAATCAGCGTCCTTTCTTTCAGCCCCTTCTTTCCTCAGTAACTGAAATCCAACGTCCCGTACGTATACTGTCTGCACTTCATTTAATTCTAAAATTGTGCTGCAATCTCCTAAATGCGGCTGATGAGTTATTTCTCCAAATGATTAGATACTTCTGGAAAATTATTTTTAGCTGGCTAAGTCTTCGATCACACCTAATTAATCAGAACCATAGAAAGCGTACCTCTTGCTATTTGAACTCTGTTAAATGAATATCCCCTACATGACATACTGAAATTTTTGCTCCTGCTTCGCTATCCAATCGAAAAACTGTTATGAGAAAGTCACGGCCAACTGCTGAAGCCACACAGGAGTCAGCGGACCCAGCGGGCCTTGGTGGTCTTCAGGCAGGTCTGCATGTCCCATCACCCATGGGCTTTCCTGCCTTCCCCAGGGGGCACTCCCCTAAGTCCCAGTGTTTGCTTCTGCCAGGCTCCTGGAGACCCTGCTAAATTTGACCCAGGGTCAAATTTAGATCGAATTTTCACATTTTTTTTAAAAACAGTACATGGTCACAGCAGTGTAAAAAGAAAGCACAGCCAAATTCAACACGTGGGCACACTACTGCCAAGAACACCAAACAGGCAGGAGTTCGCTGTGGGCTACGTGTCTGCGTCACTGGCGTCTCCAGTCCCCTGAGGACCTGAGCGCGGCCTGCAGGAGTGCTCCATGCCCTTGGGGAGGGTGGCTGTTCTGAGCAACAAGGAGGACACTCGGGCCGTTGACTAAAAACATCCAACTCCAGTGGGGCCACACCCTGGATGACTGCTCTCCTGTGTGTCGTCGGGAAGAGGCTGGATCTGAGCAATGAGGATGACACCTGCAGCCATCCCAGCTCACACCCCTGGTGCGATGGCTGAAAGAACAGACATGCACCAGGTGCCCTTTGACCAAGTCTGACGGATGCGCCCTGGACAGGATGCAGGAAGCCAGCTCCTCAGGCGCCCTCCCCGCGGCCCCCGCCCCCGCCTGACTCGCACAGCCAAGTCGTGAGCACCCTAAAGCCTACGTGCCGCAGCCCTCCTCACCTGGGAAAGCTCTACTGGCTCCCTGCAGGGTCAGAGTATCCGGCCATCAAACTCCTTCCTGAAGCTCACCTCCCAGGCGTATGGGGCGCGTGAGCCCAGAAGTACGATACTGCCGGGCTGTGCTTTGTGGGAAATGTTTATGGCAGCCCCCACTTCTGAAGTTCAAATTCAAACCTTCAAGTTGGAAGGGGGTTCAGAGATCCTCTGGTCCAGGTATCCCACCTTCCCAGGGGAGCACTTAACCCCCAAGTGACACTGCACACAGGACAGCCACAGCCCTGGGCGCTGCTCTCCACACCATGTGAGCAGGAAGCACAGACGTCTGTCCGTCCACTCCACGGGCCTGCGCCTTCCTACAACCTTTGCTAACAGAGAAAAAAAAGTACTGTAGAAACAAACGTTTCCTCCCATCTTTAAGAATACCATCTTTGTGCTGGAATCCAGCGGCCAGCACGTCCTCACCTTCCTCCAAAGCCAACCAGTGCTGGGAGGAGCACGGGCGTCATTAGGCTGGCACTGTCCTGCAGGTAGCCAGACTCCCAATGCGGAATGCAGGGTCGGGTGTCTCAAGTCTCAGATTAGTGGCCCTCACTAGAGGCCAAGCTCCAGGGAAAGGACGGAGACCACATTACAGAAACGCAGACGGGGTTTACTGGGATTTAAGGCTTCCTCCCCAAACACAGACACACAGACTTACACACAAACACATTGTAAGAGACAGCGTCTTGCCCTGTCGCCCAGGCTGGAGTGCAGTGGTGCATCACAGCTCACCGCAGTCCCGAACACTTGGGCACAAGTGATCCTCCTGCTTCGGCCTCCCCAGTAGATGGAACTAGAAGTGCGCACCATCAAGCACAGTTTTAAACGTTTTTTTTATTTTAGAAATGGAGTCTTGCTATGTTGCCCAGGCTAATCTCAAACCCCTGGCCTCACGCAATTCCTCCCATCTCAGCCTCCCAAAGTGCTGGGATTACAGACGTCAGCCACTGCACCCAGCCCCAAAATATACTTTTTAACTGCATGATTCTTAATTAATGCACAGACATAGGGCTGAATTTTTATCCTATATTTCTAACTTAAGCTTTTTAAAACCTGTCTTGCCGAGGTTAAAATGCCCACATCATTCTACAGGCATTTCTGTGTTTAAAGGAAAAGGCTGCAAAAACGTGTCACTGAAGTTGGCCCCAACTGAACCTCACGTCCTGGCCTTTCCCACCAACCCACCACGTCTGGAGGACCACATTCTATTTACGTGCGGCCAAACTCAGCTTCCTGGTTCAGGGGAAGAAGTACGGCCCTTTAATTAAAGTGCATGAAAACGCTGCCTTGACTGAGACTCTGACACTGCATGACACAGATGTGGTGAGAAATTGGCAGTTTTCTCCAAGGAACTGGGGCAAGCATTCTTGGCCCTTCCCCACCCTGGTGTCCTACGTCATGTGACACTCATCAAGCCCAAACTCCTGGCAGCGCCGGTAGCTCTGGCTTGGGATTTTAAACAACAGAAACAAGGCCACCTCCCGCCCAGGACCGCGCGAGCTCACAGCTCCTTGAGATCACCAAAACATGTTCACATCATATGGATTTTAAAGAACACAAACAGAACATGGTGAAACCCCGTCTCTACTAAAAATACAAAAATGAGCCAGGCGTGGTGGCGGACGCCTGTAATCCCAGCTTCTCAGGAGGCTGAGGCAGGAGAATTACTTGAGTCCAGGAGGCAGGGGTTGCAGTGAGCCAAGATCACACCACTGCATTCCAGCCTGGGCAACAGAGTGAGACTCAGTCTCAAAAAAAAAATTGTAAAAAAAGAACACAAACGATGCCACCACCAAACCAGGAATGCACAAACTCGCAGCTACCTAAGATCACTAAAACATGCTAACGTTACATTCAGTATTTAATAAATCATTTTATTCACATTTCAGAATGAACTTTATAATCTAGATTGCTTTACAGAGATGAGGTTCAGATCATCTGCTTTAAAAGGTTCAATCCTGGTAAACATCTTAACAAGGGAATACTTCCCAGTTAAGTAACACTTTAAGCATACAGTTTTAGAAGAGTATCTCTAAAATCACACACACACATTCACACACGCAGAAGGTGGAAGGGAAAGGCCCCGCTTCGCGTCGGGAGGCTCTCAGAGCGGCAGGCCAGTACCGTCACTCAATGAGCAGCTGCTGCTCCTCCTACGTGTACCGGGAAAGCCTGTCTCCAGACCGCAGCCCGCCTACTCCCCACTTGAGTGCCAGTGCCTGTGTGGTCAGCTTGTGAGGATTTGCACCACCCCTCCCTGAGTGCTGGAGTGTGGACGACACCAGCCAAGGGTAGTCCAGAGCCTGGTAAGTCCCAGGCAGGCCATGTGTGCCCAGCAAAGCCCACCAACTTCCTGAGTGGTTGCTGCTGCCGCCCCACTGCCATGAAGAGGGCACGGAAGCACCAAGAAGTGACGCGGCAAGGCTCACACCTGTAATCCCAGCACTGGGAGGCTGAGGCAGGTGGATCACGAGGTCAGGAGATCGAAACCATCCTGGCCAACATGGTGAAACCCCACCTCTACCAAAAATAGAAAAATGAGCTAGGCATGGTGGTGTGTGCCTGTAGTCCCAGCTAATTGGGAGGCTGAGACAGGAGAATCGCTTGAACCCAGCAGGCGGAGGCCTCAGTGAGCCAAGATCACACCACTGCACTCCAGCCCAGGCAACAGAGGGAGACTCCATCTCAAAAAAAAAAAGAAGAAGAAGAAGAAGAAGAAGAAATGCCACATCCCCAAGATGACAGACACTGAGGGAGTGGCAGCCCCAAAACTGGGACCCATGGTGACTCTCCCACCCCACCCCCATCCAGTTCTCTCTCAAAAGATCTGCCACCTACCGCCGGGCACTCATCTCTAGCCAAGAAGAGTATTTTAGGAAGCGGCCCCAGGGAGAAGAAAGGCACTGTGGCCAAGTGGCACTGAGGGCGCGTATTCTCTTTCCGGGTCCACAAAGGGGCGTAGTTTCAAAGGCAAGAACTTCCTAGTGCCATACTTCTACCTCCCGCCCCCGTCTCCATCCCGGAGTTAAAAGTCTTTAACTTTCACGCTGCTCACCAGGATAGAATGCCCAGAAACCAAAGGTCAATCACTCCAGCGAAAGTTTAAAGGAACTCCTTTCATAGGACCGAAAACATGCATGGGGCGGGAATATCTCCCAGGTTAAAAGTCCTTTTCCCCGACATCTGGGCGGGCTCCCTCTCTGCATCCCCTTCCACGACACAGCGGGAGCTGCTTTTCTTTCTCCTTTTTCTCTCTCTGCCTAAATAAATCACTTTCTGCAAACTCTTCGGGGTCGGACAGTTACTTAAAATGAGCTCACCATGCCCGATGGGGTCGTCTCCCTCATTTTGGGGTGAGTGAAGGGACAAGGGCCTGGAAGAACACAACCTACTGAGGAGCTGAGCCTCCCCCGCGCCCCAAAACCCAGACTCAGCACCACCCCTCAAATTCTCCACTCTACTCACAGGATCCCCCACCTACAGCTGGTGTGAGTGCCCAGCATAGGAACGCTCTGTGGGGGGTCGGGGGAGTGCTTCTCTGCCAGGGGGAACAGCGAGTCAGGCACGTTATGACTGACAGGTGCTGCAGAGGGAAGAAAGGTCCTTCCTGTTGCTGGAAGAGGTCAGTCTGTGGCCCCCAAGGGCTGCTCCCGCTGAGACCCCTTGGCAATGAAAGCCTTCCTTTGGCCCTGGCCTCCCCTGTAAGAAACACTCAAATGCATCCAGAGACAACTCTGTCAGAGTCTTGCAGACAGCGTGGACGGACGTGGACAACCATGGCAAACACAGAGCCACCTTTCGGCCCACACCCACCACGGGACTAACCAACAGAAGGGCAGCCACACCAAAAATGTGACTCGAGTTCTCAGGGAATCTCCATTCTAATGCTGAAGTGACATGGATAATCCTAACTTCATTCTAATGCTGAAAGTGACGTGGATAATTCTTAATTTCATTCCAGTGCAGGAGTGACATGGATAATCCTAATTTCATTTTACTGCTGAGGTGGCATGGATAATCCTAATTTTCCTGATCTAGATTAAAAGCCCTCAGAACTATGTTAAAAGTTAATTTTTAAATAGCAAGTTTATAATCATTTTTCTTAAACTTGAATGTCACCTTTTAAACAGCTTTCTAATATAATTCAAGAACAATTATCTTTTGATTTATCAAAATATAAGGGAAGAATATGAATATATGCAGTATAAACTGTACAGCTATAAGTGTTTTTTTAAAAATTACCTGATTACATGGGTGCAATGGCACACACCTATAGTCCCAGCTACTCATTACAACTTAGACCTACAAGCTCTTCAAGAAGAGACATGAGCTCGCCTGAGCCCGGAGGTGGGGGCTGCAGTGAGATGAGATCATGCCATTGTACTCTAGCCTGGGCAACAAGAACGAAACTACATCTCAAAAAAATTTAAAAAAAGAGACATTAGCAATCACCTATTCCAGTATTTTTCAAAGTGTGGATGGCAAAATCAATGCAATGTGTCACAGCCAGTCTTCAAAGAGATGAAAGGAAGAGAAACAGAAAAGCAGAACAGAAAACGGAATGAAAAACATTAGTGGAATCAGCATGCAACACTACCATTCTATGGACCTGTTCTGACTGTGTGAGCACACACGCGTGAGCGAGGGAGGAATGTTCTGGGACCACAGTGGCAAGCTGCCTTCCTGCCGTGGCTTGCGCAGATGCTGGTGGGGTCCAGCCACACAGGCTGGGTGCACTCATCACTGCAGGAGCACGCGCCATCGGCTGCAGAACACGAGTCGGCCTTTACAGGGAGCCTGCCCAGGTCACACAGCGCTGGCTCAGGGTCCCCATGGCAGCAAAGCAACTGCACCAAGATGCAGGAATGACAGCTCCCCTCCCTGCCAGCCCCTAAAGTGGACAACTGGTCTATCCACCTTTCGCAAAAGTTCCCATGACCTCATAAAAAAAAGCCATCAATTTTCATTTGAAATGCACTAAAAAATAAAGTCATCCACCTCACGGCAAATTTCAATCCTCATGACTTTTAATTTTTAAGGGCTTTTTCAGAATTCTTCTGAAAATCTGCACCAAATTAAAGATTCTATTATCATTAGCACTAGCTGAAAACTGAAATTCCTTAAACGAGAAATGATTTTACGCTCCTGCCACGGTCTGCCTAAACGTACTCTCCCCGTGGGAATCGCCGGCACAGCGATGGCCTCACCTAGCTCCGGTCCTTTCAGGGAATTCCGGACGCACTGGCCCGGCTCTGATTTACTACACAAGGCCTGTCCTCTGTTCAAACAGATTCTGTAATCCCTTAAGCTCACCACATGGGCAACAGCACCTCTACCTAAACCATTCCGAATTTCTGTGTGATATCCTCATTTGATCTTCCCTCCCAGGACGGCAAATGATTAATTTCAAATACTCACTGAGCAACAAAGCCAACACTAAGGGGCTTGTCCAGTAGAGGAAAATGCTGCCAAACGCCTGGCACCTTCGGTAAGGCAGGAACAACAAAAGAAATCAGCACAGTTTTCATCAGCTTATGAAGGAGCCGTTTTTCCAGAACTCCAGTGTCAACGAAGAAGCACCCAGAACACAGCCACAAACGTATCCCAAAAGCCAAAGGCCCAGGCTCAGGTCCACGCAGCTCACCCCAAGGAGCTACCCATGCCAGAAGCCGTGACCAGAACCACTGCGTTTTAATTTCAACTCCAACGGCACAGGCTGTACGGCTTCCCCCGAAGGCAGCAGGTTAGGTGCGGATGAAGCGCGATGGGGACGTGGTGCAGGGTGGGAGGCGCACACGGTAGGCTCTGCTCTGTAAAGCCCGAGACAGACTCTTCACAAACACGCTGAGGCCCCTCCCGAAGCAGCCTGAACGCTTGTTCTTATGTAAAGTTGTTATTCAGGAGGCAAGATAATACACCACCTTAGAAACCAGCCAAAGTGGGTGAAAACAATTTTTTAAATGTTTTAGTTTTTTTGAAAAACTATTGCATTGCACACTGTGTTTATTTTGAGACAGGCTCTTGCTCTGTTGCCCAGGCTGGACGGCAGTGGCACCATCATGGCTCACTGCAGCCTGGGCCTCCTGGGCTCCAGCTAACCCCCCGTCTCAGCCTCTTGAGTGGCTGGGACTACAGGCGCACGCCACCAGACCTGGCTAATTTTTTAGTTTTTTTATTATTTTTTGTAGAGACAGGTTCTCGTTCTGCTGCCCAGGCTGGTATCAAACTCCTTGGGTCAATCAATCCTCCCACCTCGGCCTCCCCAAAGTGCTGGGATTACAGGTGTATACCAGCACAGAACAATTCTGTTTTACGGTTCAGCTGCAATTTGAATTCCCACGTTCTAAGGAATCCCTTCACCTCCTTTTCCTTCCTCCAGCCAGCGATGCCGGAACACTGGGGCATGACAGCATAAGTACCTAGTGAACAATAAAGACAAAGCATCGGAGTGGAAGGGCACCACGGCCAGGCACCTGGCACAGCAGAGGCCACAGGGTCCAGCAGCAGGGAGCAAGTAAGCACTCCCAGACAGGAGGCTGCACAGCACTGGAGGGCACGGCTCGGGGAAGAGGGAGAGGGCACCATGAAGCCAGTGTGCTCCCGCGTGCACCCCGTGCCATCCCGTGAACCTCTCTGCTGATCCTTCCGATCCTCCTGCCCACATTTGGGGTGCACTGTCCGCTACTGCTGCCCCCAACAGTGGTCCCGGGAAGCTAAGCACGGGGGCTCCATCTGACCTCACTGGACTCAGGTGCCCATGGCCTCTGGCCTCACACAGGCAGCGGCAGTCACCCGCCCCGTGGCTGTGCCATCGCTGTCCTGAGGTCTTGGTGCAGGTGGCTCTCCAGACCCCTCCTGCTGTGTCTCTCAGGCTCTGTGCACTCCCAGTGTACCCAACAGCGCCTGAAATGGACCCTCGTCAGCCTTCCTTAGGGGAGGGCCACGCTCACCTGCAGACAGCCTCAGCCAGGGGAGCCCTCCCAGAGTCACCGAACAGCTGTGAGACCCACCCTGCCTGCGACCCAGCACCAGGTATAAGCGCACACCACGACTGCCGGCAAAGAAGCCAGAGGGTGCAGGTGCTGGGGGCGATGGGGAAAGGAGGCCGAGGCAGCCCTCCTGCACCCTCAGTATCAGAGTGGACAGAGGCGTCACAGCAGAAACCGTAGACGGTGCAGTCCATCTCACGGCAGGGAAGAGGAGCAAGGCCGCTGTGGACACGACACTGGCCACATGGCCACAAACCATGCAGGGCTTCCTATTTTCCACTCAGACAGCAAACGGCAACTGGGGGGTGCGACTACAATCTCTCAATATTTAATTCAAAGAAAACACGACTCAAAGATGGTCCCTGGCAGCTGGTGCCGGGTCACACCAATGCAGCATGATGGCACTTCCCAGCCCAGCAGCAGGGTACCGCAGTCACCAGGGCCCTCCTGGAACTGACGCGGCTGCCAGCTGCAGACATAGCCTCAAACCCACCACCCAGCGGCAATCCACAAGCGCAGCGCACACCCTCCCTCCACGGAGCAAAGAAGGCAGGCTATCTTCACAGAAGCTGTCCACTGACTCAGAAAATCATAACTACAGGAAGAAAGAGCAACAATCATCTCAGAAGTAGAAGAGGAGGAAAACCAACAAGTGTGAGCCCAGCACAAGGAAAGGGGGCGGGTGCAGGGGGCGGGTGCAGGGCTAGGGGCAAAGGCCCCAGCCCCAGGATATAAAACAGACGGCCAGAAGAGGGAAGGCCAGGCCTCCTGGCCACCGTCCTGAGGAGAGTTCTAGCTGCTCTGTCAGATTCTGAGTCTGCTGGCACATAACCATTCTTCACTGACAGCTGAAACTACAGAATTAGAAGTGAATACCAAGCTAATCCTAAGTCAGTGATCTAGAAACTGGCAGTGGCCATGCCCATTTCTTTGTGTTCTCTCCTCGGGCTGAGGTGCTGTTCCTTGCCTTCCCCCTCCACCTGGAGTGAGCGCCGGCTACAGGGTCTCCTGCCAGTCGGGCCAGCGCTCGACCAGGGCAAGCCAAAGGTACTGGGATGGGGCGGGGAGCTGAGCCATCTGCAGCGTGACAGGAAGGACGCTTCTGAGGTCAAGTCTGGCTGGAGAAGTGAGAGCCCTAGACCCAGGTGCACTATCCTCCTGTGGGCAGGGGGGCAGGGAGGAGAGCGAATGGGCCATGTGACCCCCACACACGGCTCAGGGCTTCTCAGCCTAGTCGGCAACATGGAGGCGAGCGGACTTCTCTGGGCCTTTTGAAACATCCTTCTGTTTCCAAAATGTGCGGTCAGCCTGGAGGACGAAGCCCGCACGCACAGGGTGGAGCACGGCGGGAATGAGAACTGGCCAGATGACAAAAAGAGAAAGAATTTCCTCAAACAGAAAAAGAGGGGAAGCGCTACACAGCTTTACCAGAAAAGGCAGCTTCAGATGAACGGCTGTTTGTTTAAATCACACAGCAGTTTCCTTCAAAAGAGAAGCAGCAGCCAGGTATGAGATTCCGCCCACTATGCCAAGGGTCAGCACTGGCTTCTCCTGAAGCTGTCTTTGATTTAAGGTCCCACAAATATGACCAGTGATAGCAATCAGGAGGTGAGAAGAACGTATGAGAGTTCACAGGGGGAAAAAAAACAAAAACAAGCTATTTATAAATGATCATTCAAATGTTTAACATAAAGAGCAGTCAGTACCGCAGCTTTATTCATTCTGCAAGTGAGGCCACTTAGAGAGAGTGGGGACTTGGAGGGGCCCCCGAAGATGCAGGAATGAGCAGCAGTCACGACCCTGCTCCCAGTGAGAAGGCGGTGAGGGGCAGCAGCAGTGACGGAGGAACCAGAGACACCGGAACAGAGTCCTGTTCAGGAATTCCAGACAGCTCCTCCAGCATCAGCCCTCAGAGTCCTTCCTGAACTCGGACCTGTGCTGGCGCTGATGGGCCTCCACGCCTGCTGAGAAAAGCTGGAATCTCTGCCCTCACAATAGAGTTGGGAGAGTTTTATCTGCAATTATCAACAGGAGCACTGCAGCAATCTAGAATAAAAGCCGGGTCTATCTTTAAAATTCCAAGTGGATTTTGTTCAGAGTTAGAGACAGGAACAAGGAACTATGAAAGGCGGCATGCCTCACTTTTCCTAGGAACTCAAGTCCAGCAGCGTTTTAACTATGATACAATTTCACCACCAGTATAACCATAAATCACTGTGTTGTAGAAAACTAAGAGACGGACCACTGACTGGGAGTCCCATCCTCTGCTGTCCCAGCTGACCATGAGAACCACAGGGAGAAAGGTGCAGAGAACTGGCTCGCACTGCGCCAACCACAGCTTCATCACCCCAACGGAACGAGGAAGACCACAGCTGTGGATTTAAGACGGTGCATTCCAAGGTGGGGCGTGGGGGCTCACACCTGTCATCCTAGCACTTTGGGAGACTGAGGCAGGCAGATCACCTGAGGTCAGGAGTGCGAGACCAGCCTGGCCAACAAGGTGAAACTTCATCTCTACTAAAAATACAAAAAATCAGCCAAGCGTGGTGGTTAATGTGTACATGCAATCCCAACTACTCAGGAGGCTGAGGCAGGAGAATCGCTTGAACCCGGGGGGGTGGAGATTGCAGTGAGCTGAGATCACACCAGTGCACTCTAGCCTGGGCAACAGAGCGAGACTCTGTCTCAAAAAAGGAGAGAGAGAACAAAAAACTGTGCCTTCCTTTGGCTCTCCTCCAAAGCAGCAATTTCCTATTTATAGGTGAGTCGTGCTACAGGACTACCTGAGGAGACCCTCAGGCTGATCTTTACGATCAAACTTTCCAACTGAGAAACTGACCTGAACCGCTTCTGGAGGGTCTGCAGCCCTCCTCCCAACGTGCCTCTGAGGGGTCACGGCAAAGCCCACGGGATGCACGTGCCCTTCTGTCCCCCTCATCCGGGAGGCACCTCGCTCCTGGGGTGCCCCGGGCTCTGTTGGGTCAGAGATCCGCATGGCCCGGCTGTGGCAAAGGACACGGGGCTTCTCGAAGGACAGTGCGCCGTGCTTCTGAAAAACAAGCACGATCTTGCTACGCAAGGAGCTGTGTTTATAGTTCTCACTGCCAACTTCACAGCTTTTGTTTTATGAAATGGGAAGACCACCCAGACTCTTTAGCAGTAATCCAGAGTGACAGCTGTCTTCTGACTAGAAAGGGTCCTCACGAGGACCTGGGAACAACACAGCCTCCTCCACCAGCGAGCTGCCTGTTCTGCACTGCCACGCCCTCCCCAGGCCCGTATCGTAGGGGCACATCATTTCAGAAAGACAATTCGTACTGGGGTATTCACCAAACGGTCACTCTGTGTGTCAAGGATTAGAAAGCAGCGAAGTTTGAGAGTTTGAGGCAATACACAGGAGCGAAACCACCTTTTGCTAACAGAGCTATCTGCGCAGACACAGCCGCCACCAACATCCGCACGGGTGTGCAGAAAATAACCATTGGCATGGGGCGGGGTATGTTTCCACCACAAAGCAAAAGCTACCCACAGAGCGGCAAATGTAACCTTCAAGCCCCACCCTCCCCCTTCCAGGCCTGTGCATTGCCACGGTGAGAAAAGCCAGTCCTGCTGAGGGGCTCACACTGCAGGGCCTTCACACCCTCACCCGTCCCGTGAGAGACCCCCTCCCTGTTAGCGCAAAGCCCTGTATGTGAGGAAAAGGCCAGGTGTATAGCAGGGGAACTGGAGCACTCACCTGACCGTCCCACCCCTCCCGAGAGAGCCCCACCCCTCGGCAGCGCAACGCCCACAGGTGCGTGGGGCCCGGGGCACTCACCTGACCGTCCTGCCCCACGTGGTGGATCTGGAGGTTGCCCTGAAAAGAATCAGAGGAGGAGACAGTCATAAGCAGAAATACACCAAGACATATTGCAGGTCATCTGGGATAACAAGAAAAACCAGTTCTGCAAAAATTCAACCTCCAGTAGCAAAAAAAAGTCCCAAAACAAAATACTTAAATTTCTAGGTACTATTTTTTATTGTAAAGATGAACAAACAACTCGAAAAGCACTATACCCACTTCCCAACCCTGACCCCTCATGAAAATGTCATTTTTGCTTTATTTTTTATTTTGAAAGAATTTTAGACTCACAAAAAGCAGCAGAGAGGTCCTATGTGCGTGCCGCCCAGCTTCCCCAATGGGGACACCTTACTGAGCTGTGCGGCATCACGCCAGACATGGGCACATACAGCCCACCAGCTCACTCAACCACAGAGCTGCTAAGAGCTCTCCAGCTGGAAATCCATTTTCATTTGTTGTAAAAAGGAATTGTTTTAAGTCTGTTAGACCCTGCTAAATGTTTATTTTCAGATATCTTGTTTCAGCAAAATAATTTTAAATGAACAAGGTATGAATTTATTGCGATGAGACTGCACACTGTCACTTATCACAAAGCCATCATTAATATGATTAGCAATTCTAATTCCTGATGAAAACAAGAAAGGCAATTACCTACACAAGATGGCTTCAGTTTTGAAAACTGAGAGGACAAAACTAATAATAAAAAATTAAAATTCGAGTAGTACAAAGATTTTAGCATGAACTATAAAAAGCACGTGTGTTGATTTTATTCTTTTGCTGCGTATCGATTTTCCTTCATTTCCAATGACTATAAGGAAATTAAGCACTCCAATGAACTGCATGGGTTCTGGAGTATGGAGTTCAGCCTCCCAGCCCCAGCGTGTCTGTGCCTTGAGAAGTGAACCTTCCCCTGACCCCTCAGAGGCAGCTCGTGCACTGGAAGCTGCTGCTGAGATCCTGCCCCTCGCAGCGGCTCAGGGCTCTGCCCCACTCCTGCAGCTGACCTCCCTGAGCTAACAGGTGCATCTCCCGGCATCCCCACAAAGATGGTCCCTGACCCATCCACAGACATAGAACCTGGCTCTGCTGCTTCCTGGACACTCTGGCCTCCCAGGACTGTCCCCCACCTGCCCCCTGCCCTGAGCTTCCTTCCATCCATCCATCTGCTACACGTTTCTTAGCGCCCTGGTCATGCCACTGTGTGGATGAGCCCGCTCATTCCCAGGGGCTCACGGCCCCCAAGTAACTTCGTTCCTCCCCTTTCACCTCATCCTCATTCCACCCTTGGAACCTTATGCATGTGCTCCCCTCTCGGAATAACCCACTGGGAACTGCTGGTGTCCAAATTAAAGCCACTGCCTGCAGACACGTCCCAGTCCCTCGTGCTCCTCATGCTCATGCCACAGCATGCATGTGTCCACAGCCTTGCTCACGGGTACCTGGGCAGGACCGTCTGGGCACACTGAGAGTCCCTTAAGGCCAGGCCTCTTGCTCCTCTGCTCCTCCACAGAACCTGCACCCTGCATGAGCTCCCAGGAGTCCTCACACACCCGCTAACATCTCCAAGGTCCCCTCGACCTAGCCCCAGGCTTCCTAGTCCCTGTTGCAGGTGTGTGTGGGGAAGCCAGACATCTTTATAACGACACACTATCGTGCACCAAACATAAAGCGGGTGCCACTGTCAAGACCTAGAAACAGCCATGCTCCTCATCCCGCAGAGCGCAAAACGGTCACTCGGTACCACACGTGTATGCTGCTCCGTGGCCACAGACGAGGCCCAGCTCGGTGCCCTGTGCCTGCTGCTGCCTGTGTGGTAGGAAGCAGCCCAGAGTCAAAGGACGGTCACCAGCCACCCAGGAGACAGTCCTGCCCTGGCACGCAAACACAGAGCATGGGGGCCAGCCAGCCTCGGCTTTCCGAAAGCTCAGACCATCAGTCCTGCCTTCACATTCCACACCCCAACAGCAGCTGAGCCCGTACTTGTGAGCGTGTGGCTGGGGAGGGCTCCCGAACTTGAGACAGCGGAGACAAGCACAGAACTGGCAGGTCTGTCAAGGGCTAGTACCAGCTCTCAGGACTGGGATTCCCCACCATCCCATGAAGTCGGCACTAATTCCCACTGTGGCCACGGGGACACAGGGGCCACGTGGCATATGAGGGGAGCATATCAGGTCACCTGGCAGGGGCAGGCCACATCGTGGGCACACTGGTGGCCTCCCCAGGCAGGAAGGGCAGGGCCACACAGGGAGAGAAGGGTACTGAGAGGACACTTCCAGCCAGGAGCAGAAACACTGACCTAGGAGGTCTTGGCCAAGCCAGACCAGAAGCTGCAGAGACCAACAGACAGGAGGAGGAGGCAGGGAGGCCACAGAGACTCAGGCCCGCCCTGTGCACCTGCAAAGCAGAGTCCCCCATCCTCGGGGGACTGGCCATGGCCCAGGTCCCCCATCCTCGGGGCTCCCAGCTGCCAGCGCACTGTGACATAGACAAAGGTCAGGAGCATGCGGGCACGGTGCCTGCAGGGACAGTGCTACGGCGAAGGCAGACTCACCTCGCTGTCCTGCGTGATCTGGACCTGCTCCCCCTGTGGCACCTGGGCGATGTGGAGGTGTCCCTGTGGGATCCGCAGCAAGAAAAGACACCAAGAAGCATCAGAAGAAAATCAAAAGCAAAGGAAACAAGAAACGTCTCCCGGAATGTGTGTTCTGGATTATCTGTTTGCCACTCAAAAAGATAACTAACTCCTGAATACTGCAATATAGTCTATGCCTAGCATAAGCTTAAAGTCACCGCTTTAAATTATACTTTGGGTTCACAGTAGTCCCCCTCAACCACAAGGCTTTCAAGAAGCGCCCCTTCCTCCCCACCACGTGGATGCCAGAAACCGTGGACAGTGCTGAACCGTGTATCCTGCACCTGTTCCTGCCCATACATGCCGCACGGCTTGGACACGCTGGACAAAGGGAGGACGCGCGTCCCAGGCGGACGGAGCAGGGCACCCAGACTCCACGTGCTACTACCCGGAAGAGGAGACAATTTGAAACTTATCAATTGTTTATTTCTGGAACTTCTCATTTAATATTTTCAGATCCCGGTTGACCGTGGGTAATTAAAACCTGGGAAAGTGAGCCCATGGATAAGGGGGATACTGTGTGACGCACACAGAGCGTTTTACAGTACTTCACAAAGGAGTTAACAGGTCCGAGGAGAGGTATTCACACTTCTGAATGTTACTAAACTAAGTAAACTTTAAAATGTGCATAACACATAGAAAAGAGGGGAAACAGAAAAATCAGAATGAGCCCTCTTTTCAAATGATACCCTCAGCTCTCTGGGGATGCTGGGAGGCTACACAGGCCTCGTGTGGGCGGGAGCAGGGGAGCCGTTTGTGTGCCTACACTCGGAACAAGGCAGGCAACGGTTTTCAAATCAAAGAAACACTCACATGACTATTTAAACAGCTTGAGTCAACACTAACAAATGTGATTCCAGAAAACAAAAAAATTAAAGAATTCAATGTTTATACATAAGGCAGACAATTCCTATAAACCTATAAATGAAATGAATACTCATTATCTTATCTGAAATTAACTCCTAGTCAAGGTGGATCTTAAAATAAACTGTAGAATGTTCTATGTAAGCATGATGGCAAAGTTATGTATTCTGGAACTCCTTCAAAGAGCTCCTTACTAACAAGAAGAGAGTAACTGCCTTTGTGAATGTCAAATGAATTGAATAAGCCTGTGAAATTCACTATTCAAATTCACTATTCATGACTGTCTCATCTCCTGTGGAAGAGAAAGGGTAATGCCCCACCTAAACGCCCCAGCATTTTCTGGAAGCCTTCCCCCTTGCAGACAATGTGCTGAAGCCACAGGAGACGAGAGCCACACCCCGCTCTCAGTAGTAGAGGACCCTGTTCCCAGGAGAAAGCCCTGCGACATGGGGGCACATGATGACCACTGACATCAGAGGTCCCCAGGGGGCTGGCGCAACTGAAAATATCAGCGATGTCTAGTAACACAGGTAAAATTTCTAGTCACCCAGCAAAGCATCTGGAAAAGTCTTCCTTCTCTGCCACCCCCCTACTCTTGTGCCACAAAATTCAGAAGGTGTTTGCAGAGGGACTTCACCAGGGAGTCAGTCCCTAGTTCATCAGGCTAGCTGCAGCTTGGGCCACAAAACCCTAACAGAGAACTCCGCATAGGCAAGGCAGGGCACTGACTTGCTGCTGGGGCACGCCCCCCCAGCCTGGGTGTGCTGAGAAACCCCGAGGGAAAGGCTGCATGGGAATAATGGCCTCAAGCTTTTGCCACTGATCCTAGAAGGAAATTACTTTCTTTCCCTCAGTAAGAAGATGCCTGCACTTCTGAACTGAGCATTATTACGATGCTTCCCAAGAGCACGGCCTGGCCCTCGAAGCTGATCACCCAGGACCAAAGTGAGCTGAGCGAATGCCCGCACCCCACCACGTGCTTCAACCCCTAGGTACTGCAGCAGCTGCCCTCATCTGTGAAACGCAAGAGCTCACAGCCATGATGGCCTCTCCTTTAAATGGGGTCCCCATGCCTCCTCCCAAGCTATCACTGTGCCCCCGAAACGCAGCGGAAGCCGCCCTAGCCCTGCGGTGGCCTGCCCTGCCGCCTGCCCCGCCCCGCCCGAGGTGTGCGGTGGAGAGGGTACGTACTACTTGCACCTGTCCATCTTCTCCGATCTGGTGGATCTGCACCTGCTGCGCGTTGGCCAGGGCGTAGTGCAGCGCCTGCGGCTGCGGCTGCGGCTGCGGGAGCTCACTGGCGGGTGGCGGGGTGCTCATCATCGGCTCTGCGGGGCGACAGGTGCGAATGAGGTGAACGAGAAGTTTCTTAGGCATCGCCTCATGCAGTACATGTGCCCCCCCCACCCTCGTGCGTCCCTCACTCTCCACTCCCACAGCAGAGAAGAGGAAATGCTTCATTCTTCCTTCACTCGTACTGCCTCCACTCCTCTGCAGAGGTCACTAAGAAAGCGTCTTAGCAGCTGAGGCTTCCGACATGGAACGCAGACGGGCTGAGAGTGGAGTGACGCTGCCTGCCATGACAAAACCCCTTCCAGTCCCAACTTATTTAAATAAATGAAGTTCTGCAAGTGCACAATAAAAGCTATTTCAGGCCGGCAGTATCTGTCCATGGGTAATTAAACTAATAGGGGAAAAAACCTCACCCACGCACTTAAAGGTACATTTCCAACAAATTTATTTGCTGTGTTTAATCAAAACAAGAGAATGTGCTTCGAGGTACTGTATATTTTCATTGTAATGATACCTCAATCATAATTTTCTTAAACACTTAGAATATTAAGAGCACAGAAAAACTTTTTAATTTTCAACGTATACACATAATTTTCTTGCAGAGAATTATGATGACTAATAAAAAAAGTTTATGCATAAACACGTAATAAGAAGGGCTGGGCACGGTGGCTCACACCTGTAATCCCAGCACTTTGAGAGGCCAAGGTGGACAAATCACCAGAGGTCAGGAGTTCGAGACCAGCCTGGCCAACATGGTGAAACCCCATCTCTACTAAAAGTATAAAAATTAGACGGGTGAGGTAGTGTGCGCCTGTAATCCCAGCTACTCAGGAGGCTGAGGCAGGACAATCACTTGAACCCAGGAGGCAGAGGCTGCAGTGAGCTGAGATGGCACCACTGCACTCCAGCCTTGGCAACAGAGCAAGATTCCGTCTCAAACAAAAAACGTAGTAAGATCAAGCTCTGTGAGAGAAGTCGAATGCTGACAGGAATGAATGGAGAAAAAGGAAAAACATAAAATTTCTGATTATTAAAGGAAAGCAGGCCAGGTGTGGTGGCTCACCTGTAATCCCAGCACTTTGAAAGGCTGAGGTGGATGAATCACTTGAGGTCAGGCATTTGAGACCCGTCTGACCAACATGGTGAAGGCTCCGTCTCTACTAAAAATACAAAAATTACACAGACGTGCTGGCACATGCCTGCAATCCCAGCTACTTGGGGGGCTGAGGCAGGAGAATCGCTTGAGCCCAGGAGTAGGAGGAGGTTACAGTGAGCTGAGATCACAGCACTGCACTCAGCTCCGGACAACAAAGCGAGACTATCTCAAAAAAAAAACAAAAAAGAAAAGAAAAGGTTTCCATGACTTTTTCACCAAAGCTAACAGTAGGTATTAAATTGCCACAGTACACAGATTGCACTGAATACAATTTTTAAAGTAACGTAATAAAATTTTTTTTCTCTGGAGACAGTTTCGCTCTGTTGCCCAGGCTGGAGGGCAAGTGGTGTGATCTCGGCTCACTGCAGCCTCTGCCTCCCAGTTCAAGCGATTCTCCTGCCTCAGCCTCCCAATTAGCTGGGGCTACAGGCACCCACCACCACACCCGGCTAATTTATTTTGTATTTTTCGTAAAGACAGGGTTTCACCATGTTGGTCAGGCTGGTTTCAAACTCATGACCTTAAATCATCTGCCTGCCTCAGCCTCCCAAAGTGCTGGGATTACAGGTGAGCCACCACACCAGGCCACATAATAAAATGTTAATACTTGCGACATGCTAGAAATTGCCCAGCTACGCTAAATCAGAATCCTACTTTCATGTGATTCAAAGGTGATCCACCTGCATGTTGAACGTGGGAGATCAGCTTCAGCTGAAGACCCTGACCCCACCTGAGTACCTCCAGAGATGGGCCATGTCCCAAAGCACCCTCCTCCAGGCAGCGCTGTGAGCGCCGCAGCGCTTCGCTGTCCACCTGAGCAGCTATGGAGCACTCACCAGCACAAGTGCTCAAATAAGCCTTGTGGACCCCAGGAAGATGATGACAAAATCCCACCTGGGCTGAAGCCCACCTCCCCGAACCTGCTGTTCCTTCACTGACTCTCTTAGGACCTGCAAACCCAACCTAATTCTTCACTGATGCCTCACTTCTCCAGGCTTCTAACAAACCGCTATTAAACCTTGAGAAGTCTCCATGTCTACCCATTTCACCGAAGACAATGGCTTCCAGCCCACTGCCACCATGACAGTCTGTCCCCACACAGCTCCTCCCAGCGGCTCCAAAACGCTCCATTGGGGCCACACGGCATACAAGCTAAGAATGGGTGTGCCCCGGAGTGCACCTTCCAACCACACAGGCTCTGAGGAAGCTCCTGCACACCATGCAGCAAGCAAACCATGCAGCCTCACAGGCTGTGACACCACCGTCTACTCCTGTGCAAATGCTGAGAGGCCCCATTTGCAGCAGTGAAATTCAGCTCGTTACGTTCACCCCTTCGAGATCTTTTAGCACCCTAATAACGCAGGCCACCCTATCTAGTAGTTGTCAGGTTACACAACAGCAGCTTCTTGCTCACCAAGGTCCCGGAAGTCATTTAACCAGCTTTGGTTCCCCATTGGATGGAACAGGCCGCTAACCTTTCCACGTGCACGTACTCGAAACACATGGAGGGCAGGCCTGGCAGCCACTCTCCTCGCCTTTTGAGTCTAGGAGTTCCAGGCGGCGCTGTTTTATGTGTTCCTTTTCTCTCCTTGCTATGTTCCTTTTTCCTTCAGATCCTTGTATGTAATTTCAATGGACTTCGACGCCCTGTCAGTTAATTCCAGGCAGGGTCTCCTTCTGCTGACCGGTTTTTCTGATCCTAGGTCACACTTCCTGCTTCTTGGTACTGTGACTGGATACTGGACACTCTGAGTTTTATTTTGCTGGTTGTCTAGGTTTTGCTGTCTTTCTTCGAAAGTGTTGTTACTTGTGGTTCAGTGTGCTCTTTCTCAGGCTGTTTTAGGCCGTGCCTTTACTCCAGAGACAGGTGAGCCCCACCAGTAGGCAGGGCCTGCTACTGCAGTGACAGATCACTGCGGATTCTCCACTCCGGCTGCCGGGAATCCAGCCACCACCCAGCCTGGTGTGAGCTTAGGGACCCTTCAGCTCATGCCTGCCTTAGAAGCCCCCAACACCCAAGGAGGCCCCTGGACAGACGCTGGGGCTCTTTTCTGTGTAACTCGCTGCTCTGAGGAACTTGATTCCACAGCTTGCAGCTGCCTCTGCCTCACTCCGCTCCAATCCATCTCCTGAAGGCAGTGACTGCGCCGTGCTCTGCCTGGCACCCCCTGCTGCTCCGGGGGCACCCCTCCTCTCATGTTCCTTCTCTCAGAGATCACAGTCCTGCGCTGCTGCCTAACATCTTAGGACGGCTGATTCATAGATTTTTGTACAGATTTCGATGGCAAGAGAATTCAATCTGGTTCCTGCTACTACGCCTGACCAAAGACAGAAATCTCCTCTCCCTTTTTTTTTTTTTTTTTTTTTGCGGGGAGGGTGAGGGTAGGGGTTGGGGTGGTCACCCAGGCTGCAGTGCACGGCGTAATCTCAGCTCACTGCAACCTCCACCTCCTAGATTCAAGAGATTCTCCTGCCTCAGCCTCCTGAATAGCTGGGATTACAGGTGTGTACCACCACCCCCGGCTAATTTTTCTATTTTTAGTAAAGACAGGGTTTCACCATGTTGTCCAGGCTGGTCTCGAACCACTAACCTAAGGTGATCTGCCTGCCTCAGCCTCCCAAAGTGCTGGGATTACAGGCGTGAACCACCATGACTGTCCTCTCTGGCTTTTAAACGGCATTTTTAAAAACTATAAAACTAATGCAGTGCTTATTGGAAATAAATGAAAAACTATAGTGAAAGAGAAAACCAAAAATTATCCTACTACCTAGAGACAGACACTGTAAGAATCATCGCACATAGATTTTTAATCAACTTCCACATATAGCTGTATCTTTGCAATAAAAAATGGTATCACACCGTAAGTCTAGTTCTCACGTCCACTCTCTGCTGCCTGGCTATGAATATCCAAGGGCATAATTCAAGTCATGAGCAATATTCCCACAGCCCCATTTCCATGGCCGCAGGTTACTATGCTACACAGTATTTCAGCTGATGCCTTTACCCACGTCCCAGGACTGCCGCCTCTCTAAAGACCCAAGGCAGAATTCCTAACTATAGTAGAAGGCCTGGAATAGAAGAGCTTCTTCAAAACACGTCTCTCAACAAAGCGCTGCTTTGGGACACAACTGGTGTGGCGCACCACAGCCAGCCGCCTCCTGTCCTCAAGCCCCTGGGCAGCAGCTAAGGCTGAGTATCTGATAACTACCAAAACAGCCCAGGAAACCACTTCCTGAAGCCAGCTTCAGAAAGAACGAGACCCCGGGAGAATGCCAGGTGATGTGGTCTGTAACTCGCAGCCCTTCCAGAACAGAGTACTGGCCAACAAAGACTCCACTGAATCGAAGAGTTGGCCCTGTCTACGCTGCCCTCGCATCCTGACCCAGCCTCAGTCAGAGCTCAGGTTCCAAGAGCCGCTGCCAATGCAGCCACTGTGGGGGCTTTTCAAAGAATAGTTTGCATTCAAATACTTATTACACTATTTTGAGATGTGTTGGGTGAAAGGTAGTATCAAGTCACATTGTTATCCCTAGTGAAAATTCTCCCAGCGATGCCTGAGAGGTAACTGCAAGAGAACTGTTCCCACTATCTTGTGCTTAAATCCAACTAAGGCCATGAACTCAAAGTAAAAATAAAGCACAATTCAGAATCCACCCACTCCTTCACCTGGAGTCACCAGGCAAATCATGAGAATACAATGGCCAGCATCCACACACAAAGGCCTAGCCCTCCTCGCCCCGATCACAACACTTCCAGGAGGCCCAAAGGCCCCGTGTCCCTCCCAGAGGAGCCCGGGGCGGGCCCGAGGCTGTCTGCAGAAGGGCGCACAGGGCCAGGCCTAAGGTGCTGCAGCTCCACCGCCCCAGGTGCACCGCACCAGCCTCCCGCCTCGGTTCCTGGCAATTGCGGGAGCTGCCAGCCACACTCTGGACAGCCCTGAGAGTGCCACCAGGCCAGCTTCCCCAAGCAGGGGAGGGCAGCCTGTCCCGCAGCACGAGGCCTACCTGAGGGGCAGTAGGATGATGAGTTCGGCGTTCTCCGCGAGAAGCTCTTGACCGCTAGGCTCTGGCCCCGCTGCTTGCGCCGCCACGCCGTGCGACACTTGGAGTCAATGCTTTGCTTGATTCGGTACCAGTCGGATTCCGTGATGCCAAATTTATAGAAAAGGTGACCTGAAAGGACACATCCAAGGACAAGCGGTGAGGCCTGCTGTGGACGGCCATCAGGAGATGCCTGGCTGCAGAGCCTGGGCCCGCTGCAGAGGCCTCCCCCAGGCACCCCTGCCCGCCAGGCTGGCCCCATCTTCCTGCAAAGGATCCAAAAAGGCCCACTGCACAGAAGGTACTTAGTGGCCCACAGGCAGGGCTCCCGATCATGACACACTCTTTCCAGTTACTGAACTCCCCATTCCTGTGACCTGGGCCGCCCACACCAGGTGCACACCTGAGGCTCTCACAGGATTCCCAGGTCTCCTATGCTCCAACTTCCCTCTGCCCTGAACTCAGCACCTAGTGTATCGAGTGCCCAGAGGAGGAGCTCAGGGACCTCAACAGCTGCAGCAGAACTCGTCGCTCCTCTGCTCACTCAGGCCTGCTCGGCCACCGCCCTCCCTTCCTTTAAGTCTTGGCTCCACCATCCTCCTTGACAACCACCCGCCCCTCCTGGGCCTCCTGGGCTCCCACCCTCCTCCCACCTCCCAGTCCCAGCCCTGCCGGGCTCCCACCCTCCTCCCACCTCCCAGTCCCAGCCCT
>NW_016107474.1:5591718-5598354 GCF_001604975.1 Cebus imitator | reverse complement strand
GCTCCCACCCTCCTCCCACCTCCCAGTCCCAGCCCTGCTGGGCTCCCACCCTCCTCCCACTTGCTTGGTCAGACCACTGACCACCTTCCAGTGTGTGGAGAATTCACATATGTAGTGTTCACTGTTTCCCTCACACACACAGGGGCCTTCCTCCACCCATGCAGGTCAGGCACACAGAATGGCTTCGCGCAGTGGGCAGGTCAGGCACCCAGAACGTCCTGGCATGGTGCCTGCACCCATGGGTGTTGTAAACAGTGATTACCACGGCCTGTAAGTCACCCTCCCATCGCTGCTCAAGTCCGAGGCTTGCTTAAGCCGTTCTCTACGCCTTTCTACCGTGCCTTCTCAGCTACGGCACACGCCCCTCACGGGCAGGCCTGCGTCCTCATCCCCGGAGTCCCTGCACCACAAGCCAGGTGGGCACAGCTACTCTAACTGTGGGGCTGAGGCTCACCCGGGGCTCACCGTGCACATGGCAGAGAATGCCCTGGGACCCCCAGTTCTCTACCATTTGCGTTACAGAGAGCTCTCAGCACGCCCTGAGAAGCATCCAGAGATGTCCAGTATTCAACAAGAAGAAAACTGAGGTTGCGGAGGCCATGATGGAACAGGAGACAGGACGAACCCAGGCCCCGCTGCATGCCTGGCCACCTCCCACTAAGCCACAGGACCCCTTCCTTGCAGTGAGGACGGGTGCGGGAATCACGGGAAGGGCTCTCCAACACAGTGGTCTCCCAAGCTGGCTCTGCAACTTCATGAATTTACAGGAAAATACAAATTGTAGGAATACAAAGATGAAGCTGAAAAGTGTCCTGTTTCAACTACCAAGAGCATCGAGCTTGGACCCTACGGCCCAAACCCCAAAAATCTGTTCCCACTGAGACTAAAACATTGAAACAATCAACACAGAGGAAGAAGTGCTTGGTTTAAGTACTATAGTAGGTATCAAAAATCCCTCGGGTTTTGGAAACAAGCTTCCTAACTTTGTAGATACCTGAGACATGTTTGACCGTCTGTATAATGACAACCAACCCGTCTGTGCTCCAGACAAAAAGAAGCTGGCCGGGAGGGTGGGGTTTGTAGGATCAGAGGGAAGAACAACCTCAAGTGTTTCGGCAGCACTCTTGTACCCTCGTGCATAAAAGCATACAGCAGCAGCTCTTTGGTTTCGATATTCAGGTCATGTCCAAAATAATCAGTCACCACTCAAATGCTGGCGGGTGACTGGCATGCCTCAGGAAACCCCAGGCTGAGCAACTTTAGTGACTGGCAGAGGAACCCAGCCGCTGGCAGTGGTCACAGGAGAACCCAACCATTAAAATCACAACGAAATCCTTACATAGAGCCAGCTATGGCCAGGGTTGCACCACAGTCACCGTGAAACCCAACTTTCACAACGCCACTTAGATGGCTTCAGGAGAGCCCAGTTGCTGACTTTAGATGCAACGCAGGCCAGCTGCCACCGCAGGAGACAAGAGGAGCAGCAGCCAGCCCACCGGCAGGATACACCCTCAGAGCACGAGTCAATCAAAAGATGCGTCCTCAGAACTGCCCTCCTGCTAGCCTCACGCCACCCCCTCCAGGAGAACTGAGTCCATGCACAAATGGAAAACAGGTTAGTCACAGGGGAGAAGATATACCTAAAACACACAGCTGTACAGGTTAAGAGAAATGAGTAAAAACTTTAACATTTAAATTCAACTGTGTATAAATCAAGTTGCCAGTTCAAACCCTGGCTCATACCCTTTGAAGAAAATACAGATATTCATCTAGTTCTCTCCTCCTGAGTTTACATTGTCCTGAGGCGTTAACTCATTCCCTCCATCCACATTTCAGGCCCCAGCCTGGGCAAATGCCCCTGACAGCCACTAAGGAGATCCAGAGAACAAACCAGCGCCCGAGTGCCTCCCACAGAGCGCGGTGGGTGAGGAGGGTAGGAAACGGTGCAGGCGTTGCCGGCAGACACTACCAGATGGCAGCTGGGGCAATAGCCCGCTTCTGGGCAGCCCTCGGGACTCTGAGGGTCTGCGAGGGGCTCCGATTCCTGCAGGTGCTGCTTTTTCTACCTTTTCTGACAGCACTGAGCAGCTGCACGTAACAGAGGGAGCAGGAAAAATCCTATCGTGATGGGATCGAAAGATCACCTTGCATTTAACTGCCATTTTCCACTTACAGCATTTTATCTCATGGTATTTGATGGAATTTAACAGCCATTTTCCACTTAAAGTGTTTTGTCTCATGTTATTTGATGGACATTAAAAAAAAAAAAGCCTCATGAAGTAAGAATTTCATTACTCTCACCTTGGTTTTGAGGCAAAAGCCAGAAGGACAAGTGTGATGTGTCCAGTTAGGAGTGAGCACCACCTTCAAGTGCACGCTTCCCGCCACCGAGGTGACACTGGGGCCCACCCAGGTGGAGAAGCAGCAGCCCCACCAAGCGGCCCTCAGCGGATCCTGAGAACCCACAAGAGCCGCTGGGGAGATGGGAAGAACACGCACACCCCACACATGTGCCTCTGCTGTCCTGAGCCCCCTCAGCCCAAGGCGCCCACGGCCCCCGCTGGTGGGAAGGCCTGGTCGAATGTCGCTATAGGCAGAGCCTCCCCCGCTGCGGTGCCCAGGACATGAGGAGAACAGAAGAGCTCGGCATCCGGCTACTGAGGCTCATGGGATCCCGGCGGCGTAGTGTCACCCGGCAGCAGACCACCCTGTCCAGCCTCAGTCCCTGCCTTCCCCAGGCATATCCCCACATCACGCCCATCAAGGACCCCCAAAGGCCGGGACAGGCTTGCCCTCCAGGCTCAGCCAGGCAGCGTCCCTGCCACCACCTGTGCCTCTCCCTTCCTGGAGACATGTCCTGCGGTCCCCAAAGAGCCGAAGGGTCCCCATCACCGTTAACTGCCTTCCCACTTTCCAGAACCCCCATCCCTGACTCTGGTGGTTCAAATCCTAAGCCGACTCCCAGCTCTCGTTCTGTGTGGCCATGAGAGGGGCTGTGGGAAACTAGACGAGAGAACCAGAAGGGCTTGTAATCTTGTGCCTTCGTGGGTGGCATGCACTTATCAGTCACAAAGGAATGAAAAGCAGCACCCCTGCTAATGCCATCTCAAGTGCAAGGGAAAGTGCAGCACGCCACGGAGTGCCAACAATTCATTTCTTGAAATTACAGACTTGAGCGCTGCCTCGAGAAACAAAAGGCGTCTCGCAGCCTCTGCCAGGTGGAAGCCAGCCGGCACGCCCCCTCCCAAGGCAGCATGCAGCCCACACCCCTCACATGTCCAGCCCCAGGCCAAGCAAGCCACCTTCTCCAAGCCTGCTGCCTCACTCCTTTATGAGAAAAGACTGTGGGGTCACACCTGTCCTCGGTCTGTTAGCATGAGAGCCCATCACAGCCACTTGCAGGGCCACCTCCAGGTCACAGCATCTGGGTACTTGCTGAGGAGGCTCCGCCCACTTTTCTGCCAGGAGCCCACACTGACCAGACCTTCTTCCCAGCTCTAGGTCACTGTGGGGGGCTCAATATCCCACGGCAGACAGACAAACACCCACCCCTGTGTGGAGTCCACATTCTGCCCTTAAAGATGCATATAGGGCAGTATCACCATTTCACCCCACAGAGAACCTAGAGAATAAACAAGCGCTTGACCGCCCAAGTTCAAAAGAACCCATGTCCTGTGTCCTGGGCTGAACGGTGTCCCCACAGAACTCATGTCCTGCCCAGGACCCCAGATTGTGACCTGACTTGGAACTGGGGTCTCTGCAGATGTGATTATCTAAGTTGTGATGATGTCATCCTGGAGAAGAAGGGCTCCAAATTCCGTGACTGTCCTCATAAGGAGAGGAGAAGGAGACACGAGGAGACACAGGGAGACGCCAGCCATGGGGGACACGGGCAGAGGCTGGAGGGATGCGGCCAGCACGGAAGCTGGGAGAGGGAAAGACCCTGCAGAGTAAGCGTGGCCCTGCTCACACCTGGATCTCAGGCATCGGTCTCCAGACCTGTGTGAGGACACAAGTCTGTTCTAAGCCAGCCAGGCTGGGAGCTTTGTTACAGTGGCCACGGGAACCTGTGAGGCACCCTGCAAGACACAACAGGGCCAGGACGCACACCTGCCCACACAGGGACAGGGGCAGGTGAAGCGGCCCCTGGCAGCCGCTGCTTCCCGCTAGGAAATACCAGCTGCCCTTGGAGTGAATGATTTAAAAAGAACTACAATCATCTGACAGGTCAAGCTTGAATGCATAGCTTTTTACTCTGTGCAAATGAATGCAATCTCTAACTGCTAAGAGGCCTTGTGCGGACCTGCCATCCACAGCAGCATTCTTTGCAGCAGATGGGACCAGGCGTGCTCAGGGTAGCATGGCTATAGACAGCAGTCTTTAGAAAAGTCCTCAGATCGGGGTCAGCGGCTTGGATGCACAGTCCAGGCAGAGGCCTGTGTGAGCCATGGGTAGAAATCCTAAGAACTAACCCACTTTCCCTTCAGAGAAAGCAGGCAGGCGAGTGCTGCCGTCCTTCCAGCTCATCACTCAGGAAAATGCTCCAAGGTTTCCAAAGTTCTGATAATAAGCTACCTTTGCATCAGACACAAATGTTAGCTGCCCAAATCCAGGAGTCCAGCAATCCTTGGGAACTCGAAGAAAGCCAACACCCCAAAAAGCAAATTTCTCCCTCTCCCTCTTTCTGAAAGCTCATTTCCTCATTTCAGGAAGGCGGTACTTAGAGACATTACCTACAGTGTGTTTCAAAATACGGACTTTTTTCTTCAGAAAAAGAAACAAAATCTTTCTGCTGACGAGTAAGAGGGAGAAACTTAAATCAAAATCTGCTCCCTCCGGAGCTGCCCGGGTTGGGTGAGGACAGCAGGCTCTGACTGCTGAGGCTACAGGCGTCACTGCGGGTTCTGAAGCAACAGCAGACGTCACTGCGGGTTCTGAAGCAACAGCAGAGTGAGATGGGGCGAGGCAGCCAATGCCGCTCCTGCGCTGGGGCTGGGGAGGTTTGCTCCGTGCATTTATTTGACTTGTTTTGTTTTTTGGGCAACAATCACAAAGAATGAAACTGAGCCACAGGGAGAAAAAGGTAAAGTAATGCTTTGAACATTTCAACAATTCCACCTAAGCACACGCGACACAGGTCCACGTGGCCTGAGAGGGTAAAAGAAGGAAGGGCTCCCGTTCCCACCTCCACCCAGATTTCACTCCAGAGGAAGTGAGCCCAGGCAGGAGTCACCTGCGGCCCGCAAGGGCAGGTGTGACGGCAGGCCATCCTCTCTCAGCCCATAGAGCAGGGCTCCTCTCCATGTGGACACCAGAGGAGCTGGGAACAGGGAGGCACAGCAAGGGCCTATGGTCACACAGGTCACGATTACAGGCGCTAACTCCATCCTGTAAGCTCTAGCTCCTGTCCCACAAGACACTGCCTTGCGGCTGGGTGCAGGGGCTCACACCTGTAATCCCAACGCTTTGAAAGGCCAAGGCGGCCAGATCACCTGAGGTCAGGAGTCTAGACCAGCCTGGAAAACAGGGTGAAACCCAGTCTCTACTAAAAACAGAAAAATTAGCCCATGGTGGTGGGCGCCTGTAATCCCAGCTATTGAGGAAGCTGGGCCAGGAGAACTGCTTGAACCCAAGAGGCGGAGGTTGCAGTGAACCAAGATCACACCACTGCACTCCAGCCTGGGCAACAAAGTGAGACTCCATCTCAAAAAGAAAAAAAAAAAGACACTGCCTTGCCAGTGAGCTGCCAAGGGGGCCGATGAGTGCCAAGGAGGAGGCTGGATGCTAACAGCCATGAGCATGCCCCAAGCCATGAGGTCCGGCAGCCTGGTAAGCAAGCCAGTGACCTCGGCTGTTTGGGGGACAGCCCCAAAGCTGGCAGGCCCAGGAGAGCCCATGCCAGTCTCCCACTACCATTCAGGCCTCCAGACCCCCATTGAGGTTGGCAGCCCTTCCCAAGCAAGCTCAGCAGGGAAGGTCAGCTCACGGCCACAACACGCATGGAGTCGGTGCTGGCCCCACTCTGCCCCATGCAGTGTCTTCCACCGCCCCACACAGACTCCCTGAGTAGAGACACAGCCACCCCACCGCCACAGGCTCTGCTCTGAGTATCGCCCTCTCATGCCCGTCACCTTGCTGGAACATCCTCTGTGCCTGATTTAAAAAACAACAAATGGCAGATGATGCCTCAGCCTGACTTCCCAAATCAGACCCAGCTGCCCTCCAGCTTCATAGCCGATGCCCCTGTCATCTCGCTGGAGGAGCAGGGACTCCTCCCCTGGGAACAGGACCCACCGAAGAATGCTACCGCCCCACACAGCATGGCCTGGTCATCCGACCTCACCTGTGAACAGGGCCCACCCCACAACATCACCGCCCCACACGGCACACTACACTCAATCCACTTCACCTGGGAACAGGGCCCACCCCACAACATCACTGCCTCACATGCATGGCACACTCACCCCACCTCACCTGGGAACAGGGCCCACCCCACAACAACACCGCCCCACACGGCACACTACACTCAATCCACCTCACCTGGGAACAGGGCCCACCCCACAACATCACCGCCTCACATGCATGGCACACTCACCCCACCTCACCTGGGAACAGGGCCCACCCCACAACATCACC
>NW_016107474.1:5586814-5590654 GCF_001604975.1 Cebus imitator | reverse complement strand
CACCCCACCTCACCTGGGAACAGGGCCCACCCCACAACATCACTGCCTCACATGCATGGCACGCCCACCCCACATGCCACCATCCTTTCCCCTCCAACCGTAGCCCAGCCTGACACTTCTGTGACACCTCACAACGCCACCTCTCAGGTGACAGATGCTTCTGTCTGCTGTTTCTCACGCTTATTTATACATCTCAGTACACTCCACACCATGACCCACACGCCCAGCACTAGCACAAAGCAACCCCTGGGTTTCAAACTACAAGCACGTCACGTGGTCAGGTACGCAGATGTACGCTCTCGGCCACGCCATGCCCTAAAGCTGAGGAGGGGACGGTGGGCCTGCCACCCACCTCTGAAGGCAGTGTCCTGTCACAGCACAGCCATGGCCATGCTCTTCATCTGTGGCTGCTTTCAGAGCTGAGGGGCTGAAGAGAGACCCCAGGGCCCACAAAGCCTGAATCACCTGCCATGTGGCCCTTCAGAAGAAGGCTGTGAGTGACACCTGCCCCATGACCCTCTGTTCCTCTGTGACTTGCTTTACTCCGCCCCTGAGAAGCCGTGAGGGGCCCCCGCGTGTGATCTCCCAGGCAGTCATCTGAGACTACCTTCAGGGTCCAGGACAGGTGCCCGCCAGTGTCTGACAGCCAGGGCACACGCCTGGGCCAAGACATGGCAATGAGAAGATGCCACGACCTGCTCACACATGTGTGGGTGGGACCTGGGCGCCACGTCTCAGCAGCTTCCAGAAAAACCTGAAGTCAGCACAACCCTCAGTCTCACTCAGACCCTACTTCCACAGCAACTACTCAACAGCCGAGCCCTTCCACTATGACAGAGGCTCAAGGGCCACACCGTGCTTCCCGGAGGAGCAAGGCTCTCTGCTACGGGAACAGCGGCCCCTGCATGGTGAGACCTGGACGCGGGGTGCGTCGCCTAGCTCGCCTTATTGGGAGATCGGATTCACATTTCATGCTCCCCTGCGGCAAGTCTCCAGAACCCGGATTTCCGGAAGGCGCCCCTCCCGCGAGATGCCCCGTGTCGCCTGTGTTCGCTAATGCTTCACTTCAGAAGCCAGGCAGGCGGCTTCTGGAGCAGATGGGCTCTGTGGAGCAAAGGGACCGTGGACACTGGCAAGGAGGACCTGAGCATCCGTCAAACGCCATCAAAGGACAACACCGCCATCGCCACTGGAGCAAGCCCCACTCTTCAGAGGGGAGGGAAACATCACAGGCAGGGGCATGAAAATCGAGCTCTGGAGCTCTCCTGGCTCCGTCACAGCCAGGTCAGCGTCAAGGCCCTGGCACGGCTGCCGAGCCCCAGCCCTCTGAAGGAAGGAGGCAGGCGCACTCCACCCGCTCCGGAGAGGCTCAGCACCTGTCAACACAGCCAGCAGGATGGCAGGGACGGCCCCGGCTCTCCTCCCACTTCCTCAAGAGTGGCCTGAGGACAGGAGGCGAGGAGGTTTTCACCCTAATTTAAGGGTACACTGTAGGTGTCAAACGCTATGGGGTACATGAGATGCCTTGGCACGGGCACGCCATGCATAATAAGCACATCACAGTCAACCGGCCACCCATCCCCTCAAGCAGTGATCCCCAAACTGCCTGGAGAAACGCAGCCCCGGGCCGGCCCTCCTGATGCCAGCGTCCGCAGCACGAAACGCGGGTCCTGACCCAGCTCCCCGAGGCAGGGCCCGACTTACACCGGATGCCGTAGATGGTGAGCGGGTCCAGCTGCTTCTTCCCGTGCTTGCCCTGCCCCGAGAGGTTGGACACGGCCTGCACCTCGCGGTGGAACAGGTAGTCCAGCAGCGTGAGCGCCATCTTCTCGGCCGTGCGGCAGTTGGTGCTGATGTGCAGCATGTCGGACGGGATGATGGCGCAGCGCACCCGCATCTCGGGGTTGTTCTCGTCGCCCAGCCAGGTGCCGTTGGGGTAATCCTCTGAAAGAGAGAAGGCAGGGTCCTGAGATGGCCACACTCAGGGCAGCAGAGCACTGCGCTCAGACACGCCCAGCGAGCTGGGCAGGCCCCTCCCAACTTGCGATGCAGTCACCAAGAGCACTGGAGCCTCCGACTGCTGCCAGAGACAGCACTGACGAGGAACGGAAACGACGCCGCCACCCCCAGAGGGCCGAGACGTCCTTATATCCATTTCACATGGACGACTGTGGCGGGCAGGCGGCGTCCTGGCGAACGTGCACTCAAGGCCAGCTCTCAGAGCTCAGCCCGCCCCGCTAACTCAGCGAGGCCAGCGGCTCGCTGCGCACCTAGTGCCCCAGCATCTGCAGCGCCCGGGACGGCCCTGCCTACGGCTGGCACAGCACTGGCCAGCGTGTGCCCAGCAGCAGGAGCCTCCGCAGCCCCCAGCGGATGCCGCCCAGACCCGAGCGGGAGCACAGGCCAAGCTCATCCTCAGCTGGAAGAGGTGACATCAAACAAGCTCTAGTCTCAAACACCAGGTTCTCTTCACAGCCCCAGCAGGGTGAAAAGCTTTCAAAAAATAAAAATGTAAACGTCTGGCCACATCTGGAAGGAGACCACCTGCCACATCTGTCTCTGGAAGAATGCTGAGCCACCGCCTGTTCCTATGTTTAGAGGACTCTGCACTGAGAAGAGGCTCTGGGGCCTCCACACAGCCCACGGCGCCCAGCACGTCCCCACCGCCCTCTGCACTGCTAAGGGTCGGCCCGGCCTAGTATGAGAAAATGGCTCCGTGCAGGACATGCTGAGCTCCAACGGGTCTGCCGTTCTCCCCATGGAGTCCAGGCCAGCACCGCTGCCCTTACATGCTCTGTGAACCTCACGCCTCCCCGAGGCAGCTCCGCAGTGAGCCTGGGGTCTGCGCATAGCACTTGCCCTGACCTGCTCAGAGCACTGGAATCCTGTCTCTTCCTCGTAGCCAAAGTTCCTTCCTTGCCATATCCCTTAATCATGTGGAACTCAACCCTTGTGATCTTGTGACCTCAAAGGTCACTAAGAACAAAAAGAGAAAGCCAAGGCTGCGTCTGGGGGCAGGGCAGGGGGACATGGGAGCAGCAGGGCCAGGTGCCTGTGGGGCCTTGGGATCTGAGCACCAACAGGGTCACACACTGTGCTAATCCTGGACCTGGGACCCTGGAAGTATCAATATCCTGGCACACAGTTGGTATCTGCCCCAGTCACCTGCTGAGCGGAACCTTCCCCAGGGCTCCTCACACCTCACTGCCAGGGATGCTCTCCCACTAGCCAGCCACTCCCACCAAGAAGTACGCGGAAGCCGTAGCTCCAGCAACAGCAGCTGGCTTGCCGCCCGCCCCGTGGACACAATGCCAGCCCTTGCCTCTGCATAGCATAAGTCACAGCATGCCCTGGACACCAGCATTCTCAGGGCAGTTAAAATACAGCCGCCCACAGCGGCGTACTCAGGTGTGGGAATGCGCCACGTTCTCCACCGTCGGCAAAGCCACAGCGAGGAATCGTGGACAGGCCCACACTCCACATGGAGAAGAGAGGTAGCCAGGCACCTGGAGAAGCCGGAGCTTGCCAGCAAAGCACACTCCCGTGGCAACGGAGCAGGACTTCCCACCTGCCTGCCCAGGGAGTGACGCGTGCCAGCACCCCCACACCTCTCCACCTCTCTCCCAAGCAAGCCAAGTCCTCAGCCAGCTCTCAGCTTCTTAGCTGACCCTTCACAAGTCGCTGTCTCTGAACCACAGACTCCTTCTCTGCATAGTGGCCTCTCCGGGCTGTCCTCGCGGTGACCGATGCAGTAGGTGAAAGGCTTGACGGCTTGTCAAACCCCCTTTCAAAGCCTTCCTGTGCAACAGAGGAAAGCTGCACACACGATCATAAACCACA
>NW_016107474.1:5582585-5586467 GCF_001604975.1 Cebus imitator | reverse complement strand
CAACGGGCACCCCAGCTCAGAGGCTCAGCAGCTCCCCAACAATCTCTTCTGACCCTGAAGCTGAACCAAAGTAAAGCCGTGAGTCTCCCCTCCCCCGGCACATCCTCCTCTGTGGAAGGATGGACACCTAAATACCTCCCTCGAGGGGCCAGGACCTAGGATGGCCTCCACCCTCTGTCGGAGTCTCCACGGCCTAGGGCCAGGTCACAATCATGCCACCCTGGGCATCGCCGCCACAAAATGTCTGTAAGCTTTACTTTGAAACGTCCCAACACTGACTTTCCGGCTCCTAAAAGGGTAGCCAGCTGGGCCAGCCGAGCCAGGAAGCCTGGAGCACAGCTGAGACGCCATGGCCACCGTCTGGTCCTAGTGTGCACGGCTCCCTTCACAAGCAGCCTCATTCACCAAAACATGTTATTCCCCAACACAGAAGATTTCCATGAAGTATCAGGGCAGGGCTGGTCACCGCCATGGGGGCAGGGCACGGTGGCTGGGCTCTTGGCCGTAGCTCAGGATAGAAAACAGCTCTAATTTTTGGAATTCAGGATAAGAGGTGAATAAGAAGTATCAAAGCTCAGAGACCGTTGAGAAGTGCAGGGATGGTGCTTGGAACGTGGGCTCAGACACGTGCATGTGTCACACCACCTGTCAGCCACTGTTACATTCCACCTGGACGTGAAGAGACAAATGAAATATATGCCTCAAGACTAATCAACGGATGCAGTCTCGTGGCAGGGGCTGTCCAGAGGCCATAGCTGGAAAGGTGAGAGGCTCCAACTTTGGGGATTTTATGAAGTTATCTACAAATCCTTACGGGACAGCCAAGTGCCTGGCACCGGGTCTGAAGCTCGGCATCTTAGCCCTTGCTCAGAGGCACAGGTCAATGCCATCAGACACAGCGGCGCTGGCCCTGGCCAGCAGCACTCCAGTCAGGATCTGTGGGGAGGGGAAGGCCAGAGCACAGAGGAGGCATGTGAGCCAAGGCAGGAGCAGGACAGCCTCTGAGATCCAAAGCCACGCTCTGGTCACACCATGGCTAGAGATGGTCATGGACTCCACAGGACTGAAGGCTTAAATGGGAATCTGCAGGGGAAACCCAAGATGCGGGAGGACGGTGGCCAAGGCAGCCCCAGGGCAGTGGCACCTGCACGACACGTAACCCCAGCACCGCATGCTTCTCCCGCACGGACGGGAGGCCCCAGACACAGCTCCCCACTTGTGCTGCCTTAACACACCACAGGTTTCCTAGTCAGATCAAACCTGTGTCTGTCCTTGTGAAGGGCGGATTTTTAAAAATTTCTGCCGTGGGGGCCTGGGCAAGGGGCAGAGATTTGCTTGTGGCCACTGGTGGCTGGGAAGCAGAGGCGGCACAGGCCCACGATGGCAAGTGGGAACTGTCCCACTGCAAGATCCTTCCGTACCAGCGCTGCCAGGGTGACACCCTCAGACGCTACCCAGCATGAGCCGGGGCCTCGGGAATCAGCCTCAATCCCACATAGAGGCTGCTTGATGCGGGCTCTCAGCCCCAGCCAGCCACAGAGCCCCAGGTGAAGGAGTGCAAATGGAGTGAAAGCCACCGGGGCGCTGGAGGAGCAGCTGCTGGAGCGCAGGACCTCGGCCCACCCCTCCTGACTCCCAAGTGCCACAGACAGCGGCTGGCAAGTGAAGGGAGACAGGCTCTCGGCCATAGTGCTGACTTCAGACGAGAACAAGTGACCCAAGGCAGGAAACACAGAAGGAGCCACCCAGGGGAAGAACTCGGAGAACATTCCAGAGCAGAGAGCAGCACCAGCCTGGGCCAGGAGGGGCCACATGCTCCAGGAAGGTAAGGGAACCAGAGTGGCCGGAGCAGGGAGTGTAGGGCAGAGGAGTGACAAGGAAGGGTGGAGAGCCGAGCAGAGCCCAGTCACCCAGGCAGAGAGCAGGTGCCCATGCCCAGCTTGGTCCGAGCTAAACCAGCACAAGCAGAGGGCACGAGCTGAGAGGGTACGGGCAGAGGGCACGAGCTGAGGGGGCATGGGCAGAGGGCACGAGCTGAGGGGACAAGCAGCTGATTACAGGGCTGCTCAATAATCCAAAAACAGCAGAGGACCTGGGGTAGGTACGGCCTACATGAGACCCACTGTCTTTGAAGTTCCCAGGGTTCCTAGCACAGAGGCTCATTTAACTGGAACTCTGGTCAGATGGAGGTGGTCTCTAGTGACAGCAAGCATCTCTGGACTTGGGACCTGGAGATCACAAGCAGAGGACCCGAGGCAGGCAGCAGGAAGGGCCGCAGCTTCCCCCATGGGCCTCCCCGACCATCACCCACACCGGGACTCGGGCAATGCAGGGCCAGTGCGCGGGTGGTGCAGGGACAGTGAGCAGAGGCTCTCAGCTGGAGCCACCACACTGCTTCCCTCATGGGCCTCCCCGACCGTCACCCACACCGGGACACAGGCAATGCAGGGCCAGTGCGCGGATGGTGCGGGGACGGTGAGCAGAGGCTCTCGGCTGGAGCCACCACGCTGCCAAAGACTCCTGCAGCCTCTCGCAGGCGTAACAGTGCTAAGCCGTACTTAGCTGAGCTCTCCGTGGTGAGATATTTTTAAAGTGAACACTCAACAAGAATTCAGAGTTGTTTTTCAAACAATGAGTCAAAATCATGTCAAAGTATCACTGAGACCCTCCAGGAGGGATGACGTGGGCTCCCCGTGCCCACACCGAGAACCTCCCTGACTTAGGGTGAGAGCCAGCTCTGGGGGAACTGCCGCCCACCATCTCCGTCCTCCCCGGGCTCCCACCTCAAAGCAATGTCAGGACAGCTGTGGAGCTCATCCTCCCACAGGCTTCAGGCCCCACGCGAGGGCCAGTGTGCAAATGTCCAGACCCAGTGCACCCAAGGCCAGCTGCGCCCTCCACCCCACACGGAGCTGCCCAGCAATGGGTGGCTCCTCCGCACTGTGGGTCACACCGAGCCCTCCCACAACCACTGGCCTCATCCAGGCCTTAACAATTCTTCCTGGCCTTTCTTCAGCACTGCAGGGGACTCTGACCGCAGCATAGTGACCACCTGGCCTGTCCTCCCAGGGATCTCCTGCCTCAGCATCCAGCAGGACCCAGCTTGTGCCAGCCTCTTGGGGCTCACGGCTCACAGCACCACGCCCTGCACTTCACACTCCAGCACATCCACATTATCGGTACAGGCGTGCCCCAGTTTGCGGGTCCCCCTCCATGCCTGTGTCCATGGAGTTCCTGTCGGCAACACCATTCCTGCCTCACTCCACCAGGCACTAGAGATTTTCGGGGGTCCACTCCCCCAGGCCAGGGGCACACCTCCCCTCACTCAGCGCTGGGAGCCCAGGGCCAAGGGTGGGGTCTGGCACAGAGGCAGTGAAGCGAACGCAGGCCCTGCAAGTCCAATGCCATCAGTGGAGGCAAGGTAGGATCCACCTTCAGTACCTTCAGGAGCCCCCAGGTGCCCCAATGTATGGCCAAGACTGAGAAGGACGCTCATTAAGGCTCATGAGGAACAAGGTGATAAATTAGAGCCCACGTAGTGAACAGAATTAACCAGGAGTCTAAGGAAGCATCCTGGGACTTGCATTCTCAGACCAGCAGCATCAGCAGTGACAGGGGACCTGCTGGAAATGCTCATTCTCACGCCCTGCCCCACCCCCACGAATCAGAGGCTTGGGGTGGGCCCTGTTGAACAAGGGGATTCTGACCTGTGTAGGAGGGCCTCACATCGTACAAGCCCCGTGTATAGACAGAGCTCCAGGCAGGCTTTCTGCCTCCTGTACCAGGGCACAAAGGCCAGCTGAGCTCTGACAGGTGTGGGCAGCAGCCTAAGGACTAGGCATGAGGCAGGCCCATGGGCACACAGCACTGAACGGGCAGGCT
>NW_016107474.1:5581009-5582350 GCF_001604975.1 Cebus imitator | reverse complement strand
GTGAGCTCTGTGAGGTGTGGGCAGCGGTCTAAAGACTAGGCATGAGGCAGGCCCATGGGCACACAGCACTGAACGGGCAGGCTGAGTGAGCTCTGTGAGGTGCGGGCAGAGTTGTCTAAGGACTAGGCATGAGGCAGGCCCATGGGCACACAGCACTGAACGGGCAGGCTGAGTGAGCTCTGTGAGGTGTGGGCAGCGGTCTAAGGACTAGGCATGAGGCAGGTCCATGGGCACACAGCACTGAATGGGCAGGCTCCTGAATCCACACCTCCACCGCTTCAGAGGCCTCAGCTCCTCAGTCCACAGTAACCCCAGCAGCTGAGCCAGTCCATGATCCATCTCACAGAAGAGGCGTTGAGATGTCTGCAGAAATGAATGAGCCTGATCAAGGTCACAGGCCAAGGGAGAGGCAGACTGGGACTGCAGGAAAACGCTCCAGGCCATGAGAAGTCCCTGCCCACTGAAAACCAGTGATGCGCACATTTCTAGTGTCTCTTCCCAGAAAGCTGCTGATCCTCAAACACTCTGCGTTTCAATGATGGCTTTTCTGCACTGAAATGGAAGGCAATGTCTTATATCTGCCTCCTGATAGGATTTGCCGATTACTCAAATTTTTATATATCCAGAATTCCATATTCAGGGGAAAAAGGGAAGTGAAACGATGATTTAAAAATCCCAGCCTGGAATCTGTGCTGCCAGACCACAGGGAATAGTTATAATTTGTCCTGTTTTCTTAGGCAGTCACTTGAAAGACACGCTTTTGAAGATCCCTCTCTCCTGCTTTCATGTGAATGCTGACGTCCCAAGAACGGATAAAACAAGAGTTCTGACAAATGTGAGTTTGTGTGTCATCCAAGACCAAAGGCCTAACTGCACATGAGTGTCCTGTGAAGCGGAGTTCCACGGTCATTTCCTGGGCGATGGCTCTGAGTGTTCCTGTCCTGGGCTTCCACATGTTAGTCCCCTGCAGTCACAGAGGTGGCGAATGCTGGATTTCCATCTCCGGCAGGACAGTGAACAAATCAGAAGGCCATCCTTTACAAGTCGCGGACTGCGGGGTTCTTCAAAGCCTCACAGCGTGGGGTAATTTCCACAACACAACCAAGTCCACCTCAATTCAGCTCAAGATCAGTCTCACCCTCTCCAGGTAAGTCTCCAGAGAAGATTCAAGTTAGATATGCATCCACGACAAAAATTAATTTTCATCTGGCTTTTGCAAAGGCTTACTCAGCCTGTGTATGAATTTCAAAACCAACAATGCATAAAATAAAATAAATGGTTCCAACAATGGATAACACAGACAAAACCTACACAGATTTCAAACTGGAAGACAGCAACAGG
>NW_016107474.1:5577480-5577899 GCF_001604975.1 Cebus imitator | reverse complement strand
TCATCTCTCCTATCCCAGCGCCGGGACACGCATGGACCATCTCTACCAATAATAATTCATCTCTCCTATCCCAGCACCGGGACACGCATGGACCATCACTACCAATAATTCATCTCTCCTATCCCAGTGCCGGGACACGCATGGACCATCTCTACCAATAATAATTCATCTCTCCTATCCCAGCGCTGGGACACGCATGGACCATCTCTACCAATAATAACTCATCTCTCCTATCCCAGCACCGGGACACGCATGGACCACCTCTACCAATAATTCATCTCTCCTGTCCCAGTGCCGGGACACGCATGGACCATCTCTACCAATAATTCGTCTCTCCTGTCCCAGTGCCGGGACACGCATGGACCATCTCTACCAATAATTCGTCTCTCCTGTCCCAGCGCCGGGACACGCATGGACCA
>NW_016107474.1:5574414-5575960 GCF_001604975.1 Cebus imitator | reverse complement strand
GCTCCTGCTCTTACACTGCTGTCTCCCACTTCCCTTGGTTTTATTGTGGCCACTCACCTCTCTGCAGTCCTACTTTTGTTAGTGATCAACTCAGGGTTGCCATGAAAAAGTATTTCACTATTACCTCACACATAGAGCAGTTATGTTCAAAACACTTGCATAAGATAAATTCTGTAAATAAATTTTCGAGGAATGTTTGTAGCTAAATGTTCTTCTTTCCCTGTGCACGAATGGCGGACTGCGAGGTCTGTAAATCCGCACAGTGTGGCTACATGTTCTTATTTCCAAGTGCACGGCTGACATTCTGCAGACTGCGAGGTCTGTAAATCCGCACAGCACAGCGTGGCTACATGTTCTTTCCACGTGCGTGGCTGACATTCTGTGGACTGCGAGGTCTGTAAATCCACACAGCACAGCGTGGCTACACGTTCTTATTTCCAAGTGCACGGCTGACATTCTGCAGACTGCGAGGTCTGTAAATCCGCACAGCACAGCGTGGCTACATGTTCTTATTTCCAAGTGCACGGCTGACATTCTGCAGACTGCGAGGTCTGTAAATCCGCACAGCACAGCGTGGCTACACGTTCTTATTTCCAAGTGCACGGCTGACAGTCTGCAGACTGCGAGGTCTGTAAATCCACACAGCACAGCGTGGCTACATGTTCTTTCCATGTGCGTGGCTGACATTCTGTGGACTGCGAGGTCTGTAAATCNGACTGCGAGGTCTGTAAATCCACACAGCACAGCGTGGCTACATGTTCTTTCCATGTGCGTGGCTGACATTCTGTGGACTGCGAGGTCTGTAAATCCACACAGCACAGCGTGGCTACATGTTCTTTCCACATGCACGGCTGACATTCTGTGGACTGCGAGGTCTGTAAATCCGTACAGCACAGCGTGGCTACATGTTCTTATTTCCAAGTGCACGGCTGACATTCTATGGACTGTGAGGTCTGTAAATCCACACAGCACAGCATGGCTACACGTTCTTATTTCCACGTGCGCGGCGTTCTATGGACAGCGAGGTCTGTGAATCTGACAGCACAGCACAGCATGCCAGTAGCAGCGGCAGGACGGCTGCAGCTGACAGCTCTCACGGCAGCCCAACTCTCCCAGCTGTGCCTCACCAGCCTTCGCTGGCACCACCAAGGGCTACCACGTAAGTCATTCTACTGACAGGCATGTCCATGGGACCAATTCCTGGCAATAATTCAAGTAGAATTCAACAACAATCCTCCACTGAAATGAAGTACCTAACATTTTATGTGTAGGATTAGACAGGTGTTGTAAGAATTATCAAATGCATACACAGCAGGAATTTAACCTCTTGATTAAGAATCTAAATGCCTTCATGGGCAAACAGATCCCACACTAGGTCCATTCTAGCTCAACTTCTTTCTCTAACTCAGCTGGCAGCTTAGTCATTGAATGATGGGAACCCACACGCTGTCAAGTACAAAACAAAGCATGAGCATACCGAGACCAAAACTACTGACCAAAGACAAGAATGAAGACAGTCTACCATCCACACGCTCAGCAGTCAGGA
>NW_016107474.1:5571793-5573264 GCF_001604975.1 Cebus imitator | reverse complement strand
ACAGTCAGGAGGTACCTTCCTTCCTGCTCCAATGAGACACAGTCTACCGTCCACACTCCCAACAGTCAGGAGGTACCTTCCTTCCTGCTCCAATGGCATGTGTGTCATGACAAACGGAATTACCTAAGTAAAAACCTACAATAAAATGATATGGTATCTTGGCAGTACAATAAACTGACTCCAAATTTGATATAAAACAGCGTATCAATTCATACAAGCCATTTGGAATTCTTAAGAAATAACCGTTTTGAAATCTGTGGTTCTCTAAGACGTATCTACAAGATAAGAACAATCTGTGTCCTGCAGCTCCTGTCTCTTATCAGGGCCTAAAAACACTAAACAGAAAGACAAGCGCATCCCCTTTTAGCACTTCCATATTCGTCATGCTTTCGGTCACATCAACTTGCTGACTCACCCCTGCCCAGTGGCTCTGGGGTAGAGGGGGCACAGGCAGGGAAGCTGCTGGCCCAATTCTCCGCACGTTCAAACCTTATGGAAATGTTGACCAGATGACACCCCTGTGGGCTGACAGTGAATCTGATGGAAGAGACATGAATGGATCGGCTGTTTTTCCAAATTCACACATACAGCAATCATTTAAAGACGACTTCCCCTGTCTGTGTGTAATTCTCACGAAGCCGCCATGTCAAATAATGCAGCTGAAGCTGATATATTCCTAACACCGACCCCGCTGGGATATACATTCCCAAGGACAGAGTCAGTGAAAGAGACTGATTATAAACAACGTTTCCTCCTAATGAATGTGAAAATAGAATGGCTCTAGATGATGGCCTCATCTTCAAAATAAAGTAAAAATTAAGATTTGAAAAAGTTCTCCAGTTTACCCTAATCCTACAACCCGTGTTATACATCAAAATTATGTTTGATGAGAACATGCAGTGGTAAATATGGCTAAAAAACTCAGCTCAAAGACTTTGCTAAATAAAACTGTCTTACACAAAACATCGAAAGAACTTAAACTCAGATACAAAGAATATTTGTATGCTTCCTTATATATACAGATTAATACTAAGTAGGCTCGAAATCTGATATCTTTTCCTAAGTTGATTTTAAATTTTTTTGTTTTTATGACCCTGTACTCCCCAGAATTATCAAGTTTTTTGTGCCTTAGCTGACACAATTTAAACCAAACACCAGGCCTTAAGGCGGTGGCCAGATCTACGTGGGGATTTACACAAAATCCACATTGAAAAATAATTAGAACAATTAGTCTGTTGTAACTGCAATGTGATTTGCAAATTCAATGAAGATGAAATCAGCAGAATCCCTCTTTCCCTCAAATTTCACATGTGAAAAACTCCATTGCCCTGACCTTGCAATTCATACATACACAAAAACCTGCACATAACTTTAGCTCACAGCGGCATTAATGACAACAGCCAAAAAGTGGAAACAACCCAATGTCCATCTACTGACGATGGAGAAACAGAACGTGGGCCATCCTTACCTT
>NW_016107474.1:5544433-5570630 GCF_001604975.1 Cebus imitator | reverse complement strand
CGTCCGTACCTTCCATATCATGACCCAAACATCCACCTACTGACGATGGGGAAACAGAACTTGGGCCGTCTGTACCTCGGCGTATCACGTAGCCATTAAGAGGAACAACGCTCTGAGGCAAGCTACAATGTGGACGTTACAGGATTCCATTTATAGTCAAGGTCCACAACGGGGCCGCCCACAGGGACAGATGGAGACAAGTGGGTGCCAGAGGCTGGAGGCTGGGAGAATGGGAAGTGACTGTTGATGGATACGGCGCTTATTTTGGGGCTAAAAAATATATTCTAGAATTAGAAGTGATGACTCCAAAACCTTGTGAATATACTAAAAATCACTGAGATGTAGGCTTTAAAACGGTCAATTTTAGGGTATAAATTAGATCTCAACTTGGAAAACAAAAAGACCAACCTAAGCTCTCTCTCTTCCCACCATTCTGCCATCTGAATCCTAGCACTCCATATTAGAGGTAAAAGCAATTTTTGTGAAAAACATTATTTTCAATGTTTCAGATACGGTAATGAGTCTTCCTAACAGGAAAACCTTTGTTCAGTAAACAAGTCGACATTGAGTTGCTAGAAAAAATCAACAACACACACAAAGAAGCAGAAAAAACTTGAGTTCTTCCTAGGAAGTAAACAAAACCCACGCTTCACCACTGACCGCACAAAGCTGAGTGTGTCTGGGTTCTTTCTTTTCTCCACGCTGCAGTAACTGACAGTCACTGGTCACATATGGAGACAGGATGAAGGGCACACACAGGCTCTGCAGGGAAGAGGCCTCTGAAAGGCACACTGGGCGGGCGGAGCCGGGAGGGAGGACACGTCAGAGCCTGCAGGAAGAGAAGCCCCCGCTGGGAATCCAGGTGGGACGAACAGGTTCACATCCTTCCAGATCTTGGTGGAAGGAGGCAGTGCCTCCTATGCCACAGGCCCCGTGGAAGCTGAGTCCTCTAGCCCAGAGAGCCGCCTCTGAGAGCCCGCGGCCAGACACTGATCTGAGACACGTGGAAGACAGCAGGCCAATGCCAGTGTCAGTAACAAAAGCATCCAGAGCTGATGAAATAAGCGAAACTGCCTACAAGCGACCCTGTCCATATGCATCAATGGGGAAAGATTTCTGCCATGTAAGGGAAGAAGGGAGTTGTAAAATCACACAACGTGCACAGAACAATCCCAAAAGGGTTAGAGATCTCAAACTGGTGGAATTATTTTCCTTTTCTTCGTTTTTATACCATCTCACTCTATTGCCCAGGCTGGAGTACAGTGGTGCGATCTCAGCTCACTGCAACCTCTGCCCCGCTGGGTTTAAGTGATTCTCCTGCCTCAGCCTCTCAAGGTTACAGGCACCCACCACCACGCCCAGCTAATTTTTGTAGTTTTAGTACAGACGGGGTTTCACCATCTTGGTCAGGCTGATATTGAGCTCCCGACCTCATGATCCACCCGCCTCAGCCTCCCAAAGTGCTAGGATTACAGGCGTGAGCCACCAAGCCCGGCCTATACTGTATCATTTTTTTAAAAAACAACAAACAGGTATTAATTTCTAAAAAAGCAAAACAACAAAAACATTCCTACTGCTGCTCTGGCCACGGACAGAAGACGCGTGGGACGCACCTTCCGAGTTGAGGGTGATGAGGGTGACGTTGCTCCCGATGCTCTGGCTGCCGGCCTGTCCGCAGCTGGACACAGAGTCGCTGGCCTCCGAGCCACTCTCCCCGTCTTCGTGGTGGCTGTCTTCTTGGCCCGGCACCTTCACCACAATGGTGTTCTGCCGACGCCCAGGCACAGCACTGAACGGGAAAAAACACACCAGCCCAATGCGGTGAGAGCCACAACCAGCACGCCAAGTTCCGCGCTTTCCTTAACTTATCACAAAATCTAACTCTGCGTGGACCAGTGGATCACACGGCCTTCCCAGACAGCGCTCTCTACCAAGATTAACAGCAACTCCATAGGAGAAAATGGCCTGGGGCTGAAAGAAACTGTATAAAGTAAAACGTAATCATTTAAAGAAAACATGTATATCACAAAAGAAGTAAAATCATGACTCACTGAGACTCAGGCCCAGCATGCTGCCCTCTGATTTCAGAGGTCATCCTACAGAATGCTGGCACTTGAAGGAGAGTCTTTTTTAAGGCCATGTTAAAGGAAAGACTAAATTCGGAAGACCGTGCTCAGAGACCTGGGTCAGCTGGACCCACGCTGCGAGGCTCCCTGGAAATGACTCCGCCTCTGTAACGCAAGCATCACTCCCAAGTATTGCCATGGGCAAGAAACCCTGAAGGGGGCTTCAAAAACCGGCTGAGATCCCACGGGAGCTGCCGTCATCCCAAGAGCTGCTGATGTGGAATGACGGAACACTGCCAGCCAAGCTGGGCAAGGCCAGCTCCACAACGTGCTCAAAAAAAGGATGACGTAGAGACTTGCTACTTCCCTTTTCAACATCCTCTACCAGGGACTGCTACGCACCAGGAGAGGAAAAAGGAGCACAATTTTTCTGTTCCCAAAGTCAAAAAAAAGGGTGTTGCAAACACTGTCTGTACCCAGAGGAGGGCGCTGCACTTTGCACTCTCTGGACTGGATTCTCTGGAGCGCTGTCCACGCTGAACTTGATCCTCAACATTGGGCACCTGCCCGGCTGACCTCAGCGCCAAGCCCCGGAGGCACAGCTGACCCTGGCAGCTCCTCACCGCCCACTGCCACCTCCTCTCCGCCCATCGCCACCTCCTCTCCCTTCGCCCCACGTATCAGGCCCTCGTGACCACAGCTGCAGCCCTGGAGAACTGAGCTAAGACAACAAGGAAAAGGGACGAAGCTAGAGGAGGAGCAATCCACAAAGGAGACTCAGAGAAAAAGCAAAAGAGAACTTTGTGAAGACACAGATGGGAAACAAAAAGTGCCGGCACCCTTGGGGGTTCGTGCAGCCCAGGAGGCCTTCCTGGAGAGCAGGGCCCAGATGCAGCCAGAGGCCACCGCCTGGCCCTCCCCTCGCACAGGGCGGGGACGGTGTCTTTCATCCACTCCCACCTCTGGCCAAAGCTCTACTCAAAACGTCTCAAGAGAAAAAAGGATAGGAAAAAAGTCATAAACTCAGCATGCCTGCACCACTTAGCAAGCGTGGGAGAGGGCGTCTGTTTGCCTGACACACTTCTGCACAGACAGACAGACATGAGTGCCACTGAGCTAGGTGGGAGGATGAGCGCCTTCACCGACTGCTGTGAGGAGACAGAGCCAGCCCCTTCACAACCCGGCCAGCACGGGACACAGACATCCCCGGCGGCAGCTGCCCCAGTGTGGCTGGATTGTCAGCACTCAGCTTCACCCAGCCTGCCCCCCCCAACCTCAGAGAGCTGGGGCAGTGCCTGCCAGGCTCAACCCTGTGACCACAGAGATGAAGCATGTGCCGGACGGTGCCCGGCTTGGGGACGTTGACTTATTCTCACGGGACTCCTCACAGTGACAGGGAAAGGTAGGGTTGGTGCCGTGCTACTGACTTGCTAATGACATTTTCCAGGGAATCCGGTGCCCTGTTGCTCAAGGGGTCTTCCATCTTGGCTACAATGGCGTTCTGCCGATCATTGTTGAGTATTACTGTAGTCTGGGGGACGACGCTAGGGAACAAAAGAATCACAAAGAAAAAGAAGGCCTTAAAACAACAACATTCATGTAAGAGCACATAAGAGTCATTCAACACAGTCCGCTCCCAGGTGCCCGCACTGCGGGGAGGAGCCCCCAACGCTAAGGAAGAATAAACTGGAGATGGAGTTTTTAACAGAGTTTAACTTTCCTAATTGTTGGTGTTTTGTCTGCACAACTGGATAGCGCAGGACAGCTGGGCTGACACTGAATGTGTGATTCGGATTAGACTGAGACAGCACGGGTTGTTATCATGCCCGGTTAATAAAGCTTCTGAGGTGGCACACTTGCATGGAAACCGGCTTGACGTCTTTAGTCACTCCATCCCAGCTCAGTTCCTGTGCGACAGATCTAACTTTCGTAACCATGTGAGTGTTGGTATCATTCCAAACTGGTGGCACCCTGGGAAGAAAGGGCCAAACATCACACTGGACTTGGGATGGAAGGACACATACATGCTACCTCTAGGTTCTACAGGAACAGGTATGAGTTACAACCAAAGGGCTCAGGGTTCTGCTTCCAAGGAAAAGATTCTACAAAAGAACAGGCTATGACCCAGAAACCACTAAACCTGGCGCCGCGCTGGAGGAAGCGCTAGTGTGTTTAGACAGGCGTCAGTCACGCAGCTTCACCTCAAAGGACAGACTCGCTTATGGTTTCCCATCATGAGTTTTCGAGGCTTAGAACTTTCAGTCAAGGGATTTCTACGGTACGCTCTGTGTGGAAGGGTGGCGCGGGGAAAGAACTAGCACTAGGAATACAGAGTGGTTATCACCAAAGAATAAAACACCATTCCTGGATTTCACTCTCCAAAAACCAACCTGGAAAGGCTGCCTTTCTGTGATTTGCACCCAGGAAAATCCAGCCTGCCATCACGACTGTAAGTGTTCCCACAGCGAGTGGGGACAAGAACAGCACCATGCCACACCCACGGAAATCACAGGACCAGCAGGTATTCCTAAATAAAGGCATCATCAACTGCATTTCACTCAAAAGCATTACTTTTTAAACTCCTCTACTTGTTACTGGTGACACCTAAAGCAACACAGCAAAACCTGGTACATGTCCTACATTAAGAGGCTTCGTTCAAGCACATGCAAAACAAGCCACCAAGGTAAGACATGAAATGAAAAATCTTCCGGAAAAATGCAGGGTTTAAACTATTTTCACAAGTTTGTGTTTGCCATGTTTTATTACAAAAGGAAACAAAAACTAAGTTACTCTGAAGCAGAGCCTTGAAAAACTACACAATAGTCCGGTGCAGACGACCACACAGGGTGGAGGGAGGGAGAGGAGGGCAACACTCAGGACCAGAACGCAGTGGCACCAGGACGAGGGCCCAGCCAGCACTTCAGAGCAGCAGAACATCTGAGTCACACCGCCAGTGAGCAGAACCCGACAGCCCTCGCAGCAGAGGTCAGCATCTGAAGCCACCTCCAACAAACTGACCCAGGCAGCTGAGACACCGGGATGGGGAGTCTCGGTCTGCAGCTGTGGTTAGGTTCCATGAAAGCTGTCAAACGTGGAAAAGATGGTGCAGGAGAGCCACAGGAGCTGCAGTGGTGACTCCAGATACCGCTGTGGGTGCTTTCTGGACACACACCTCTGCCTGGGCACACACGATCACAGGATGAAGAACAGATGTGACTCCATTCTCTGCCTAACCCTCTACTCACAGAGAGGCGCCGAGAGACAATCCGAGGAGAAGCAAGCACTAACCCTCCAAAGACGAATTTAAGTAACTTTCAAATGAGGGCCGGGCACGGTGGCTCACGCCTCTAATCCCAGCAGTTTGTGAGGCTGAGGTGGGCAGATCCCGAGGTCATGAGATCGAGACCATCCTGGCAAACACGGTGAAAACCCGTCTCTACTAAAAATACAAAAATTAGATGCACGCAGGGGTGAACACCTGTAGTTCCAGCTACTTGGGAGGCTCAGGCAGGAGAATCCCCTGAATCCAGGAGGCCGAGACCACGCCACTGCACTGATAATAATAACTTTCAAATGTCCCAGACCAAACCCACTAAACGTGCACCTAACAAATCTGCACTGAATGCTCAGCAAGTGAGAAGGCCACCCTGGGCACTGCAGGACCCCCAGCCTCCAGGGACTCCCGTTCCAGGTCGCCACATGAACCAGGCCAGGCGTGCTGCTTTCCCTGGACGCCCCTCTTAGCCCAAGATCTTCACACAGTGCTGGGTTACCTGTGTGGTCAAGTCACCGACCAGTCCTATTCCCACTGCAATACCTGGCTGTTTCCTACAGCAGGGAGAGGATGAACGCCATCGGAGTATCTGACGTACGTTTGAACCAAACAAGCTTTCGCCTCCTTCCATCCAAAGTGCAGCCTCACCACTCTGCACCCCGGGTAGGCATCCCTTTTATAGCTGAAAATAATTATCAAGTCCAGTTTAGAAAATCTGACACTCATTTTCTAATTTTTATGAATTATCTCAAGGAAAAATATTTCAACAACAGCAAGCTCAAAAGTACTTCAAGTAATTTTTTCTGCTTTCTACTCTTTAGGAAAAAATGGACAGATTTTGTTTAAAACTCCAGTACCTGTTCCCTAAGTATGTTTTCTCCCATGGACATTCATGCTCCTACATAACACACAAGGACCCGGGCCTTGTAAGTAAGAAACAGGGTTAGTGTAACGTACTTACAAAAAGAGAAGCTGCTGGGTGGTCAGAGCTCCAGCAGGAGGAAAACAGAAGGGCAGGCAGGTGCAAAGAGCAGGCACCCAGAAGCCCCCAGGCCAGAGCAGCCCACAGCCCACTCCCCTGCCAATGGGGCTCTCCCAGGAGCCTCTGTCCATCCAGCCTGCATGTCCCAAGCCCTTCTGTGCACACATGGCCCTGTGGCCAGAGTCCATCAATGGACTTCCAACAGGAGAGAGGTGTGTCACTTCCCAGACACAGGTTTTAAAAACAGAACGCACCTTTCAGTCTCTCCCCTTCGCCGACTGAGGACCCCAAGGCAACACGAATAAGCACACAGTAAAAGGCTCAGGCATCAGAGGCACCCACAGGCAGCTGGGGAAAGACCAGAACAGCGCACACTGCACCCTGAACACAGCAAGATTCAACCTCCCACCACGCTAATCACAAGTCCACAGAGCCCGGTATTGCGATGATTCATGTCACTGAGTCAATACAATCAGCATGCAGACTAATCAAACATTTACTGAAAGTGTATTTCTATTGCTTACAGGTTAAAAGGGTATTTGATTTTATTGTTATAGGCGGGGTCTCACTATGTTGCCCGGGCTGGTCTCAAATTCTTGGTCTCAAGTGATCCTCCCACCTCAGTCTCCCAAGTTGCTGGGATTACAGGCCTAAGCCACTGCACCACACTGAAGATTAAAAAGTCATAAAAACAAGATCTAACAAAAAAACACTCAGGGATAAAAATAAATCAGTATTAAAATTTTCTTCCTAATATCTAATGAAATGAGCAAAATAGAATATAAAACCAGCCCCATAAATAACCACTGCTCCAGTGAAATGGGACTAACCTAACGCAGCAAACTTTAAAAACTCGTTGCTAAAGAAAGAAGCTTCTAGCCTGTGGCAATCAGCTTGAAGAGGCTCCAGATCTAACTCCTCAAGCTGCTCTCCCCAGGGAGCCATGCTTGTGCACGGACCGAGATCTGGGACCTCCCCCAACAATCTCAAATCAGAAGGGCAAGGAGGTCCAGAACATCTGTGTTTCTCCCTCTTTCCTAGAAGCTACAGAAACGACTACTAGGGAGAGAGGGAGGCAGCATGAGGAATGACTCCATGGAAGTCAACACCTGCAACAGCACAGGAAGACAGGGGCTCCCAGGCAACGTGTTCAGGTGAAAAGGTGCCCCGGGCCCTTTGCAGGCTCACAGGACACCGCGTACTGCCACGCATGGCATTCTGGTCTCTAAGGCCAGGGACCTCCGCACACTGCCTCCTGGTCTCTAACTCCAGGGCTCTTCGCACGATCGGAGGACACCGTGCACCGCCTCCTGGTCGCTAACGCCGGGGCTCTTCACACGCTCGGAGGACACGGCACACCACCGCGCACCACCTCCTGGTCGCGCTCGGGGGACACCGTGCACTGCCTCCTGGTGTCTAACGCCAGGGCTCTTTGCACGCTTGAAGGACACCTCACACCACCAAGCACGGCCTCTTGGTCTGTAACTCCAGGGCTCTTCCCAAGCTCAGAGGACACCGCGCACCACTGCATACTGCCTCCTGGTCTCTAATGCCAGGGCTCTTCCCACGCTCGGAGGACACCGCGCACCACCGCGCACCGCCTCCTGGTCTCTAACGCCAAGGCTCTTCCCATGCTCGGAGGACACCGCGCACCACTGCGCACCGCCTCCTGGTCTCTAACGCCAGGGCTCTTCCCACGCTCGGAGGATACCGCGCACCACAGCACACCACCTTCTGGTCTCTAACGCCAGGGCTCTTTCCAAGCTCGGAGGACACCGAGCACCACATCCTGGTCTCGGGGCACCACATCCTAGTCTCTGCCCACGGCATCCTCATCTCTAACCTCATTTTTCAATTCAAGAAGAAACGGCTGATTCTAGGCTGGGAAAGGCATGCACAATGAGCCTGGAGAAGCATTTGGTAACACCATGCAAGTAAAAGTGCTCAGGCCGAGCCCGGTGGCTCACATCTGTAATCCCAGCACTTTGGGAGGCCAAGACGGGCAGATTACAAGGTCAGGAGTTCGAGACCAGCCTGACCAACATGGGGAAACCCTGTCTCTAATAAAAATACAAAATTAGCCAGGTGTGGTGGCATGGCCTGTAATCCCAGCTACGTGGGAGGCTCAGACAGAAGTGCTTGAATCCAGGAGGCGGAGGTTGAAGTGAGAGGAGATCCCACCACTGCACTCCAGCCTGGGCAACAGAGCAAAACTCCATCTCAAAAGAAAAAAACAAAACAAAGCACTAACAAGAAAACACCTACAATGAAGAGGGAATGGAGGGAATGTCAAGGGGCACAGGAGCCAACTAACAAGCTGCCGATGGCCAAAGCTGGAAGGATGTGAGCCCCAGAATGAAGCAGTACTGGATTCTGACCCAAAGTGTAAAATAAATCTCCATGAGCACATGCTGATGTAAACAGATGAGTGAATAAATCAGTAAATGGGAAAGAAGAGACAAGTCTCCCAGGCAGACTAACAAAAGTATCCAAGACGCTCCACCCTCGAGGCGGCGGCACACAACTCCCTACTCCCTGCCCGGGCAGACAACGGGCACAGCAGCTTCCTTCCAAAAGTGCAGGACGCAAGGGGGAAAAGAGTAACCTGACGGTGAAAAAACACTGAACAGCCTCAGCCAGGTGATCCGCATCAGCATCAAGCCCTGAGTCCTGCTGAAGGTGCTGGCCTGCACAGGATGTGACAAGAAGGGCTTCACCCCTGTGGCCTTCCTCCCCAAAACCCGTAACCCGGGTCTCATCAGGAGGCAAATCCCAACAGAGGCACATCCTACAAAATACTTGACCCTATGCTCCTCAAAAAGTCACCAAAAACAAGGAAGCGTGAGAAACAGTCACAGATCAGAGGAGCCCAGGGAGGCTTGGCAACGGAGCATCCGTGGACCCACACAGAGGGTCCCACAAGGAACAGTGTGCCAATAAACTCTAGAATTTGGGGGAAAAGAAAATAATCCTCAGAGACACAAATTAACACTAACTCAAGAAATTCTACAGTTATCAAAGTTCTATATTTATTAAAATAATTGAATTCATGATTAAAAACCTAGGCTTCACTGGCAAATTCTATCAGATTTTTTAAAAGAAATAAAACTAAACTCACAGAAACATTTCAGAAAGCAGACAATGAGGGGCAGCTTCCCAGCTCTGTTTCTGAGGTCAGCAAACAAAACAAAGACATGGCCAAAAAAAAAAAAAAAAAAAACTACAGGCTAACATGTCCCACAGACACAGATGCAAAAACTCTTAATTAAATATTAAAAAACGGATCAATTAATATATCAAAACCATAATACACCTAGATCAAGTCAGGTTTATTATAACAGAAATGCAAGGTTCGGCTGGCATTCAAAATCCGGGTAATTCACTTTAACAAAAGAATCAAGAAGGAATACCATACAATCATCTTGGGTAGATACATAAAAAGCATGTGAAAACTCAATGTCCATTCATTCATGTGAAAAACTCCCACGAAACAAAGAATAAAGGAAACTTCTTCAACCTGATAAAGAGCATCTAGGAAAAATATACTAGAAACATCACATTTAATGGTGAAAGGCTGGATGCTTTCACTCGAAGATCAGGAATAAGGCAAAAATATTTTTAAAAAGAACATATACTGAAATAAAAATCATGGCCAGCACAATAAAGTAAGAGAAGCTATAGAAATTATATAGGAAGAAGTAAAACTCTATTTAAAGGTAACATAATCACATAAATTTAAAAAAATCCTACAGAAAACCTACAACAATTTCATTTAGAAACAACATGGGATAAAGGGCAGTAAAGAAAAATCTGTTGGCCGGGCACGGTGGCTCAAGCCTGTAATCCCAGCACTTTGGGAGGCTGAGTCGGGTGGATCACGAGGTCAAGAGATCGAGACCATCCTGGTCAGCATGGTGAAACCCCGTCTCTACTAAAAATACAAAAAATTAGCTGGGCATGGTGGTGCGTGCCTGTAATCCCAGCTACTCAGGAGGCTGAGGCAGGAGAATTGCCCGAACCCAGGAGGCGGAGGTTGCGGTGAGCTGAGATCGCGCCATTGTACTCCAGCCTGGGTAACGTGAGTGAAAATCCATCTCACAAAAAAAGAAAAATCTGTTGTACTGCTATATGCTTCCAATGAACAAATGGATACTGAAATTTAAAATACAGTATATTTATGGTAGCATCTATTAAATATGAAGTACTCAGAGATTAATTTAACAAAATACGTACAGGAGCTGAACACTGAAAACTGTGTAACACTTTTAAGAGAAATTGAATTCCTGCATAAGACATACCATGTTCATGAATCAGAATATTCAATATTGTTAAGTTGGCAATTCCCTCAAACTGATCTACAGATTCAACACAATCCCAATCAATGAGTTATGAGTTATTCTAAAACTAGAGAAGTTCTCCAAATTATCAGAATGTACATAATCATTGAAACACTTAAATTTATGTTTAACATTAGTTTGGTTAAGATTGTATCTCTGAACCATACGGTTATATTAACAATTCCCTAAGCTGCATGTATGTAGACTGTATGTTTTCTTTGGCTAGTACTCAGCCCTAGCATGTACAGCGTATCACAATTAGGTCACCAACAGAATGTAGCTGTACAAGGTCATATAGACCAGTCAGGAAGAGAAATCACATGTACACAAAGTTAAATGAAAGCAACCAAAATTCAGTATTAAATAAGAAAAGAAGTAAACAAAATCATCTTAGCTGAAACCAAATCATTTCTTCACAATTCAAGCAGCTCTCCCTTAAATCTGTCACACTGTAAAGCCTATGAAAGCTCTAATTTTGACTGAGAATGCCAATGACCCAAAAGTGAAAACACTGGTTTACCCTAGCCAAGACCTCTCGTGCTCACATGCCAGAACAGAGATGCTCAGAACGAGGCCTACCACGACACAACACCACAACAGCCTTTCCAGGAATATCTATCAATATTTAAATAAAAGACCCTCTAGGAAATAAAACAGAGAATCCACAGCCAGCATACTAGAGGGAATTAAAATCATTCCTTAATCAAATATTTCAATTATCCACAAGTCAATAGCAGTTCTGAGGAAAAGAAAAATTTCCCTTTCATTAAGTCTTACATAACACATCTCTAAAAGATACACTTTAAAAGAAATCACACTTTTTGCCAGGCACAGTGGCTCACACCTTTAATCCCAGCACTTTGGGAGGCTGAGGTGTGTGGATCACCTGAGGTTGGGAGTTCGAGACTAGCCTGACCAAAATAGAGAAACCCGGTCTCTATTAAAAACACAAAATTAGCTGAGTGTGGTGGTGCATGCCTCTAATCCCAGCTACGCAGTAGGTTGAGGCAGGAGAATCACTTGAACCCGGGAGGCAGAGGTTGCAATGAGCCGAGTTCTTGCCATTGCACTCCAGTCTGGGCAACAAGAGTGAAACCCCGTCACAAAAAAAAAAAAAAAAAAAAAAAAAAGAAAGAAGGAAATCACACTTTTTAAAAATTTCAAGAACTATTATTATACAGAAGCCTATAGTTTATAACTGTAAAATTATAGAAAGATGCTAGTTCTTTTCAATAGTTTAATGTTTTTAAAGATAAAAATCTATGACTTTAAAAAACAGATTTTAAAAATCTTTTTCAATTGAAATAAACTAAAATTAGTTTTTATTTTTATTTATTTATTTTCTGAGATGGAGTCTTGCTCTGTCACCCAGGCTGGAGTGCAGTGGAACGATCTCAGCTCATTGCAACCTCTGCCTCCCAGGTTCTTGCAATTCTCCTGCCTCAGCCTCCCGAGTAGCTGAAACTACAGGCACACACCACCACGCCCAGCTAATTTTTTGTATTTTAGTAGAGATGGGGTTTTCACCATGTTGCCCAGGCTGGTCTCGAACTCCTGAGTTCAGGCAATCCGCCCGCCTCGGCCTCCCAAAGTGCTGGGATTACAGGTGTGAGCCACCGTGCCTGGCTAGTTGGTTTTTATTTTTAAAAATAATTTTTCTAGTCAGTCAATATATTCAGTCAATATGTTCAGAAAACAACGCCAAAAACCCTAGGCTCTGAGCTGTGGTCTGAGCTGCCGACTCCACACATGTGCTGGGCAAACAGATCTCTGCTGCCCGTCCTGTGTCCTGGATATGCACAGCCATGCGGGCTGGCATCCCGTGACGGGCAACACTCCATGCTCAGCTGCATCCTACTGACACCGCTGTCTGTCTAGCTTCAAGTACAAACAAAAGGCTGTTCACACTGACCTGTATAAACATACGTGTGCGTGCCCTTGATCCCTGCAGGCCGTGTGACATCATGCCCCAACTGCACTGTCCACACTAGCATTCAAAGGATGGGCCCACTGAACACACATCTTTAAAGTTAAAACCTCAGGTTGCTACACCAAAATTACAATGGAGCAAAATCCAAACTGATGGCACACCTGCAGGAAGAAAATAAGTACCTATCTGAAAAAAAAAAATTAAAAGAAAAAAAAGCCAGGCACAGTGGCACATGCCTGTATTCCCAGCTACTCGGGAGGCTGAGGCAGGAGGATCGCTTGAGCCCAGGAGTTCTGGGCTGTAGTGCGTTATGCCGATCGGGTGTCCACACTAAGTTTGGCATCAATATGGTGACCTCCCGAGAGCAGGGCACCATCAGGTTACCTAAGGAGGGTGAACCCACCTAGGTCAGAAACGGAGCAGCTCAAAACTCCCGTGCTGATCAGTAGTGGGATCATGCCTGTGAATAGCCACTGCACTCCAGCCTGGGCAACATACCGAGGCCCCAACTCTAAAAAAATTTTTTTTGAAAAAAAAAAACATAAAAGACCATTTTTCTTGACCCCAAGTCGATGATGACTGTCGGATGAAGCCCATCCAGGTGACTCACATTTTTATTACAATGATTCAACTTCAGCTTCAAACAAAAAGGGCTTTATTTCTTTTTCTTTTCTTTTTTCTTGAGCTTATTTGCTGTGCCCGCCCTTGAAGGCTAGGCTGGCTCTGAGCAGACGTAGCCACTCTAAACAGAAGGGCAAGTGACACCACAGCGGGCAGCTTCTTGCCCTCTCTCCAGGGGCCTCATTACAACTCAAAGTCCCTTAAGGTGTCTACATCTGTGCTGTAAGATCACACTCGGACTTCCCAGCTAATCCCGTACAGGAAGGAGTGAGCCCTGGGAACGTCGGGCTACTTTAACAGCACAGGATTAGGATAGAATACAATCTGTGACTTACATACTTCTGTTCTTCATTTTAAATATCTGAGGCCCAAACTAAATAATTCATAGAAGCATCTTACTATTTGGAATGCTAACCAATTTTTAAGTTTTTTTGGAGACTTTTCCCTTTTCCACATTCCACTGCCCACATTTTAGACAGACAATTCTCAAACAACACTCATGTGTTTACAAATTAGTAACAATCTATTTTAAACACAACTTTTTTCATTAACGGACTGGGATTAAGTTCTCCACTATTTCTTCCCTACAATTTTCTGTCAACAGCTTTGAACTGTTAGCAATTTTTATTTCTAATTTTCAGAACTTATATGGAAAGATACCTGGCCAGCATGGCAAAGCCCACCTCCACCAAAAAATACAAAAATTAGCCAGGCATGGTAGTGTGCACCTATAGTTCCAGCAACTAGGGAGGCTGAGGCAAGTGAATCGCTTGAACCAGGAGGCAGAGGTTGCAGTGAGCCGAGATTGCACCACTACACTCCAGCCTGGATGACAGAGTGACACTTTTGAAAAGAACTTATATGGGAAGAAATGCCAGACTTAACACTACCTTTTTTTTTTTTTTTTTTTTTTTGAGTTAGTGTCCCGCTCAGCCTGGAATGCAGTGGTGCCGTCATGACTCACTGCAGTCTCGCCCTCCCAGGTTCAAGCAATCCTCCCACTTCGGCTTCCTAAGGGATTACAGATGGGTGCCACTGTGCCCAGCTAATTTTTTAATATTTTGTAGAGATGGAGGTCTCACTCTGTTGCCCACGCTGGTCTGGAATTCCTGAGTTCTAGCAATCCTTCCACCTCGGCCTTCCAAAGTGCTGGAATTACAGGCATGAGCCACCTGGCCTCCTTTAAAAGTCATTCAAATATACTATATTTAAAACTTTCCTATGAAAGGAAACCATTCCGCCAGGCGCAGTGGCTCACGCCTGTAATCCCAGCATTTTGGGAGGCCAAGGCAGGCGGATCACCTAAGGTCAGGAGTTCAAGACCAGCCTGGCCAACATGGCAAAACCCCGTCTCTTCTAAAATTATAAAAATTAGCCAGGTATCATGCTGCACACCTGTAATCCCAGCTACCCAGGAGGCTGAGGCAGAAGGGAATCAGCTGAGCCTGGGAGGCAGAGGTTGCAATGAGCCAAGATCCCCCCACTGCACTCCAGCCTGGGTGACAGAGCAGTCTCAATTTAAAAAAAAAAAAAAAAAAAAATCCAGCATTTCGGGAGGCTGAGGCGGGAAGATCATGAGGTCAAGAAATTGAGACCATCCTGGCCCACCTGGTGAAACCCCGTCTGTCTAAAAAATACAAAAATTAGCTGGGTGTGGTGGCATGCACCTGTAGTGCCAGCTTCTTGGGAGGCTGAGGCAGGAGAATTGCTTGAACCTCGAAGGCAGAGGTTGCAGTGAGCCGAGATTGCACCACTGCACTCCAGCCTGGCGCCTGGGGACAGAACAAGACTCTGTGTCAAAAAAAAAAAAAGGAAATCATTCCTCCATTTTCTTGTTGTTTTAAATAGGATATATTTTCAATAGGATTTTAAATAGAATAAATTTTTATCCTGTTTAAAACTATAAGAAAATAGAAGAACAATTCTATTCATCTTAATTTTTACAAATAATGGTTTTATTAGCAATATTAATAAACCCCATGCTGATATACGCTAAATATATTCTACAATAGGTTGATTTTGCCTTGCCAATACAATTCTTTCCAACCCAAAGATGTCACACACCTGGGTTACCTGGACTGTGCATCTGAATCACTATGAGACGACGTTCCTGTTCTTTCACCGCTTGTTGACGGGCAGGTCTGTGAATGATAACACTGCCCCCAGGAGAGGGAAGCATGGGAGATTTCCGACCATGAGCCGCTCATGACACCATCCCAGCGGTCCTGCCATCGCTGAAGACAGCAGTAAGAGTGTGACTCCCTGCAGCCTGGAAACGCCTCTGCCCAGGGAAGTAGCTCTATCATCAGACAACCCAAAAATCAAAGGAACATGGCGCTGCAGTCAGGAGTTACAAGCTCAGCCTAAGTGGTGCCACCCTGTCCCCGGGCAGCCCAGCATCTGTTTTCCCGAGCACAGACACTGTTGTTACCCTGAGACAGCAGGGGGACCCTGGGCAGAAGCAGCCCCAGAGCAGCTCCAAGTCCTCTTCCTCTCATCTTCATTTTAAAGATGAGGAAACGAGAATCTCAGATGGAAATGAATGCATGACTTGGCCAAGGTCACCCCACAGCATCTGCCAGGGCTACTGTGACAGCCAGAGGCCCAAGCTCCACCCTGGGCACATGGAATCCAAACAAGGCACCCTCAAGGCCAAGCCATGACGGAAACCACAATGTAGCTTTGGGTTCCTCATCGTCCACAGGAACTTCTCTCCCCAGCAGACATTGTAAGTGGTGGAATCTAATGATGGATTCTGTCCACACTTTTCCCAAGGGGTGACAATGACCTGTCCAGCACTAGCACAGCCTGACAAGTGATGGGGCGGCCGTTCTCAAGCACTTGAGGCCCTGTGGGCAGAAGAGGCTCGTTCTTTGGTGTAGTTCCTTAGAACAGTGGTTCTCAATGCAGGTACCCAGGGGTGCTTTGAGACCCCAGGGGGCATATTCGGTGGTCAGGATTAAGAGAGTACTGGAATTTGGCCGGCGGAGGTGAGGGAGGTTGCATCCCTCAGTGATTAAGACAGTCTCGCCCGGCAAAAACTCTTCACACACAAAACTTACGATGAACCAGAACTTCACGAGTGGAAAACATGCTTCTAACTCTCTGATCCCAGAATCTCACTCTATTCAACATTTACGCACTAAACATTTTTGCATGGTTTTACCATGACTTGAATTTTCCACGCATTCAACTATTACAAAAGTCTAGAAAAAAATTATACTTTGCTTTACTTGAAACTTCACTAGGAGCTGCTCGCCATTCTGTAATATTCCATCACCAGCTGGGGTCTGAACTCACAGAGTCACACAGGTCAGCCTGCAGGGACCGCCCCTCCCCATCAGCAGGACGCAACACACCAGATGGGAGGTCCGGCTTTTTCACAGCCGACCATCACCATGTTGAAATGTGTTATATGATTACACTGCTATCACATTTATCCTCCGTAACTGGGGCAGTCTATTAAGTTATATTTTCTTTTTTTTTTTTTTTTTAAGACATAAACGTTATTTTCTAAACACTACATTTTAGAGTAAGAGGACATTACCAAAAAAACTATCCTAAAAAAAAGGCATTGGGTCCAACAGCTTTGCACACCCGACCTGAGAGCCCCACAGCATCCCTGCAGAGGACACGGTCGGCACACACCTGCTGGGAGGACACACGTGGGTGACAGCATCGCCAGGGTGAAGGCCCCATCTCAGAGGAACACAGATGATCCCCACCTCCTGCCTGCTGAGATGCCAACTCCACCACTAGATCCCTGCACAGAGGACACAGTCAACACACACCTGCTGGGAGGACACACGTGGGTGACAGCATCGCCAGGGTGAAGGCCCCATCTCAGAGGAACACAGACGATCCCCACCTCCCGCCTGCGAACTGAGATGCCAACTCCACCACTATCAGCGGAGCTTGGTGGAGGGCCAGGTAGCATTTCCAAAACCCCGGCATGCCTAAGAGTTCAAAGAGGCACCACTGCTTCCGCCAGCGTGGCAGCCATCATCTGGAGCTGCCCCCAGACAAGCCATGACGAGCTACCACCTCGGTTCTAGGGTATATTCATGAACATCCCAAACCTAGCCAGCTCAGGAGCCCCTGCTCTCCCTCCCCACACTCCCCGGGGAGGTCTACAAAGCTCCTAACCCAGCACCAGCCACCAGCACACACAGTCCTTCCAGGCTTGCTGTGGCTCCCATTCCTCAGCGTTCACATGTCTCCTGACCCCCCCGCCATCCCACCGTGCTCTCTCCTCGCAGACACACCAGGCAGAAGGTTGCAGCTGGGCCGGGGAACCTGAAGAGAGCAGCTCTTAGTCAAAAGGCCCGTCATCAGGCACAAAGCCATGCGGTGTCTACTGCCTTAGGCAGGACTTCTTTCTGGCCGGGTGTGCGGAAGGCTAGCGACACCAGTGCCCGGGCTTCAGCACAAGCTGCCCACCGGAGTGTCTGATACGAAGCCTCGAATGAGCGGAGGCCCAGGCTAGTCCGAGACTTTCTAAGACACTAAAGGTTCTATTAAGACAGCACTTCAACTACCACACGGCTTCTAAGATTAGACTCCACTTTTTAAAAATAAGCACAGTAAAAACTGCAGACTTGAATGGAAAGTTGATATAGTCACGTGAAATATATAAACACCACATACAAAGAAAAACAGATCTGAAGACGGGCCAGGTAGAGAAGGAAAAAGGAAAGCAGCACATGTACACCTTCTAAGATTTGGGGGGTAAGTTCTAACGGAAAGACGCATCAGTCTGGGGTAAGCGGAAAGGAAAGTTCAGGTCGTCCTGGCACAATGCCAGGTATTCGGGTTTGGTCTAACTAAAGTCAGCTTTACTTAGAAACTGCTGAGACTGAGGCAGACACCTCGCATCTCCAGCCAATAAGCAACTACACCACAGGCCTGGGCGAGGAGGTGACGCGCTTCTCCCCAGGCGACCCGAAGGCCCGGCACCCGGGTCTGTTCTTACCATCGCACTTTGTTGCACGTCTGCGTTGCCCCGAGAGGGGAGCCGGCCACCATGGGCACCTGGATGGGGCTGTGCTGCTTGTTGGTGACCAAGTCCAGCTTTTCTTCTAAGGATTTACACGTAGCCTCCAGCGCCTGCAGCTTGGCCTCAATGCTGTCCAGCCGCAAGCAGATTGTCTGGTTGATGGAATACAGGAATGACTGAAAGTGGAGAAAGACCAGCTTTAGAAAGGGTCTCCTGAACCGTGAGAAGACAATCCCAAGAAACACCGAACACTACTTTCCTGATTTCAACTCTTACCTACTCGGACAGATCAATGCCCACGATGGAACTAGCTTGTTAGCTACGAGCCAGAAACAGCTGAGTAAAAGTTCACATGTGACATACGAGTCATATTTCCTGTTTAAAATGTGATGACTTAATCACTGTTTTACTTCTATGAGCAGTTGCAATTTTTAGTTATGCCCATATAATAAAAGTATGCAGTTTAATATATTATTAGTCAGTAAATTTACACATACAACTAATCAAACCTTCTCAACAATAAAAACAGACCACATCTAACATCAAAACAGCATAAAAGCCACAGGCCATGCACATTCACATCACACCAGCTGCCTAATCTGAAGATGACTGGACCCTGATGGCCCTGACTCGGGGATTTGGTCACAAGGCTCCGTGGGGCTCGGGCAGCAAGCATGCCACCTAGCGGTTGGCAGAGCCGGGCTCCACGTCCGACCTTTCCGGCTGAGTGTCCTCCGGATTCCTCACTCCAAGTAACCACAGGGAGCAGTGATATGCCAGACTCCAAACCCAAGAAACAGAGCAAACACACAAACCAGAAAGGGAAGAACTTCATTTCCCCAGCTGCCATCCCAGCCAGGAGCCACCACAAACACACATGGAACGTCTTAATCACATAGGAACTGCACCGTGCAAAAGAGACACCCTCCACCAGGTCTCACCAGCAGACAAAAGGACGCTCCTTCGTGTCTAGGGAGGGGCAGGCTGGGGAACACCTACCAGTCCTGCTTAGTAGTCAGGAGGGCTGGTACCTGCTTTAAGAATCAATAGCTGAAAACTGCCCATGATTTAGAGTGTGGGGCCCAAAGTGGAGCCATCAGAAAGAAGGGGGAGGTAGGTTCAGGACAGCAGGGGCAGCACACAGCAGCCACTGAGAGCTGGCTGTGGGGCCTGCAGCACAGGGGCGCGGGAGGCAGCCCACAGTGGAGCTGGAACGGCTTCCCACTAACTGTGGCTGACCTGCTGCACTGCTGCCGGCCCACTCTCCTTTCCGATCTCAAGGGAACCTGCAGAATATCAAGATTACAGCGCTAACACACATCATGTCGCTGGCATCAAAACCTGGTGCATAGTGGCAGGGACAGCACTGCAGGAAGGGCAATCCAGCTCACCTTCGTCTCAGGCCACCACCTCTCCTGCTAAGACTCAGCACGAGGGTGCCAATACAGAAAGGAGCTAAAGAAACCAACTGCAATTCACCCTCCTTGACTGACTACTCTGTGCTGTAATGTGACACTAAAGCCGTGTGTGGGAGGAAGAAGGCACGGCATCAGGGGGACCCGAGCCCACGTGATGATGCTCAGTCAGCTTATCTACAAAGAAGGCAAGGTCCATGGCGTGACAAATATGCTCGTCTTGAAAAGCAACAATCGCTGGCTGAATCCCTGAACGGCCACCGATAACTCCACTATTTTCAACAACCTGAAGGTATCAAATGTGTGGCTCTCCAATTCTTTAAGCAGTATACCCACATTATTTTAATTCTGAATTACAAATGACTCTGCTTGGGGTTTGGGTGAAAAATCCCTCTTACATACTAATAAAACAACCTAGAGCCATGCACACAACTCCATCCATATGGCAGGATTCAACCGGGGGCCCAACCTCTTCTCAACAGTGGGCCAAGGATGACGGCATGGCCACTTCCAGGCCCACTTCACATATTTCCGTGCTGTGTGTAGTAAGTGTGTCTTCTGTGATAAAACACCAACTGCATGTTATTTACGGAATAAGGCAGTGTTTACTAACAGAGCCACATTCTGTCCATTGGTCGGAAACGGCATTTTACTGTGAATGTATTTTAAGTTTCTCATACACATTACACAGCTTTTCCTTGTTAACAAAACAAATAAAATATTACCAAATAGACACCGTGTATAAGTAGAGGAATTACATGAAAAGTGACTTTGGTTTTGTGTTGCGCTCATAGACTTCTCACATGTGCTGATATTTACCTCTGTGACACTGCAAACATCAGAAACAATCAAATTCAAAGATCCAAAAATAATTCACTGAGCAGTACCCAAGAACCCTCTAATAAACTTTAGAATTTAGGTGACTCAAATGACAGGGACAGAAGTCATTCATCGCTGGCAGAAAATACAGCCACATAAGTTCACCTTCCTGCCATCCAAAATGGGTCTGCGGGAGTATGGGAAGATACCTCATTCGGCAGCATCTCCAGGCTAACGATTCTTACTCTTCGTGCTCTTCAAGAGAAAAAATGGCTCCCACTGTTCTGTAGTGTGCTGCCTGGTGACTCCCAAAAATGACATGCCCACGTCCTAACCCCAGAATGCACCCATGTGGCCGCGCTGGGAAAGGGTCTGTGCAGATGTAATTTAGTCAGTGAGGTCAGCCTGGACTAGGGTGGCCCTTCAATCCAATGACAAGTCCTTTCTAGAGGAGAGAAAGGGAGACAGACACACAGGCGGCAGCCACATGAAGAGGGGGGCAGAGGCTGGGGCGAGCCCACAAGCTGAGGGAGGGCCACAGCCACTAGAAGCTGGAAGAAGCAGGAAGGATCCACCTTCTAGAACCTTTGGAGGGAGCGAGACCCTGCCCACACCTTGGTTTTGGATTTCTGGCCCCCAGAAATGAGAGGCTCCACTTTTAAGCCATCCTGTGTATGGTAATTTGTTACGGCAGCCCTAGAAATCTCCGATGCACCATACGTCACAGAACAGAGTAAGAGTTTTACCTTTATAGAGGGATCCTGGCAATTGATTTCTAGTCGCTGGCGTTTCAAAGCAGGTTCGTCTTCATCTGTCACTACATGATTCTCCAAAACAACTGAAATCAGTGACAGAGAAAAAAACGTTTAACATCAAAAGTTTTACGGAATTATTTTAACATTAAGACAGTAAACAGCGCTGACACCTTAAGGTTGAATGAGAAATAGCAGAATCTATTTCATATTCTATCTGCAACTGCAAATAAGCACATTTTTAAAAACTGACTGGGTCTAGGGAAAAGGACTGGAAGGGTCACAGACAAACAGAAACGTGGTTTGCCAAGATGAGGCAACTGGGGCCGATTCCGGTCGTTGATTTTGAGGTTATCTCTGACATTGTTTTTGTAGTCAAGTTGAGACAAGAGGAAGGTCGGAACCACACTGAGGCCGCCCCAAGCCAGGGCTGAGTTGCTTATCCCGTGGGAAGCCGTGAAGATCCCCTGACACCTGCTGTGTGATGGGAACAGCTGAACTTATTCTCAGTCAGGCAGAAAACAGAATAACTCCTTCATCCCCAGAAAAGCCCAGACACTGGGTAATTATTTCCCTAATGTGCCACTGAGTCAATCCTAGCCCCAAAACCACAAGCTTCTCACTCAGTGCTCTGTGGGGCTGCCCTGTTTGGTTTGATAAAACCCAATCAATAATGATTTGTTCCCAACTTTAAAATAAAATCTGTTAGCTACCTTATTCCAAAATCAAAATCACTCTATCCGCAGGTCCAGAACTAAAAGGGGAGGAAAAAACCCACTGAGTATCACATTGTCATAGGTGCTGATCATCAAAACAGTCTCAACCTTAATACACCAAGTGACAGAACCCTCCCCCACCACCCCAGCCCCGGGTCCCCGTCCCTCCCAGGCGCAGCTGAGACCAGCTGCCCCCATCACACAGCAAGTGGGATCTTCACGGCTTCCCACAGGACGAGCAACTCATCCCCATCTCGGGGCAGCCACAGTGTGGTCCTGACCTCCTTCCTCTTGTCTAAAACTGACTGCAAAAACAATGTCGGAGATAACCTCAAAATCAGACCAAAACCGGCCACAGTTCCCCCTCTCGGCAAACCACGTTTCTGTTTGTCTGTGACCCTTCCAGTCCTTTTCCCTAGACCCAGTCAGTTTTTTAAAATTTACTTATTTGCAGTTACAGATAGAATTTTAAGGTCAACAGTTCTTGTTAAAGATTGCGGATTGTGCCATGAGTATTTTTTCTTCTCATTCTCTTGTCTGCCTGAACTGAGCGTGAACTGTCTGGCGCACTCCTCCCAGCGCGCTCTACCCTGCACGCTCACACGTGTGGGAGGAGGAGACCGTCCACCTCATCAGCAGCCCTCCTCTCCACTGAGCACCAAGTATGGACTCGGGGTTCACAGTCATCACTTTTGGTTTTTCTTTTTATTTTTTGAGAAATGAGGCCTCACTCACTATGTCACCCGGGTTGGACTCAAGTTCCTGCACTCAAGGGATCCTCCCACCTCAGCCTCCTGAGTACCTGGGACTTGCTAGTAATAGCTTTCATTAAGTTTTTAACAGTAATGCCAGTTTGTTACTCCATTCTACAAAAATGAATGCCAGTATATGAGAACAGATGTTATATACATGCCTACGTATGAGTTTACTGTAGCACTTCTGGTAGAAAAAAATCAGAAATCTGAATGCTGGCCCTTCAGCACATGCGCACCTTGACACACCATCTGCCTGCGTTCAAGGGCACCCACACCACAGCCAAGCAGGATGACCTCACTGTGGCCAGAGGACACTTGCCCGCTCTGCCAGTACTGACTGTGTCCCAGCCCTTCCCACACCACCAACCTCCAGCCACCTCCACCAGGGAAATCAAACCACCTTCTGTCCAGCCCCACTCAAATGTCACCTTGTTCAGGAAGCCTCAACTCACACCTGTCTATACTGTGACACCCAACAAGGTCACGGCACCCACCCCAGGGCAGACCACCCTCTCAGCCTGACCTTACACACAGGCTGCCCACAGATGTGGGTGAAGCACTCCTGCCAGGCATTCTGATTCTCCAAATGCTGAAGGAGGGCTGGAGGGGAAAGTCCAAGAGGAAAGCCGAGTGCACAGGCCTCTCTAGACCCTGCCTCCACCTCAGCCAAAGCAACTCCCCCGGACATGTTACACAGGTTGATTTTCTGAAGAAGATCTCGACTGGAAAATAAAAGAGAGCGCCCATGCCTTTAAGCCTACACACACTAGATGATTCATCTCAAAACTCCAAAACTTAAAACTGCTGAATGCTCCCATGGTTCTAACAGGAACCTCTCACAGGTCCGAGACAAAAGCAGTCACATCTCATCTACCCGGCGGGAAATTATCCAAAGCCAAAGACCACTGTCGACTCCCAAGCAGCACACAGCGTGCCAAGGGCTCTGCCTTCCGCCCGGCAAATCCCGAGGCAGGAAGTGCGTCAACCATCTCCACTGAGGCCTTTGCAGATGAATTCTCACTTAACAAAACTTTTACAACTCCATGCCTACAAGTGCCTGTGGCTAGTCAAAGGTTCTCAGGACCTCAATCAAAGGCTCTTTACTCTCAATGGAAACTGGGCATCAAACTAAGCTTGGAAGAAGAGAGAGAGAGACCCTCCCAGGAGTTACTCTAATGTTCTAATTTGCCGAGGGGAAAACAAGTCCAGCAAGGTTACGGAACCTCTCTGGGGTCAGAGAGCTAGTTTCATCGTAACGGCAGATGAAAGTAATGACCCAGTAATGACCCCACAGGTATTCGGACAGTAAGTGACATTTATTTTCTTCTCTGTACTTTGCTGCTTTTTGTATGTGTTTCTTTTTATAATTTTGCATGCATTACTTTTAGAATTAGACAAAAGAATTCCTTGTTCATTTTAAAGATATCACAACCAGGCCAGGCGCAGTGGCTGTCGTCTGCAATCCCAGCACTTTGGGAGGCCGAGGTGGATCACCTGAGGTCAGGAGTTCGAGACCAGCCTAGCCAACATGGTGAAACCCCATCTCTACTGAAAATATAAAAATTAGCCGGGTGCAGTGGTACGCGCCTGTAACCCCAGCTACTTGGAAAGCTGAGGCAGGGGAATCACTTGAATGCAGGAGACGGAGGTTGCAGTGAGCCGAGATCGTGCCACTGCACTCCAGCCTGTAGACAGTGCAAGACTGTCTCCAATCAATCAATCAATAAAGATATCAAATCAACTGTAATGACAGGCCCGATGCAAGTCACAATTTTTACATTCTGACAGGCAGAGTAAGCACAAGCCACAGTCAGTACACACCAAGTCAGAAGATCCCAGAATTCTTTCTTTTAAATAAAAATAAGGAAAAATTGGAAAGACACACACACCAACAATTTAGAAGCTGCTACATCCAGGAGGATCATGGAAACTTTTTATTTATTCTACGTTCTTGACTATCCCGCTAAATTTCATTAGATGTACACTTTCGAGATGAGGAAAGTACTCTAAACCCACTATGGATGCAAACATTTGTGATACACCAAGGTATCTGCAGCTCTGTGCCTTCTCCTGGGTCACAGAGAGCAGGTTTGTATTGGGGCAGGCCTCAGAGCTCTGCACACAGTAGGCTTTTAGCAAATTCTTAAGAAATTGTAGTTCTCAGGCATTTAAGGAACAGAGATAGAACAACATCAAGATTAGAAATTATTTCTCTAAGCTTTTTGGGGCCACAGCCTACAAACAGATAATTTACTGGGGAAGTAGGCTGTCAGAATTTTAATGGTCTGAAATCACTTACGATCATGTAATTGGAACACTTCTCTTTTATAAGACTACAGTGCATGTTTTTTAAAGAAACTGTCATTTGCCTTCTAAACTAGAAACAGGAATTTTAAAAATTATTATGTGCAGTGATCCTATGGAAAACGAACCACAGCACTCCTGAAGCGCTGCCTTCATATTCCCCCAGGGCTGCTCGCTTCATTCCAAAACTATTTCTCTCACTCACCCCTTCCACACTACAACTAGTCTCAAAGGTAGTTTCCTCCATTAACACAGCAAATAGATCATACAAATGGACATCAGGCTTTCTCATAATGTTTCTGCAAATTCTTTCTTCTGGAGGAATAACTGTCAGTATTTGGATTCTAACATTCCTGAGAGAATGAGCAGGCACCCGAAACGCTCAGTGACTTAACTGTGGCGGGCTGCTCACGTCAAACCTAACAGAACGATAAAACATGTACTGCTAGATAGCGAAAAAAAAAGGAAGGATCTTTCTAAACAGTGAAGTGTGGCCAGTGTTCTCACAGATAAAGAGATGAAGTTGCTGAAATTGAGGGTTCCGTTTCTCCAAACTATCCTTAAAACAAACATTTTGTTATGATTTCAAAGTAGACATGTGCCTTTACCATCATTTAAAAAAAATATCAGCCTTAGCAAAGGTATAGAAAAAACTTGTTCTCAAGTATTGTCAGTGGAAGAGTAAATTAGTAAAACATTTCTGTTTTCTGGAAAACCTGTGTCTAAACATACACAGCAATTCTACTTCTGGGAACTTATCTATTTGCCAGGATGTATACATGCAAAGGTCTTCTACACAGGGTTGTGCATAAAGGAAAAATCAGACAGACTCTGCCAGGAGCCCTGCGAAAGGGAAGAGTCAACGGGGAGGGGCACCTGTGAGGGAATACTACGGAGCTGTGAAAGAGCACAGACTCACACACACAACACGGTAAGGCTCTGTGACGCTGCACACGGGATCACACACAAACACGGTAAGACTCCAGAATGCTGCACACGGGACCTGACACACACAACACGGTAAGGCTCCAGAATGCTGCACATGGGATCACACACACACACAACATGGTACGACTCCAGAACGCTGCACACAGGGGATCACATACAACACGGTAAGGCTCCAGAACACTGTGCACGGGATCACACACACACACAACACGGTAAGACTCCATGACGCTGCACACAGGAACACACACACACAACATGGTAAGGCTCCAGAATGCTGCATAC
>NW_016107474.1:5534379-5543767 GCF_001604975.1 Cebus imitator | reverse complement strand
GGTAAGGCTCCAGAATGCTGCACACGGGACCTCACACACACAACACGGTAAGGCTCCAGAATGCTGCACACGGGATCACACACACATACAACATGGTAAGGCTCCAGAACGCTGCACACAGGGGATCACATACAACACGGTAAGGCTCCAGAACACTGCACATGGGATCACACACACATACAACACAGTAAGGCTCCAGAATGCTGCACACAGGGGATCACACACAACACGGTAAGGTTCCAGAATGCTGCACACGGGACCTCACACACACAACACGGTAAGGTTCCGGAACGCTGCACACAGGGCAACACATACAGCACGATAAGGCTCCAGGATGCTGCACACGGGACCTCACATACACAACACGGTGAGGCTCCAGAACGCTGCACACTGGGGATCACATACAACACGGTAAGGTTCCATGCTGCTGCACATGGGATCACACACACACAACACGGTAAGGTTCCACAATGCTGCACACGGGATCACACACAACACGGTAAAGCTCCAGAATGCTGCACACGGGATCACACACACACAACACGGTAAGGTTCCACGCTGCTGCACACGGGATCACACACACACAACACGGTAAGGCTCCACAATGCTGCACACGGGATCACACACACACAACCCGGTAAGGCTCCAGAACGCTGCACATGGGATCACACACACACAACACGGTAAGGCTCCAGAATGCTGCACACAGGGGATCACATACAATACGGTAAGGCTCCATGACGCTGCACACGGGATCACACACACAATATTTTAAGGCTCCACAACGCTGCACACAGGGACAGGGCAGGGGAGATGGTACAGAACACACACACACACCCCGGAGGAGCGGGAGCAGGGGTGGCCCTTGAGACAAAGTGCTGCAGGGCCCCCTCCAGAAGGGACAGGGGGCTGAGGCTGCAGAGGCGAGGGAAGGGAGGGGCTGACAGTGTCCTCATCTCTAGGATTCCAATTTTTCATACACGGCATGCATTACTTTGTTTTCTGCTTAATTCAAAGAAAAGAAAAAAAATGGAGCAACTTTTGGTTTTTCAAGAATAAAGAGAATAATATTTCACCTACTGTCCCACAGCTCTGTACCTGGGTGGTCAGGGCTCAGGTCTTCCACTGCGATCTGAACCACATCCGCCAGGTCGTGTTCCGACATCATCCAGAGAGCAGGAGAGGGGCCGGTCAACACGCAAGAGTTCAACTCACAGCGGGGCCAGCTGCTGGTCACCTACGGAACAGAAGCAGAGCAGGAGGAGAGGACATTAACCACCACGACGCGTGGAATGATGAAAACCACGAGTCGCACAGGTGGATGCAAGAGGCCGTAAACGTCTGCAGATTTTTACATGCGGGGTGCCTCAAACCACCAAAAAGTTAGTTTCTTTGAAAATTAACAAATCGCTGAAAACACCACCCGCTGCCTCTTTCCTTAACCACTGGACGAGCTGCCCAGGGCCTCTCTGTTCCCAGTGCATTCCTCATGCCCTTCCAAAGTCGTCTTCCCAACACTGGCTGGCACACGTCCTCCCTGAGCCCACGTCTCCAGTGGGACCTGACTGCCTACACTAAGCGTCCTGTTGCTTCCAGCTCCGTGGGGCCTCAGCCTGCTACACTCACCACATCCCAGAAAGCAGCATCACATCACTGGTCTCCATGGTGATATGCCATCCTCCTCCCCAATCTCTCCCAGGGGCACCCTTCCATCTAGACTCCGTTTCTGCTACCCCACAGGCCAGGTGGAGTGGCAGAACCTCTGTTCTGCTTTCTTTCTGCTCTCAGCCTCTGTCCTGAACCCGAGCGGCATCCCCACACCACGACCAAGGGGGAACCATCTGTCCTGTCCGCAGCTGTGCTGCCAGGGCGGGGCCGTCCCCAAGCCTCGCACAGTGTCTTGAAACACAGTCAGGGGTTTTCCTCAAGCTCCTGTGACACTCCGATTAGGCCTCAAGAGAACTTATTTTCCAAAATAAAAATGAGGCAGCATCACTCAAACTATGGTCTATGAACACACAGGTCCAAATACAGTACTACAAAATAGCATGTCCTAGAAATCAGGAATGAATGTGACCATCATATTTTCTAATCACACTACACTTTAATTATGGATACATAAACAGTATGAAATAAACTGCCTGTCCTGAACTACACTACACACTTCTGGAGGGCAGAAACCCTGTGCCCAGCTCTGTACAGCACAGGTCCTTTCACCAGGAAGGGTCCCTTTACTGTCCATAATCACAACCCCTGCGGCAGAAAGAAAAGTGGGATTTTCAGGTCACATGGTTTCAACTCTGAGTCTACTCACAACTTCTGCTAATGGATAAGCCCCAATAGGAATCAAATTAAATGAGCAGGCCTCACACGTCCCAAAATCCTACAAATACTGCAGCTCCTCCTCTCCCTTGTCCAGACTTACATTTCACCGCTGAAATGGCAACAGCTCTGGAATTTCTTGGAGACAACAATTTGTGGAAGGAGGAGCCACGCATTGTCCTAAATTTTATTTTTATAGAGTAAAGGCAATATTTTTCATAAATGTGTGATCACATGTATGATCAATAAAACAGCAAAGGCACCTTGTAACTTTATACAAGATTAGATGAACTGAGAAAACATCAAGTAACTGTCCTTAACGAAAAACAGAGCTGATGACAAAACTGGACAGGGAAACACAAAACCTCAGAGGGACCAGCGCTGAACCTCTAAAAAGTCCCACTCAGGAAAGATGGAATGAGACAGACGTTTCATCTCCCCGAATCCTCCCATACAGACACACAGAGCTCCAACCACAGCAAAGCCAAACTCCAGGCCAACACTGACAAAAGAACGAGGCGACAGGATAGTCCTCAAGAACCCTAAATACGAGCAGATGGGGACACTGGAAGCCACAAGCTCAGCAGGGCAGGCGGGCATAGGACGGACGAGGCAGAGGGAAGCAGGAGCCGAGCCAGAGCAGCAGCTGCCGGACCCACCAGGAGACACACACAGGGGCCTGCAGGGCTAACCCAGAGGCCAGAGTGTTCTGGACCCTACGACCTCTCAAAACACATTGTCCAAAGCTCCCTTTTAGGCCAAATACATTAAAAAGAAATGGCCTGGAACTGAACACAAAATGTGCGGGCATGGAAACTGGAGACAAAGGAGCATGAAAGCTAATTAAAGGTGGGAGGGGAGAAGAGAGCCCAGAGAAATCAGAAAATAAGCTGCTGCAGGTTTAAGACTTCCTAAAAACCACACAGGAAAGAGCCCCGCAACACTGCCCTTAGAGAATGATTCTAAACCAAGCCTCCCTTCTGAACACTCAGAAAAGCCAAAGTCATAGAAAAATGAGCCACAAAAAGTACTGAGGCCAACATCACACAAAAATAAGTTTTAAAAAGAGTAAGAAGCAAAACAGCTTCATCACAGCAGACAATGAAAGCATTCTAGAAACATACAATCCCCAAAAGGATGAAAACTTCAAAAAAAAAGCTATATCCCAGTATTTCAAAACAAACTGAAATATGTTAAACATATAACATACCATTAACCATAAACTAGCATTAGAAAAACTCAGAAACAAGGTGCTAGAACTGAGAATATACCAGAAACAAAAGAAAATATAACTTCAGAATTAAGACTAAACTAGAAGAAACTTAGAACAAGTAAGCACAACAGAGCCTCCAGAAAAACAAAGTGAGAAAAATTTCAAGAAAAAGAAAGAGATGAAAAAAACTCAAGAAAAAGTAGCACGTAAGACAAGAAAAGAAGACCCAACATATGTATACTAGTCACGCTAAAGATGAAAACTGGTCAGGCACAGTGGCTAACACCAGTAATCCCAATACTTCGGGAGGCTGAGGCAGGAGGATCGCTTGAGGTCGGTAGTTCGAGATCGGCTTGGGCAATGTACCAAGACCCTGTCTCTACAAAATATTTTAAAAATTAACTGGGTACAGCGGCACAGACCTGCAGTCCCTGCTACTCAGGAGGCTGAGGCAGGAAAGCCATTGCAGACTGGGAGTTCACTCCACTCCACCCTGGGCAACAGAGCGAGACCCTGTCTCGAAAAAAGACGAAAACTAAAGCAATGAAATGGAATAATAAAAACTGTAATTCAAGAAAACTCTCCAGAAAGCAAGAGGGAGGGTGCTTGAAACTACTCATTAAAGGGTTACACCACAACCTAGGGGGAAAAAAAATAGAACAACCAACACCAAAACACAGCCCAATAAAAACATTACCTAAAGAAAAATTCCTTTAGCCACCCAAGCAAGAGACTAGGTGACTTGGCAGGGCACAGTGGCTCACGCCAGTAATCCCAGCAGTTTGGGAGGCCGAGGCGGGCGGATCACGAGGTCAGGAGTTCGAGACCACCCTGACCCAACATGATGAAACCCCATCTCTAAAATATATACATACAAATAGGGATAAACATATTTAAGACACACAAGGAAAGAAATGTGAGCCAAGAATTTTATATCCAAACAAAATTACTTTCAAGTATAAAGGCAGTAGGCTTTCTTCAACATCCAGTCCTCAGGGAACAACGGTATTCCCAAAATCCCCGCCTGAAGCCACTGGCAACAAACAAGCTTCAGAAAACCAAACCACATCGGGAAGAGCAAGCGCGGCTGGTGAGGAGTGCTTTATCTCCACTCAAGACTGAGACTCAGGAGGAGAGAAGGAGCAGTATGCAAGGCCACGCTCTGAACGCAGACACAATGTCAACGCGTGAAACTGGGAGGAACTGTGAGTACATATGAAAAACAAATGTTAGATCTTTCAAAAACAAAAAGACATGCTACAACGCTCAGCAGCAGTAAGGAGTGGAAGCGGCAGGGTTCTTTCCAAACCATTTCCCGAACGAACAAACAACAAATGTTACCATGTTCATTCAGCCGCCACAGGGAGGAGCAGAGGTTTTTTGTGTGTTTTGTTTCCTTTTAAGACGACCTCTCACTGTTGCCCAGGCTGTAGAGCAGTGGCGATGCTCTCGGCTCATGGCAACCTCCACCTCCCCGGTTCAAGCGACTCTCCAGCCTCAGTCTCCCGAGGAGCTGTGATTACAGGTGCCCACCAGCATGGCCAGCTAATTTTGTATTTTAGTAGAGACAGGGTTTCACTATGTTGGCTAGACTGGTTTCAAATTCCTGACCTCAAGAGATCCACCCTCCTTGGCCTCCCCAAGTGCTGGGATTACAGGCGTGAGCCACTGCGCACGGCCAGTAGAGCTCTTTCTGAGAATGCCTTGCCTTGTGTGCAATTCTGTCACCCCCGATGTCCTTGTCAACAAGGAAAAGCAGACAGAGGAAGTCAAGCAAACACCTTGAAGTCACGGATTTGAATTGAAGATATAAACTCAGCTGGGTGTGGTGGCTCACGCCTGTAATCCCAGCACTTGGGGAGGCCGAGGCAGACAGATCATCAGAAGTCAGGAGCTCGAGACGAGCCTGACCAATACAGCGAAACCTCGTCTCTACTAAAAACAAAAAATTAGCCAGGCGTGGTGCCACATGCCTGTAATCCCAGTTACTCGGGAGGCTGAGGCAGAGGATCACTTGAACCTGGGAGGTGGAGGTTGCGGTGAGCCAAGATCGCACCATTGCACTCCAGCTGTGCAACAAGAGCAAAAATCCATCAAGAAAGAAAGAAAAAGCAAGACAGCAAGACAGGCAAGAAAGACAAGAAAGACAGAAAGAGGAAAATATGAACTCGTGTGTGTGTGTGTGTGTGTGTATTTATATATACCACTCCGGCTCTGACTGCCACAAAGGCAGGGAAACAGTGATCTGCACAGCAGCAATGCATCCCTAGAGCCCAGACTACGGCTTTCAAATAACATTTCTCACCAGAAGAAACCAAGGCTTCCTGGAAAAATGGCTCATTCCAGACCTGAGAAAAGAAATATGCAAGATGAGCCTAGAACACCCTGTTAGACCAGACATAAGGACGCCATCAAAGTCAGGATTCTATCTAAAGGACTTGGGGGCCAAGGTGAAGAGGCTTCCAGCCAAAGATGGAAAAAAAGCTGACCAACGGCAACGGTAACAACTTCACTGGGTTGAAAGGGAAATATTTTTAAATTCATGATTTCATATTACTAACCCTTTAATTTTTTTTTTTTTTTTGAGACAGAATTTCGCTCTTGTTGCCAGGGCTGGAGTGCAATGATGTGATCTCAGTTCAATGCAACTTCCACCTCCCGGGTTCAAGCAACTCTCCTGCCTCAGCCTCCTGAGTATCTTGGATTACAGGCATGTGTCACCACGCCTGGCTAATTTCTGTATATTTTTAGTAGAGACGGGGCTTCACCATGTTGCTCAGGCTGGTCTCAAACTCCTGACCTCGTGATCCGCCCGCCTTGGCCTCCCAAAGTGCTGGAATTACAGGCGTGAGCCACCGCACCCAGTGGCCTTTAATTTTAATAGTAATAAAAAGAAAAAAACAAGCATTGATTCTGCCTTCCTATACAAATCATATTACTGAAAAACCAAATCATAAGCAATCAAATGTTTTTCTGCATAAAAGTATTACAACCAAAGAACAGTCATCATTTTGCAATCCCTGACGAATTAAGAATCTAGTAGCAGTGGTGGCTGTTGCCATCAGAAAAACAAAAACATACACTACCTGCCTCATTAATGAAGAACTCAATACCATCTATCTGGGAGGCTCCCCTATTGGAAAAAACAAAAAAACACTTAATCTAATTAAGCTTCTGGAATCCTAACATTTCCTAAGTTATAGGAAATACAGAGGCCAGAAGAACATGCTAAACTACACCATAGAAATGCAAACAGCAAAATTAAAATCAAGACTAGGAAACTCAGCCGGGCATGGTGGCTCACATTTGTAATCCCAGCACTTTGGGAGGGCGAGGTGGGTGGATCCCCTGAGGTCAATCACCAGAGGTCAGGAGTTTGAGACCAGCCTGCCCAACATGGTAAAACCCTGTCTACTAAAAATACAAAAATTAGCCAGGTGTGTGGCACGCACCTGTAATCCTAGCTACTAGAGAGGCTGAGAGAGGAGAATCGCTTGAACCCGAGAGGTGGAGGTTGCAGTGAGCAGAGATCGCACTGCTGCACTCCAGCCTGGGTGACAGAGCGATACTAAGTCTCAAAAAGAAAAAAGACTATGAAACTTTACAAATGATTCATTCATTCAATCAATCAATCAATCAATCGTATGGACATGGACGAGACCACTGGGGAATGCATAACTAAAGGAAATTTTAAAACAGTAACAAAAAAAACAGGCAAAACTCAACCACAGTGTCAAGGAAGACACGTTTGGGTAGTAAAACCCTAACAGGTGAGTGATTTATCCTAGAAGTGAGGATAACAGCTGGAGCTAAGGGGTACAGGGACCATGCTGCCGGGAGGCGTATCAGGCCAAGGGGGCTGGCAGGCGGCGGCCTCCTGCTTGGGGGTTGTTAAAATGGCGTCCACTGCAGAAGTAATTAAGGTCTAGTTTATTTTATGGGATTTTCTATGTTAGTTTTATATTTAATTAAAAGGGTCTTTTAAGGCAAAATTCAAACAAATTGAGAAAAAGATACTTGCCATACATAAGCCAAAAAGCTAAATTATTTATTTCACAGCAATAGAAGACCAATCAACCTAATAAAAAATAAGCAGAAAAAAATGAAAATGAATTCACAGAAAAAGAAATTATGAAAAGATATTCAGTCTCTTATTTATCTATTTTATTTTTTTGAGATGGAATCTCACTCTGTCGCCCAGGCTAGATAGAGTGCAGTGGTGCAATCTCATCTCACTGCAACCTCCACCTCCCGAGTTCAGGCGATTCTCCCGCCTCAGCCCCTGAGTAGCTGGGATTACAGGCATGCAGCACCACAGCCAGCTAATTTTTGTATTTTTAGTAGAGACAAGGTTTCGCCGTGTCAGCCAGGCTGGTCTCAAACTCCTGACCTCATGATCCACCTGCCTCGGCCTCCCAAAGTGCTGAGATTACAGGCATGAGCCACCTCGCCTGGCCGTCTTTTGTAATTTTTAAAACAAATTTAAACAAGACACTATTTTTCACCAATCAGATTGCCAAAATCACAAAGTATGATACACTCAGTCAGAATATATCAGAAAACATGGTTGCTGCACTTTTAGTAGGTGTGTAAATGGGAACAACCTCTCTGAAGAGCAGCAGCATTCAAAATGCTAAAGGGTCAAAGCCCCTAAGCTGGCCATGCACCTCACAGCATTCAGCCAGGACATACATTCACACCACACACACAAAACCCATCACAAAACGAGTTAAAGCATTGTTTTTAGCAGCAGAAGAACGGATGTCGGCATTGCGCAGCTACGGATGGAATAGCACGCGGGTTCAGGAGCCAGCCAGAACCCCTGAGAAGCAGTTCCCAAACTGCAGAATCCCGTGCCTATCAACGGGCAGGGCGGTGCGGATGGCACGTTCCATTTTTAAGAAATACGTGAAATACGCACAGAGTATTTCCAGGTTAAGGCATAAAAGACAGACAACATCCCTGAGGCGTGGGTGAAAAGGAAATTATTTTTTACTTTTCATCGTTTAATAATATTTCCATTTTTATCATCTGCATTTATCACCTTTTCAAAAATAGTAAGTATACTTTTTAAAAATGATCAGACAAGAAAATACGCAGATTCTAAACTGTGGGGGGAGTATCCATTCCAACTTCAACGATGGACACTAATGTCCTTCAAACACTGATGCTAGGATCAAGACTGGAATCTTGCTCAGCCTTCGCAGCTACTCCAAGAAGCAGAAGCCACATGGCCTGACTGAGGGGGCCCGCCTTGGCCTCCCAAAGTGCTGGAATTACAGCTGTAAGCCACCGTGCCCAGTCAACTAAACTTCTTAATGAAACCAGTAGTCCTCAGTTAAAAACCACCCAACAAACCTTGGCACTGGTGCATTTAAAACGTTTTGCGGTCACAGATTCCTTTCAGAACTTCAAAGAAAAAAGCAAAAAAAACTACAGAACCTTTTCCGGCCAGGCACAGTGTTGCTCATGACTATAATCCCAGCACTTTGGGAGGCCAAGGTGGGCAGATCACCTGAGGTGAGGAGTTCGAGACCAGCCTGACCAACATGTTGAACCCCTATCTCTATGAAAAATACAAAACAAATTAGCCAGGCATCGTGGTGGGCATCTGTAGTCCCAGCTACTCGGGAGGCTGAGACAGGAGAATTGCTTGAACAGGGGAGGCGGAGGCTGCAGTGAGCCGTGATCACGCCACTGCACTCCAGCCTGGGCGACACAGCGAGATCTGTCTCAAAACAAAACAAAACAAAAACCAAAAAACAATAAAATAAAATGTACAATTAAATTATTATTGCCGGCCGAGCACACTGGCTCACGTCTGTATTCGGGAGGCGGAGGTGGGCGGATCAC
>NW_016107474.1:5498050-5534319 GCF_001604975.1 Cebus imitator | reverse complement strand
AAAAAAAAAAAAAAAAAAGAACCTTTTCCAGGAAAAAGTACAGACAGACAAAACTTTGCAAAGTTTCCGAGGTTCCCCTAATCCCAGAGACTGCTGGCTGCTGGTGCCAGCCCCTGTTCTCCCCAGAGCTCATGGAAAAGCCCCTGACACTAGGGGCACGGGGCTGCCAGACAGACCCCCCTTCCAGCCTGTCCCACAGCAGGCTGTGACACAAGCCTGGAAGTGGCATATGGCAGCCCCTGGGGAAACCTCCCTCAGGGGCACTAGCCTGTGGCCTTGTCCCTTCATCCATGCACCTCGACCCCACGGTTGCAGGCACGGAAGGAGCTGGCGAGCTGGAGCAAAGCCCTGGGAGGAAGGAACCCAGGCCCCTCCTGTCTAGGGAGCTGTCATACCGGCCCAGGCTGCCTGCCTCGGACTTCCTCAAAGCAAAGGAAAATAACCTAACCAACCACCTGGTTCAAAACAGGGTATTCTGGAGCCCACCACGTGCGGCCAGACTAAAGCAAAGGACATGCCCTGAGCCCTTCCACACACGGCCCTGGGTCCAGAGAGTCTACGTTAAATTCCTGCCTCTCTTAAGGAGCTAGAGGAAATAGGTTTAAACGCCCAACTCCAGCCTTTTCCCGGTTTCTAAAAGCTCTGCAAGTGGCTTAAGAAAATCCTCTGAACTCACCATAAAATCCTGAATCCTAACCTCTTCCAAATGAGGACACCACACATGACTGGAGTTGTTTACTCAAAACGCCTCTGTTGCCAGGATCAAGAGTCATTTAAAATTCTGCTAACAGTAAAGATTTCAATAGAAAAAAAGGAGGCAACAAGCCCAAGAAAACTGAAAGAGAACAACGCCTGCGGTTGCTATTTTGGCAAATTAAATTTGCCATTTCTCAGAAGTCCTGGGGCTAGTCCAGTGTAATGTAATAAAACAGCTGGACTGAAACTAATGCTCAAGCAAGTCTCCTACTGTGGCAGCTATTCACAGCCCTACCGAGTCCCTCAAGAGGCGCAGGGCTCAGGGTGCACACGGAAAAACAGAGCGGACAGCCCAGAGTAACACCCTCAATGTTCCATACAACGGGAATGCTAAAGAATCCACACACATCCACCGTCGGACACTACAGTCATTCCCACGGATGAGACTGATCTAACGACGTGAACCAAAACGGAGAGATCTCCAGCTTATACAAACGGAAAGCTACACAGCGGTATGGACAATGACCCCAACTCTGTACCCTAAACATGGTGTCCGTGTGTGGTCATCTGTCCATGTGTGCAAATGTGTACAAGACAGTCAGGGATGACAAATGGCAAACCTCAGGCTACCCAGCGAAGGGACGCTCCAACCATGCCCCCCACTCTCCGGTCTACTCTGCCCTCCTGGACTGCTGGCTTTCCATATGCAAGCATTATTTATGTATTACCATGACACTGTTTCTAAAACAAAGTAATGAGTCTACGGGCGAGGCCAACTACATCAAATCTTGATAAACTTTACAGAACCATCTTTAACCCTGCCTTAAATCCACCTCTCAGCCACCAAGACGTGGGGACCCACACATCAGGGCAGGGATGGAGAGAATCTATTTCTAATCAACCTCAGGTGCACCTGATGCCAAGCGCCCCGCCCCACCCAGTCCTGCCCTGTGAACTCTCCCCTGCTCCTGGGCCTATGCTCCTCAGGCTCAGTGGATGATCCCGCTCTCCTCCCTCTCCGTTCCCAAGAATGCCCAGTCCTGCCTCCTCAGGCCAGGGGCCGAGCATGCAGTCGGCACTCCACCGCAGCCCTGAACATCACCCTCGCACACCCTTCCCCTACGCTGCCGCTGCCTCCCCACCTGCCCCTCCAGCCCCAGCCCCATCTCTCTGTTCCCTTTCAGGTAAAATTCCTCAGAAGCCCCGTCTGTACTTGTGATCTCCATTTTCTGTGCTCACATCCCTCCGGATCCCACCCATTGGGTTGTCACTCAGCTCCAGCCCAGATGCTGCCCGCACTCTCCCAACCACAGGGCCTGACCGAGCTCATTCCAGCTCCTCCCCAGCTGTCCTCCCTGCCTGGCCCCTGCTCCTTTGTCTCTCTGCTTGTCCCACATTCACTTCCTGACTTGATGATGCCCTGGGCAAGACCCTGGGACCACTGCTCAGTCGGCACTAACCTGGCGGCTCATCAGCCTGTGGCTGCAGATACATCTCCACCCTAGCAAGTCATCTCGATTCTAATACGTACAAACTGAGGTCCTGGCACCCGCCCCAAACCCACCTGCTTCTCCCACTCCCACCAAAACCTCCATCCTCCTGGGTTCTCCCCTCCCTCGCCCCGACCTGGTCTCATCTCCCCAGCCCAGCGCTCCCAGCCTGGACCCAGGCCAGCCCCTCAGACCTGGCTCAGATGTGGCAGTCTGTCACCTGCACCTCTGCTGTGATCCCGATCAAGGGCGCTCAAGGGGTCACATAAACACATGTGCCAGGCAGTGCCCTTCACCTGCCCCAAGGCCTCCCGGGGTTCCCCATCTCATGGGACCTCTGCAGCCCTTTGGGCTCTCCTCCCTGCCCGCTCACTTGCCTCTCCATTGGGGTCTCCCCGAGCTCCCCAGGGACACACCCAGCTCAGGGCACTGCCGGCGGAGCTGGCCACCCCTGCACGCCTCCTGGACACCTCAGCATTGAGCCGCACGACACTCTTTCCTGCTACCACACATCTTAAAGCGTTCTCTTGTTTAGTGTCTCCTGCTAGAAGGTGAGCTCCACAAGGGCAGGAATCAGCATCGTGGTGCTCACGGCCGGGCACAGGGCCTGGCCCACACCACACCCAGTGATGAACGTCAGAAATTCTATTTGAAAACCATGGATTGAGATCCTATGTCCTGATTTCAGCAAGGACTGTGCTATGATTAAGTCACAAATCTAACTACTGAGTTGATGAATGGAATCAGTGTGAGCGACACGGCTGATAACGGTGCCCATCAACTGTCAGCAAAGGCTAAGAGCAGCTGGGCATCAGTCAAACAGACAACTGCAAAGCCACTTTCATTTTGCTGTTGCTACTCCAAAAATTTTTGGACACCCATAAAACAAAAGCACAAACCCATTAAAAGAGAAAAAAAAAGGCCATTAAAAGGAAATCCAGTGTAACTGGGCATAACACTTAGCTTTAACAGAAATTAAAAAACAAAACGCTATAGGTTATCAGTACTCATCACATGAAAAGTAGCAGCAAGAAAAGTACAGCAAGACTCCCTGTGCTCAACACTCGGGTTTCCTTCACCACCGGGATCTGATCTTCTCCGCCGCTACGGAAGCCACATCACATGTGTGTTTCATTAGGGGTGTTACGACAGAATGGATTTTTTTCCCATCAGTATTTTTAGGGCAGACATTCTTCATAGAGCTGTTTCTTCTATCAACCCTTAAGAAAAGCCCTAATGCTGCATCTGACTTGGACGTGGCTATTTCCACAGGAAGTGGAACAATATAGCCCAGAAGCGTCACCTCCCGGCGGGGATCTGACAGGGCGTGAATCACAGTACCTACCAGTCATCAGATCCACGCACGGGGGCCAGTCTAAAAAGATGCATTCCACAGCCAGAGCTATTCCTTACATATCTTGAAGGGCCCACCTCACTTTACAGATGACAAAAATAGGAACTGAGTACATTCCCTGATGGCACAAAGTCAGCAAAGGGCCTGGCCCGCGCTGCACTCAGGAACCGAGTGAAGTACAAGCACGAGCAGGACGCGATCCTAAGCACAAGTCACAGTGCATGTGATCGTACAGAGACGCTTGGGACAGTCCCGTGACAAGGAAGGACCACGGCCACCAAGCTCCCAGCCCATCCCCGGCTCGCGCTACCGCCCTTCTCCTCAGGTGGCTTCCATGTGGAGACTCCCAGGCCACCTGAGTTGGAAATGGCAGGTCCACAACGCCCTAAAAATTAGGACAGGAACTCCCATGTAAAGAAGAGACTAGGTAGTAAATGGTAAAAAGCTAAATCTCCAGAAACAAGGAGACTGCCAAGAAATTAATCGTTCCACTTAGTCAAATCCTCTGGGGATGTAGGTCTAGAAACAAAGAAATAATGAGAAAGACAGAATCAACTGACACAAAGAAGTCAATTTTTATTAAAGTGAGATGTGGAAAAGTCTCAGCTTACTTTTTTTCCTCTAGATCAGTCTGAAGTGGAACGTGAGAGGAGGAGTGGGAAACAATGGGAAGGAAGACTGCAAACGGCAGCTCAGACGTGAGACAAAGTGGGGAATCAGAAGCAAGAACGCTTCTCCCGTGGGCTTCCACGTAGGCTCGGGGACATTCAGACAACACTGCTTTTGCTTTTGCTTTTGCTTTTTGAGACAGTCTTGCTCTGCCGCCCAGGTGCAATCTCGGCTCACCACAACCTCCACCTCCCAGGTTCAAGCGATTCTCCTGCCTCAGCCTCCCAGGTAGCTGGGATTACAGGCATGCGCCACCACCCCCGGCTAATTTTTGTATTTTTAGTAGAGCCAGGGTTTCACCATCTTGGCTGGGCTGGTCTCAAACTCCTGACCTCATGATCCACCTGCCTTGGCCTCCCCTAAGATTACAGGCAGGAGCCACCGCGCCCAGCCTAACACTGCTTTTTCTTTAAGACAGCCCCCGAATGTGTATTTGCAGGGAAAGGGGGAAAAATTCAAACATGTAAGTGAGTGGTCAGATTCCAACCCTGAGCGCATGAGCATGCATCGTTTCACCTGGGCACATCATCAGCCATCATTTCTAGGGACACATTTCAAGAAGCGCGTAGGCTCTCAGGCAGTAGTTCCGATGTTCCGGCCTCAGGGCCCTCTTCACCATCCTAAAGTTACCACGGGTCCTGAAGAGCTTGCACTTGTAAAGATTATACCTATCAATATTTACCACATTTGAAATCAGAACAAAAGGCTTAATTCATTTAAAAATCATATAAATCAACATATGACATATTAACATTGTCTCAGTCCATTTTCTGTTGCTATAACTGAGTATCTGAGACTGGTAATTCATTACATAAAGAAACATATTTCTTACAGTTCAGGAGGCTGGGAAGTCCAAGGTCCAGGGGCCCCATCTGGGGAGTGCCTTCCTGCTGGTGGGACAGGAAAGACAGCCAAACTGGCTTTTCTAACGGACCCGATCTCAGTAACCCCCGCCAAGGAGATCCCATTAATCTATGAATGCACTAACGCATTCCTGAGGGCTGAGCCCTTGTGATCCAATCACCTCTTAATACTGTGACACTGGGGATTAATTTTCAACACGAGTTTCAAAGGGGACAAACATTCAAATCATAGTACATACAAAACATGTTTTATGAAAAATAACTATAGCTTCCAAAGAACGACAGCAACACCATAGTGAGAGGAGGGACACAGCTTTACATCTGAATCTGCAATGCCCAGCTTAACTGAAAGCACCTAGAGTTTCCTATCTGCTTCCACCTGCGGTCTGCTGCCGACGCATATGACAAAAACGCAGCCTCAACGGGCTCGGGGGCTCACACCTGTAATCCCAACACTCTGGGAGGTCCAGGGGGGCAGACTGTGTGAGTCTAGGAGTTCGAGTCCAGCCTGGACCACATGGCGAAACCCTGCCTCTACAAAAAGTATAAAAAATAAACTAAAATGAAGACTCACAAGGAGATGGAGTTAGACAAGGGAAAGTATTTGAACAGCCTCTCCAGGTAACTGTGGAGATTTTTCTTTAACACAACACCAAAATTCAACATGTGTTTTGTTTTTCCTTAAACGCTGTTTGCAATGTGGAATCTGAAGCATATCCATGAGCTTTTTGTACTTTATGGCTTTAAAATCCATTGGCTTGACTTGTACTTTAAATGGATCTTTCACCCAGGCATGATCCGGCATCAATCATCAGGAAAATATTGGTTCACCAGGTTATGCAGCTCTCCCAAATGCTGTTCACTCTGTAACATCAAAAGCATACGGTTCATCAATATTAGCACCGCACCTGCTTTACTGGGAGCTCTCAGGCTCACGGTGGTAGACAAGCTTTCCAAAATTCCAACTTCACTTGACAGCTCAAATTTTATCACTGGCAACAAACTGTTAGTTGACTTCTTTGAAGTGACAGGCTAACTTCATTCATTTAGTAAGATATGTCAATAATTAGTCAATTATTCTTTTATAGCATTACATGAAAAAAGCAGCTAGTTCAACTAGCAACTCAGATAATCCCTCATCACCTAACTTAAAAATGCAACAAAGGTGCTTTCCATGGACTTTCTGTTTTATCAGAGCAGAATCCCTGGTTTCGTGAGACAGCTCACGCTGCTGAGTCAGCTGGGGCATATCAAACACTGTGACGTGAACTGCGGTTGTGATGTCATCAACAACGGAGAAACTGCACACCAGGCCCAGGGCACTCCATGTACGATCTCTGCCACATATGTATAAATCTCAAACTGTCCCAAAATAAAAAGTTCACAAATAAGTGTACCTTTAGGACAAAAATAACAAAATCCTCCCAATACACCTTGTGACCCACCTGCTACAACCAAATCCTTGCCTGGCAAACTCTTCCAGCACGTTCCAAACCCTCGCCCAGGCCCATCCTCAAACGCAGTCTCTTCCAACTTGCTGAATCTCAAGCAAACCATGTAGTTCCAAATCCACCGCCAGACTGAAATTCACCCCCCAGGTGTCAGACAAAGGCCCCACAAGCCATCTCCTGGCGGCGGCGACACCTACGTTCAGCCACCGTTTTGCGTCTCCTCTTCCTATGGCCTTCCTCACGGTCTCGAGGCCCCTTCTCTGCTCCAGAAGCCCCCAGAAGGTGGGCAGGGGGTTCGGTAGTTTCATCTGAGGTTACCCAGTTCATCTCATTGGGACTGGTTAGGCAGCAGGTGCAGCTCATGGAGGGTGAGCAGAAGTAGGGTGGGGCATCACCTCACCTGGGAAGGGCAAGGAGCCAGGGATCTCCTCCCCCAGCCAAGGGAAGCCATGAGGGACTGTTACATGGCCCAGATACTATGCCTCTCCCACAGTTTTCACAATCTGCAGACCAGAAGATTCCCTCGTGTGCCATCACCACAAGGGCCTTGGATTTCAACCATAAATCTGGGCAGCTGTTTGGCAGAAACTGAGCTAGTTGCAGGAGTTTATGGAGTTTTTAAAAAATTGTTTTTTCATACCCCAGTGGTGCCTGGATCCCCAGCGTGACAGAAGTGTTCACTCCCCGGGACAGGGGGCTGAAGCCAGGGAGTCAAGTAGTCTCACTCAGCTAGTCCCACTCCCATGGAGCCCAGCAAGCTATAAAACACTGGTTTGAATTTCTCACTGCCAGGACAGCAGTCTGAAGTCAACCCTGGACTGTGGAGCTTGGTAGGGGGAGGGGCATCCACCATTACTGAGACTTGAGTAGGTAGTTTACCCTTGACAGTGTTAAGGAGGCCAGAAAATTCAAACTGAGTGGAATGCACCACAGCATGGCAAAATGTCTGTGGCCAGACTGCTTCTCTAGATTCCTCCTCACTGGGCAGGGCATCTGTGAAAGAAAATCAGCAGCCCCAGTCAGGTTCTTATAAACGAAACTCTCATCTCCCAGGGACAGAGCACCTGGGGGAAGGGGCGGCTGTAGGCATAGCTTCAGCAGACTTAAATGTTCCTGACTGCAGGCTCTGAAGAGAGCAACGGATCCTCAAAAGGAAGTTTCTCCCAGCACAGCACTCAAGCTCTGTTAAGGGACAGATTGCCTCCTCAACTGGGTCCCTGACCCCCCTGCCTCCTGACTGGGAGAGACCACCCAGCAGGGGTCAACAGACACCTCATACAGGTGAGCTCCAGCTGGCATCAGGCCGGTGACCCTCTGGGACAAAACTTTCAGAGGAAGAATCAGTCAGGAATCTTTGCTGTTCTGCAGCCTCTGCTGGTGATACCCAGTCAAGTAGAGTTTTGAGTGGACCTCCAGCAAACTACAGCAGACCTGCAGAAGAGGAGCCTGTTAGAAGAAAAACTAACAAACAGAAACCAATAACATCAACATCAACAAAAAGGATCCCAACACAAAAACCCCGTCCAAGGGGAGGGAGAGCATTAGGACAGATACCTAATGCATGTGAGGATTAAAGCCTAGATGACGGGTTGATAGGTGCAGTAAACCACCATGGCATATGTATACCTATGTAACAAACCTGCGTGTTCTGCATATGTATCCCAGAACTTAAAAGAAAAAAGAAAAACAAAAAAGAACAGTGCCCAGTACATCACATTACAAGAAATGTTAAGCGACATCCTTCTTAAAGAACGAATATAAAAACAGGTAGAAATTTTGTTCTAAACAAAAGAATTAAGAGCTCTAGAAATGGTAATAAAGTTAAATATGTAAGATTATTTTCTTTTAATTAATAGTTGTACTCATATATGTATGTTTCTGCACTGTATTTTTTTTTCAAAGTGAAAACAAGTTTATTAACAAAGTAAAGGAATGAAAGAATGGCTACTCCACAGACAGTGCAGCCCCGAGAGCTGCTGCTTGCCCATTTTTATGGTTATTTCTTGTTAAAATGCTGAACAAGGGGTGGATTACTCATGCCTCCCCTTTTTAGACCATATAGGGGGACTTCCTGACATTGCTATGGCATTCGTAAACTATCATGGCGCCCATGGGTGTGTAGCAGTAAGGACGACCAGAGGTCACTCTCATTGCCATTTTGTTGTTGGTGGGTTTTGCCTGGCTCCTTTACTGCAAACTGTTTTATCAGCAGGGTCTTTATGACCTGTATTTTATGCCGACCTCCTGTCTCATCCTGTGACTTAGAATGCCTTGACTGTCTGGGAATGCAGCCTAGTAGGTTTCAGCCTCATTTTACCCAGCTCCTATTTAAAATGGAGTTGCTCTGGTTCACACACCTCTGATGAAGGTCCATCTTCTGTAATTTCTTCAAGCTGAANGAGGGCCAGCCCCCAGTGTAGGTGCCCCTGGGGACCATCTCCCAGGGCAGGAGCAGGAGGTGCAGGGAACACTGGTCACCCCCAGGTCTCTACCTCCTGCCTTGGTCTCTCACTGGCACTTTCTTCAGTCCAGGGTTTCAACCCGTCTAGGCCATGGTCACTTGGAACAGCCATCCCAGCACTTCCATAGCTGAACCCACCTCACTTCCCTGTTATCCTTCTCCCCAAGAACCCCCAGGAGACCCGCCCGCCTCCCTGCAGCCCCACTGTCATCACCCTGCTTTCCCCTTCCACATCCCCTCACCAAGGACCTGGCCTCTTCCCGAGTCCCCTGGCGACCATCACTTGAAGGGCGGCATCACCCCTCTGCCACGCACACTCTGACCTGGCCATCTCCTTCGTCCCCCGACACTCCATGTCCCTCCTAAAACCACACAGACTGCAGCAGGAAGCCCATGCCCACCAAGCCCTCCTGTAGCTGGGCAGCACTGCTCCTCCACCGGCCTCCTCCGCAGACAGCCTGCTAGTACCGAGCCTGGTGAACCGCCTCCCTGGAGGACAGGCTCACGCCTCAGCTCCTCTGTGCACGGCCCAGGCCTCTCCCCATCCAGCCACTGCTTCACTACACGACCTCGTCTTATTCCTTCTCGGGGCAAACACACTCTAGGTCGGGGGTGGCACGCGAGGGCCCACGGCCCAGTCCAGGTCTCTACCTGCCTCTACGCGCCTGTGAGCCAGGACTGGGTTCTACATTTTTAAACAGAGAAATAACAAAAGTACACATGTGTATAAATATATATATGATGTATTTCATGAGAAAATTACACACAACTCAATTATCAGTGTCCACAAATAAGATGCCTGCTTATCAATACAGTGGCAGAGTCCAGTGGCTTCACAGTGACATGCGACGTCACACACCCCACGCAGCCAAAAACACTTAACGGTCTTTCTGACCCTTCGCAGAAAAGCATGCCATCCCATCCTGGGCCTTTGGGATCCATCAGTGAACTCCACAAAGATCACCATCATGGGCATGCATGGTGCCACCATCCAGGCCCCGGTGTGCTAACGTCATGCCAAGGTCCCTTCCAGGAGCTGCTGCCCTCGTGAAACAGCGTGAGCCGTTTCTTGCTCTGCTGCCCAGGCTGGAGTGCCGTGGTGCAATCATGGCTCACTGCAGCCCTGCAGCCTCCAATTCCTGGGCTCAAAAGATCCTCCAGCTTCAACTTTCCAAAGCGCTGCAATTATAGGCATGAGCCACCATGCCTGGCCTGGTGAATGGTCTTTAACAAATGCTTTATACACTGTGTCCAGAGTTACCCAAATTCCATCAAAAGCTGTGCATAACCGTTGGCTAGCAGACACACATCACAGAAGAGTGGCTTCCACACACTCTGGACTGGGGCCTCCAAGAAGTTGCTCATCCACTCGTCTGGATCACCAAAGCTTCACGAGTCGACACCTACCCTTAGCCACTCCAAGGCACACTCCTGTTTATCCAAGGCGCTCCTTTGTATCCAGTATTCTTAAGACTAGCCATGCCCCACTCAACTGATTTGGGTTCATACCCAAATTTTGAAAAACAATGCACTCAAAGTAGACCAGTGCCAGTTTCTAAAGACTCAAGAGTTCAAGAACATGAAGGCGCCTGGCACAAATGACCGACGACCACCACCTAACATGACCTACACCACACAACAAAGGGATAACCAAAAATTATAAGACGGCAGACCAATTATTGCAAACTGTGTTCCCCCACTGACAGCCACGACTGTCAGCGGGAAAACAGGGCACCCAGCCTCTGTCAGATTCAGGCTACAAACATGAAGAGTGTGAACTTGGAAGCATTCTGGCACAAAACGCAGGCTGGCAGTGGCGGTACTCCTGGCTCCCTACCGCCCACGGAGGTTGCAGTGTGCCATGGCAGCAGCAGAGACCATGGCCCAGTCCCCCTGCCTGTGTCATCTGGTAAGGTGAAGGCGTTGGCCACATTCAAGGGAGGCACGTTCACACCAGCGAGGAAAGGCCAACCACACACACACCAAACTCTCCCTCCTCGTTCCATCCAAACATGTGTCTAGTTTCAGAAAGATGAAGCTTTCCTTCAAGATATTTGATGACTTTCCATCTGTAGGGAAAAGCAAGGTCACTCCAGGCCACGACTGCGTGCTCTGAGACACAGAAAGTAAATGGCTGCTACTGAAGGTCTGTCCGCGCAGGCCCTGCTGCCGGCCTCTGTGGGCTTGGTTCAGAACCATCCAGGCCTCCCGACAGGACTCCACGCCAGCCCACCTGGTCCACGGAGGATCTGGGCTCAACGACGACAGAAGGTGACTGCAGCCGGGCAGAGCGGAGGTGACGGCAGCCGATGCCCACACCCGCCCCTCCCGCCCACGGAACTCAGGTGTACCTGCAGCCTACTCTCAGCCTCCACTGGATTCCTCCTTCCACAGCTCCCGTGCTGTACGCTGGACACTTGGGGTTCCAACCAGGGGCACCACGCCATCCTCCACCACCACCACCGACCCCTTTCCGAGACACTCCTCAAGGGAAAACAGCGAGTCCTGGTATCCGCTCTGCCATGGAAGCTGACGGTCCAAAACGTCTAATCCAATCGGATGGCTCCTGACTACTTACGGACGTGAAAGGTTCGTTCACAACAGGAATCAAGTTCATGTGCCTCCATAGTATCTCAGCACACCATCTGCTGGCAGCTCAGGAGTTAACACTTCCCACACATTTTAACCCAAGAACACTCCCAGGCTACCGCCACAGAGGCCCTGGAGTGCTCCTCCCTCTCTGAGAGTCATGGCTTGGGCTGACAGGGGCTTCTGGGACGCACTGCATCCCATGCACAGGGCTCAAGACAGAGGGTGGGGGAGGGTTTTCTCTCCTCCCTGAGGATGGAGACATCCTCTCCTCCAAAGCGGCGGACAGAGTGGAGTCTTGTACAACAGACGGGGAGTCCCAAGCGAGCCCACTGGCTGCACGGGGCTGAGCAGAAAGCTGGGCAAGGCTCTGCAGGCTGGGAAGACCACCTCCCAATCGCTCAGCCCACTCTCCTGCGGGGGCTCAGGGGCCCCAGGCGCAGCCCACACACAAAACAAGCATAGCTTTTTCAAAGCAAATGGCAACAGCGTGGTTCCACCCAATAGTGTCCTCAACTTCCCAAAACTCCTTCCCACAGCCGCCGAAGTTCCGGATGGTTCAGGGCACGTCTGCTGACCGAGTCATGGGGTCACGTTTTTACCTCCACCATTCATGCGAAAACACAGATGTCTATCTACTACCTCAGGTACAGGGAAGACTTTCTAAAGCTTTCATCTGAGGCATTCTTGTTGAGACCCTCAAATTTACTTTCCCCCAGAAGTCTTTGCCTCAAAACGAAGAAATGTTAATTTCCTCTAGATTTAAGCGGCTAAACTGGTACCATGAGTTACATGGACATTTTAAGGTCAGCCTTGCAACATCATGTCACATAATTCACTTAATTGTATAACTGAAGTCGTGGGGATTTGTACAGACTCAATGAAGATAACCACAAACCCTGGCGCTGACAAGCCTAGGGGTCTGAAAGCCCACTAAGGCACACCGCCCAGCACCTGCACCTGTACCCCCAAGCCCCACTCCCTCACCTCCATCAAGGCTGGGAGAAGCCCTTCCGTGTGGACCAGGGTGCGCACTTCACCTGGTCACCCGGCTGCACCAAATTCTGAGTCTCCCTGTCTTTTAAGGCCTGGACACTTTGGAGCAGTGCTGGCCAGGGTTTGCCGAGCATCCCTCAGTTTGGGTAAATTTTCTCACGACTGGACACTTTTGAAAAGCACTGGCCAGTATCCTGGTGAGCACCCCTCCGTTTGGGTGCAGCACTTTCTCACAAGGATCCTGCACTTCTGGCAATGCCGCTAGAGCGGTGGCGTGTCTCACCAGGCTTTGGTGTCACACCCTCTGGTTGATGGTGGTGCCCTGATGGCTTGCTTCACACAGTAGCTGTGGGTTTCTCCACTGAGAGGCTACTGTTTTATTTTTCCCTTTGTGATGTATAAAGATCTTGGGGGAGATACTTCGGGACTACGTAAATATAAGAGACAGAAGGACACTGAGGAGGTGTGGCAGTCACACGAACGTAGCAAGGGTCCGAGGTGGGATCCGGAAACAGCCAGAGGACACTGGTGGAAAACCGAGGTTCGAGGAAGGTCTGTCATGAGGGCAGTAATGCTGTGCTTTCTGGTGTTGACATGGATGGCTGGTTATGTAAGACGTCAGCGTTAGGGGAAGCAGGTGAAGAGAACAGGGAGGCTCACAGAAATATTCTTTTGCATCTTTTCTGTAAAGTCTAAAATTACCTGAAAACTAACAGCTGACCAAGCTGCAGAGCCTGATTCTGCATCAGAACCCGGGTGGGGCCTCAAGTCTGTTTCTCACCAACACCCAAGCGATGCTGATGGCTGCTGCCGGCCGCTGGGCCGCTCTGCTAGCAAGGCTCTGGCAGACGGCACTCACCTCACTACGCACAACTTCCAGGTGCCAGTCGGCTACAGTGCACCCAGAACATGCTCCCAGTACGGTCGCCGCTGCTTCACTGCAGGTGCTCCCTGGAGCCAGCCAGGCAGACGGTGCCGGCGGCACACTGCCCCCGTGAGGAGCCTCAAGTCAGGGTCTCTGCTAACACACGGGTCTGCCGGGCCATGCCCAGGTGTGCTGGCAGCCCAAGGCCACAGGGCCAGAGCCACCCACCCACACTGCAATTCCGAGGCAGCTGCAGCATGCTCACTTGGCACCTCGTCCGATTGGCCGTGCGCAATTACCAAGGCTACAAGAAAGCAGAAAGGTGGAGTGAATACAACAGACTTCAAAACTCCGGCTCGAGGCAGTGACTGGCCGCACGGGCGACCTCCACTCGCTCCATTAACATGATCTTTAATAGAGTGGTGTAAACGCACAAGAAAAAACACAGGCAGGAGAGGGCCTCACAAATGCCCGACACATGCAAAGAACTGGATCAGGGCAAAGGGAAAGCAGGGGCACAGGCGTGGGGCTCCAGGCCTCGCAGAGCCCTGCGGGCAGGCCACACCCACACCTGCCAGGTGGGTCCCACACAGAAGCACTAACTCCCTGGCCAGCAAAAGGGCCCTCCTAAAGAAGTAACGGCAGCCAGGCACGGTGGCTCACGCCTGTAATCCCAACACTTTGGGAGGCCAAGGAAGGCAGATCACGAGGTCAGGAGTTTGAGACCAGCCTGACCAACATGATGAAACCCCATGTCTGCTAAAAATACAAAAATAGACAGGTGTGGGGGTGCGTGCCTGTGATCCCAGATACTCAGGAGGCTGAGGCAAGACAATCGCTTGAACCCTGGGGGACAGAGGTTGCAGTGAGCCAAGATCGTGCCACTGTACTCCAGCCTGGGCGACAGAGCCAAACTCCGTCTCGGAAAAAAAAAAAGAAGAAGCAGCGGAACAGCCCAGAGAAAATATCTGCAAGTTGGCACTCCAGGTCCCGCCAACACAAGCTCCCAGTCACCCAAGGGGAAACTCACAGGGCTCTCCGCCAGCTTCCTCCTGCCTCAGACAACAGTAACTGTCAGTATTACAGGAGGACTTGCCATACAAAGCAAGAAGCCAACACTTTTTTTAAGTGACATTAGAGGAAACAAGAAATCAGAACAAAGAAGAACTGAAAAGAATCCTCGTTAGTTCCCTCAGAGTCAGGGAGATGAGGCATCTGCAGAACAATAAGCTCCTATGAAGAAGGAACAAAACAAATACACACTTGGAAATTAAAAATCTGACTGGAAATAAATACTGCAGACATGATCGGAAGATACATTAAAGCCCTCTCCCAGAAATGAGAATAAACAAGGCAGAGAAGGAAGAATAAAGATGCAACTCCAGGGGTCCACCTGGAACGTCCATCACAAATTAACAGGAACTCCTAAGACAGAAGGGCAGAACAGGAGAGGAAGACCTTCTCAGACACGACAAGTGAGCTTCCCAGAGCTGAAGGACAGGCCACCAGAGTCAGAATACCAAGAGTGGGAATCCACACACTTGAACACATGGTAAAACGCCACGAACACCAAAGACCAGACCCGAAAGCATCCAAGGGAGTAGGAATCCATACTTCAGCACATGGTAAAATGCCATGAACACCAAACAGACGATCAGAAAGGATTCAGGGAGGGAGGAAGGTTCTCCACAAGCAGGAAGAGCACCTGGCAGAGGTTCATGTTGAAATGAAAGCTGACATGAAAACATGGAGTCCTGAACACACCCAGCCATAGAAGGGAAATTATCACGTTGGCTCGTGGGCAAGCTGAAGAATAACCCATCAGGATTAGAAAAAGCTGAGAGGCTGAAGAAGGAGGGGACCTGACCCTATCCTGAACATAGCGTACATGAGATGGAAGAGGTGGCATGTGACAGAAGGGCTCTGTCACCCATCATAACACAAAGTCAAGGCTGAGTAAAAAAAGTATCAGCTTAAAGGGCAGGTTAAAGCCCACGCCTGGGCAACAGTTGCGGCAGCTCGTGCCTGCAGCAGCAACCCCTAAAGAGGCTGAGTGCACTGCAGCTGAGTAGTCTGTGGAACACAGGGAGATCCTACCTCAAAAACAAAAAGACCAGCTCACTTAGAGCTATGGAGAATGACCTCAGGAAACCACGCTTTGAAGAATGGGGCTGGGAGGTGGGGCAGGGGACCACTACTTTTCATGGTAAATCTTCCACTGACAATTGCTGTTGTGTACACTATGTTGATTAAAATACTGAATCGATGGGCTTTGTTTTTTAGAACATCGGCTTAGACTAAACTGGAGCCCTGGCTCTGTGCATCTGCAGCCTGGTCACCTCATCTACAGAATGGAGGCAGCCTCTGTCTCCTGGTCACAGAGAAGGAGCCAAGATGTGGAGCTGCCCCCAAAGCCTGAAGCTCTTTTTTTAAAAACATTAAAGCCACAGCCTGGGAAACAAGGCGAAACCCCCTCTATACTACAAATACAAAAATTAGCCAGGTGTGGTGGCACCTGTGGTCCCAGATACTCGGGAGGCTGTGGTGGGAGGATCACTTGAGCCAGGGAGGTTGAGGCTGCAGTGAGCCAAGATCACCACACTGCATTCCAGCCTCACGGACAGTTAAATCCTGTCTCCAGAAAGCAGAACTATTAAAACCAATGATGACAGAATCCAACATTGCTGAGAAACATTAAGTTTGCCCTGGCCCCGTGGCTCCCTTGTGGAGAGGACCTTTCAGTTTGCAATTAGTAGTAAGTGGGTAACAACTGCCTACCTGGAATATTTTTGCGTTAAAAGTAAATACAGAACACCTGTTTAATAATAATCACCTGTTAATATATGGATCAGCGTCTGCTGCGGGCCTTCAACCTGGAATGCTGTCAGCCTCCTGAGGCGCTCAGCTCCGTAGGCTATTGGCCCCCGCCAGACCCACTGTGCTCTTCTATCTGGGTGTCTTCTCGCTGCGTTCGGCGCAGCCTGGGTGGAGGTCTCCCTGCCGAGTAGTACTTGCTACAGCTTCCCAAGAATATATTCTTATTTTAATTGCAAGGCAGGGGAAATGGACCTACATACAGAATTGTACCTCGTTTTGGTGTTTTCTTCTAGCACTGGGTATTTGCGAGCTGCGTGTTAAATGACCAGATCTAGTTTTTATTTGATGTTTCCTGATCTTCCTCAGAACCACTCACTACTCCAAGCTATTTTTCTGTCCCCTAAGAACTTCCAGCTAAAAGTGTACCCTAAGACTGCCTCCTCTTTTCGGTTATTGTAGTGCAAGTTCCGCCAACGCCATCAGGCCCGGGAGTACATTCCTGGGCAGACAGGCAACTCCAAACAGAGCAATTACCTGTTCCACATCAACAACTGTGCGGCCCGGGCCCTCCCTGGGGAGGGTGCAAGCTCGCTCCCATTCAAAGCCCACACTCGCTGCACCTGCTCACAGTTCTTCAGGGACGATGTATTTCTCCAAGAGCAAGGCAATCCCTACCATGTCATCAGGGGAAAACAACAGTCCTCTCTAGCAAGGCACTGTCTCCAATATGCTCACACAGTGGGGATGGAATGTCATCTACTTTCTGCAGCCTAGGGAAAAACAAAAAACAAACGGCCACCTTTCTTAGGGGCTACATCACAGAAATCGCACACAGGTGCTGGGGGGGGGGCCCCGGGGAACGGGCTGGGGTCCTCGCCGAGCTCTGGGCAGCCCTGAGATCGCCCGTTTCGCTGTCTCGCCGGAGGCTTGCGTGTGCAAGTCCTGGGCTACGGGGGCTCCTGTCCACAGCCAGGAGGCGGCACAAAAACGGTGCCCGTCGCTCACGGCTGGCTGGCAGGAGCCACCCCGTAGGGGGACCTCGGTCCCCCGGGGAGCACGGGCGCGGTTCTAGGCCTTTCCAGTCTCCCCGCCGCGGCCCCGAGGCAGAGATCGGGAGCTCGAGGCCCCCGGGCCGGGCGACGGCAGCCGCGGCCCAACGGACGTCGGGGCGCGGCGGGGCAGGGGGTGCGGAAGCGAGGAAGCGGGAGCCCCTCTTCCGGGGCGCGGCCGGGGACGGGGAGCGAGGAGCTGGGGGCGCTCGCCCGGCCCGGACAGTTGGCGGCGGCGGGGCTGCGGCGCGGGCGGCCCGGCGGGCGGGAGGAGGAGGAGGAGGAGGAGGAGGGAGGACGGAGATCTCGCTCTCGCTCTCGCCCCGCGGGAAGGGGGAGGCGGAGGCGCGACCGGCTGCGGGAGCTGCAATTACCGTGTGGGCTGCGGAATTCTCGTGGTGTTTGTCGGGGAGATGCGATAATGGCGTCCGTCCTCGCGAGAGAAGCCGCCGCTCTGCGCAGGCGCCGCGAGCCCCTCCCCGCGACGCTCGGCCCCCGCCCTCCGCGCAGGCTCACTGGGCGCGCGGGCCCTGGGTCGGGGCCGGGGCGGGGCCTGCGGGCGTGGAGCCCCGCTACGCGCGCTTTTCCCGCCCGGCCTCCCGTTGAGCATGCGCAGGCTGGCTTCCTCCGGGACGGTACCGTCTTCCCAGGGCTTTTTTTCCCCCGTTTTTCGCCCACGTGCCTGGCCTGCCTGAGAAAACACCTCAGTGGACTGTCTGAAGAATTTGCATCTTCTTTGAGATGGAATGAATAGGCATTAGCTCCCTCAAAGACTACATCTCCCAGGGTTCCCTGCGCAAGCTGAGAGCGATGCATTCGGGGACTCGTAGTGCCTTCGTCTTTATCCTGCCTGCCGGGACTTGTAGTCTCTCCGGACTCCGGTCGCGGCGTCCAGTCCCCGCACCAGGGGCTGCTGGGACTTGTAGTTAAAATCAATCAGGTGGGCTGTGCGCCTCCAGCGGGTCCTACTTGCTGCTGCGACGACTCCTGCCCTGAGGTTCCGGAGCGCTGGGAGGCGTGTTCCCAAAGATATACGTGGTCAGGGGTCCCCACTGTCCGTCCAGAGGGGCCTGAGTGCACGCGCGCGGGGGGTGGCACACACAGCAGTGATTATGGTCTTAGATATTTCCTACATGCAGCACATACCTAAGTGATGGCGGCCGGGCGCCGTGGTCACGCCGGTAATCCTAGCACTTTGGGAAGCCAAGGCGGGCTGATCACTGAAGGTCACAGGTTCGAGACTAGCCTAGCCAACATGGTGAAAACCCGTCTCTACTAAAAATATGAAAATTACTTAGATGTGGTGGCGCACTCCTGTAATTCCAGCTACTTGGGAGGCTGACGCAGGAGAATCACTTGAGTCCAGGAGGCAGAGATTGCAGTGAGCCGAGATCTTGCCATTGTACTCCAGCCTGGGCAACAGAGTGAGACTCCATCTCAAAAAAAAAAAAAAAAAAAAAAAAATGATGGCATCGAATGTGCACACGTTATATTTTATGTAGAATAAATGTGCAAATGTGCGTTTGTGGGTAATCATAGGAAAAAATTCCCAAAATATAGGGCAATTCCTGGAAATGTCATTCCTGGTTATCTTCCTCTGTTTAACTAGGACCGCATTGCCTTTCATTTCTTCTTTATACTCGCCTCTGTTTTCCTAATTATTTGCAATGAGCGAGAATGCCTTTGATCTCCCAAACCCAGGGCAAGGGAGCGATTTTCACTGGGAAAAGAAAAAGCTTTACCTTGAATTTCCTGCCTGACCCCTTTTGCCAATAATAAAAACAGGACTCAGTGCAGTCACGGGCTGTGCGACCACGGGCAACCTTACCGAGTCAAAGTCTCCAGAATGAGGCCCACTGAGGCTGGCGGCTGGGTTACCTCACAACAAAAGTACCTTACAAACACTCCAAGGAGGAGCCACAGAAGGGCGGCGCTGGGAAAGGTACTGATGGGAAGGTCGGGCCTGTCTTTTTTTTTTTTTTTTTTTCCTGGTAGCTGGTATGTAGCTAGGGCCTGTCTTTTTTAAACATGAAGACCAGATCCAAAAAGATTAGAAAAATTGGCCGAGCATGGTGGCTCACACCTGTAATCCTAGCACTTCGGGAGGCTTAGGCAGGTGGATCACCTGAGATCGGGAGTTCGAGACCAGCCTGACCAAAATGGAGAAACCCCGTCTCTACCAAAAATACAAAAAATTAACCAGGGGTGGTGGCGCGTGCTTGTAATCCCAGCTACTCAGGAGGCTGAGGCAGGAGAATTGCTTGAATCCGGGAGGCGGAGGTTTCAGTGAGCCGAGTTCACACCATTGCACTCCATCCTGGGCAACACAGCAAGAGTCCATCTCAAAAAAAAAAAAAAAGGAAAAAAATAGGTGAATTATTCATGATGCACTCAAGGCCCAGGAAAAGCCTAGCAGATGGAGAGGAATCCTGGAGCGTTGCGCCTGGCTGTCCTGGCGTGCGAGGACTTGGCCTTTGCCTGGCCAGGGCTTAGAGTCTGAGCCTTCCCTTGCAGGTTGCTGAGGCTCTCAGACCTCGGCTTCCCACTCTGGGAACTGGTGTTTAGATCTCACGGCTCACAGGGATGATGGGAGGAGTCCGTGGCGTGGAGTTCATGAAGCGTTTAGTAGAGGGTTCGATTCCAGATGTGATCATGTTACCATGGGCTGAGTTACCACGATCAGGGCACATTTTACTATAATCCCTATTCTTTTTTTTTTTTTTTTTTTTTTTGAGACAGAGTCTCACTTTGTTATGTGCACGCTGGAGTGCAGTGGCGCGATCTCAGCTCACTGAAACCTCCACCCTCTGAGTTTAAGTGATCTTCCTGCCTCAGCCTCCCGAGTAGCTGGGAGTACAGGTGTGCGCCACCATGGCGGGCTAATTTTTGTATTTTTAGCAGAGACAGGGTTTCTCCATGTTGGTCAGGCTGGTCTCAAACTCCTGACGTCAGGTGATCTGCCTGCCTCAGCTTTCCACAGTGCTGGGATTACAGGCGTGAGCTGCCACGCGCAGCCTATAATCCCTATTCTTTGTGAAGAACATGAAGTCAGGAGAGGCTGAGCTGTACACCTGGGGTCACACAGCCATAGTGGGGTAGAGACGAGAGGAGGAAGGTGATGAGATGTGTTTCAGCAAAGGTAGTGAAGGCAGCGACGTCCTCGTCAGCAAGGAAGGGGTGTCGTCTTGCTCCTGAGAAGGCTTTACAAAGCTTGGGGCCAGCGTGGGGAGGATCAGATTTGTGTTTTGTGAAGTCCATCTAGCTGGAGTGCTGGAAAATGAATGGGGGGAGAGAATACAGGACCCCGCGTGAATCGGGAGAGCAGCTGAGAAGGCTGTGGCAGGCTGCAAGTGAGAGAGAGGGGCTTGCTGCAGGCAGGTCACAGTGCAGACCGGAGGGAGAGAAATGGGCTGATTGGAGACGCTCTTGCCCGTGAGCCCGATGCTGGGGAGGGGGGTGTCTGGGTGCTGTACGGGACAGTGGACGCCCTGCTCCCAGGGACATCATGGCCACCGCCCATGGGCGTGAAAACTCGTCTTCCCAATCCATCCCCTGCTCCCCCCTTCCTTTGCCACTTCTTGCAAGGGCACTGTAAGGGTGTGAAGGTCTCGATTGGAAGACATGGGGTTTGGTGTGAACTAGAGCCCTGGAAGGGGACCCCACTGGGAAACCAGATGACAATTGAGGGGTGGCGAGAGGGAGTGACAGTCAGCTATGCCTAGCATGGATCCCACCCCCTCCGGGGACAGGCCACACACTCTGGGCTGTCGAGAGAAACCGGGACCCTACCCAGGCACTACCGTGTGGATATGGGACCCTCTGAAAGTGGGGAGGCAAACCAAGTTTCCTGTACCTTACCTTCCTCACCTGTAAAGTGGGCCAGCAGGGCGTGGGGAAGGTCACCTGCGTGGTAACATGCATTTGAGAGAAAGAGGGAGAGAGGGAGGGAGGAAGGGAGGGAGGCAGGCAGGCAGTGCTGCCGCCTGGCAATTTGGCTGATTTCTCGTTTGTCTTGGCCAAACCCACGGCAAGGCAGCTTCGTGGTCACCTCTCAATCTGGGTTGACATGAGATCCCATGAGGACACCAAAGCCTGCACCCCCAGGAGTGGGGCCGGGGTCCAGGGTTCCAGAAACTCCCCCCAGGAGTCCACTGCACAGACTCGCTCTCATCTCTGTCTCTGTCTGTGTCTCTCTGATTCTCTCCCCACCCCACCCTTCCCAACTTTGGGCTTGTTCCCTCCCCCTCCCCCACGCATCTTCCGCCTTTTTTTTTTTTTTTTTTTAGGCAGAGTCACTCTGTCACTGAGGCTGGAGTGCAGTGACACCATCTTAGCTCACGGCAACCTCTGCCTCCCTGGCTGAAGCCATTCTCCTGCCTCAGCCTCCCGACTAGCTGGGATTACGGACGCTGCCACCACACCTGGCTAACTTTTGTATTTTTAGTAGATACGAGGTTTCATCATGTTGGTCAGATTGGTCTCGAACTCCTGACCTCAGGTGATCCGCCCATCTTGGCCTCCCAAAGTGCTGGGATTACAGGCATGAGCCACCTCGCCCGGCATATGTTTTTTTTTTAACTAGAGATGGGGTTTCACCATGTTGGCCAGGCTAGTCTTGAACTCCTGGCTGAAGCGATTGTCGCACTTTGCCTTAGCATCCCAGAGTGCTGGGATTACCAGCATTACGCTGTGCCCAGCCGTTTTTTCTCGTTCTTGAGCAGGATTTCACAGAGGGGTCCCAGCAACTACAAAGGTTTTTCCACTTCAACCGACCCTTGGGAGAAAGAAGGTCCAGTTCAACCCGGCGCGGTGGTGCGTGCCTGTAGTCCCAGCTACTCGGGAGGCTGAGGCTGGAGGATCTCTTGAGCCCAGGAGTTCTGGGCTGTAGTGCGCTATACCGATCGGGTGTCCACACTATGTGCGGCATCAATATGGTGACCTCCCGGGAGTGGGGGACCACCAGGCTGCCTAAGGAGGGTGAACCGGCCCAGGTCGGAAACACAGCAGGTGAAAACTCCCGTGCTGATCAGTAGTGGGATCGCGCCTGTGAATAGCCACTGCCCTCCAGCCTGGGCAGTATAGCAAGAGTCTGTCTCTAACAAAAATAAAAGAAGGCCCAGGTCAACCATCTCCCAAGAGAGACAGGGCCTCTTCATTATTCCAGCAAGGCTCCCGGGGGCCCACACTTACTGCCAGCCTGTGTACCCACAATGGCCCCCACTCTGAGTGGCCAGTCCTGAGACATGTCCAGGGGTGGGGCCAGCTTGGCCCAAGCCTCATGGAGGGTGGGTGGGGAGGGCTGGTCTCCCAGAGCAAACCCAGCAGCTGCCAGGGAGAAGAGCTGGTGTGTGCAGACAAAACAGCACCTGTCCGCAGCGGGGTCCCCCAGGGCTCCCCTCCTACATGCGTGAACGCTGATGCCAGCACTGACCCGGCTCTGTCCTCCAGTCTGAGAACAGGAGCAGCCACTGACTCGAAGTCTCCGGGAGTGGCTGTACCTGCCGAGAAGCAGAGGAAGGGAACTGTCTCTCCTGTGCCCCCAGGGATCCTCATTCATGGCTTCCCATTTGCCGACATTTCTGCTCTGGATAGGGTGCAATTAATCCAGGCCGACCAAGCCAGACGGCTGATTAGCATCTCAACAGGGGCTGCAGGGCGCTCAAGTCCTTAATGAGAAGTTGCTACTATGAGGCAGGCAGGGGAAGCGTGTACAAATCCATGCAACCGGTAAAAATGCCTGAGGGAAGTGGACCCATCAACCACCCAGTGGCAGTGACAGTGGCCCCGCGCACCACGGAGCCATCGCTTTTCCCACTCACTCTCTTCCAGGCTCCGTCGTTGCTTGGCGTGTCCTGTGGAAATCGACAAGAGCTTGCCCACCAGAGAAACACGAAGAAACCCCAGGAAATTAGCAAGGGAAAAAGAAAAGAGGATCCCTTGGCCACCTCTCAGAGAAAGCAGAGGGACCCTGAGGTCATGCGCTGTGTGGAACCCCTGGCAGCACTGCCAGCTGGGTGCATCATAAGCGCTAAGATCAAGATTTTGTAGAGTGAGCAGTCGTACTTATGTTAGAACTTGCTCTGTCGCCCAGGCTGGTGAGCAGGGGCACCATCTTGGCTCACTGCAACCTCCGCCTCCCAGGTTCAAGCGATTCACCCTGCCTCAGCCTCCTGAGTAGCTGGGATTACAGACGCGCACCACCATGCGTGACTAATTGTTTTTATTTTTAGTAGAGACGGGGTTTCACCATGGTGAGGCTGGCCTCAAACTTCTGACCTCAAGATCTGCCACCTCAGCCCCCCAAAGTGCTGGGATTGCAGGCGTGAGCCACCGTGCCCGGCCTCATAACTTATCCTTTAAAATCAGTTTTACACTTTGCTTTTCATATTGACTTAGTGCAATGTTTTAGAAGCATTCTTCAAAGAATAAAACACTAACCATGAAAAAAAAATCCAGTGGCTCAGAAAAAGAAATTACTGTGAATAAAAGTTGTGCAGAAACTTCTGTGTGTTTTGAAGAATTTTGTCCGATACAAGTTTTTCCTATTTGATTTTTTTACCTAAAATAGCATCTCTTCATGGACAGTTTTGAGATCACAGAGTACTATCAGTGCATTTAGAAATGACTTTTGGCTGGACACCGTGGCTCATTGCACTGCAGTCTGGGCAACAGTCTCAAAAATTAAAAAAAGTCCAGGCACACATTACAGTGGCTCACACCTGTAATCCCAGCACTTTTGGGAGGCCAAGATGGGTGGATCATGAGGTTAGGAGTTCAAGACCAGCTTGGCCAAGATGGTGAAACCCTGTCTCTACTAAAACTACAAAAATTAGCCAGGCATCATGGCAGGCGCCTGTAATCCCAGCTACTTGGGAGGCTGAGGCAGGAGAATTGCTTGAACCCGGGCGACAGAGGTTGCAGTGAGCCGAGATCGTGCCACTGCATTCCAGCCTGGGTGACAGAGACTCCGACNAAAAAAAAAAAGAAATGACTTTCAATTTCTATTGCATGAGAATGAAGTTCTATTTCAAAACGTGATGGAGAGAAATTTGAGGGTTCTCAGGGAGGAGTGGGCTCCAGGCTGCTCTGTCTCACTCACTTCAGTCAAAAGCCTTTCACACACATTTGCCATGAATATGCATATATATAAATTTATATTCGTGTGTTGGGTACTAACGTATTGTGTGCTCCATGCAACATATGAAAAATAGAAAATCTTTCCAGGTGAGAAAGAAAATAAGAATACAGGTTCTATTACACAGTGGTTCCGCGCCTGTGATCCCAGCACTTTGGGAGGCCGAGGCAGGTGGATCACCTGAGATCGGGAGTTTGCGACCAGCCTGGCCAACATGGAGAAACCCTGTCTCTACTAAAACTACAAAATTAGCTAGGCGTGCTACTGCACGCCGTTAGTCCCAGCTACTTGGGAGGTTGAGGCAGGAGAATCACTTGAACCTGGGAGGCAGAGGTTGCAGTGAGCCAAGATCATGCCATTGCACTCCAGCTTGGGCAACAAGAGTGAAACTCTGTCTCAAAAAAAAAAAAAAGAAAAGAAAAAAAAAAGAAGAATAGAAGTTTCGATCTTTTTTTCTGCTCTTGGAAGGATTATCTGGGTACACATGGTCCATTTTAGAAAATATCAGTTTAAGAAGGTTTGACTTAAATATTTTGTATTTGAAAATGAAGAATGTTTGCAAACAGGCAGAGTGGAGCAGTTCCTTGATCTTATAACTTCCAATTTAAGAAATGATAAAATGTCCTTTAGTTATGGATTTTTATTAACTCCTGTATTAAAGTTCTCCACAGAAATAGGCCAGCGGGGTGGTAGGGGGTGGTGTGTATGTGTGTGAACCTGCACCTAGCTACCTATTTATCTCTACGTTGGGAAAGAGAGGGAGATTTGTCAGATTTATCTTGAGGAATTGGTTCATGCATTTGGGGAGACTTCACAAGCCCAAAATCTGACGGGGTGGCCAGCAGGCTGGGGACTCAGGGAAGACTGCAGTTCTAGTCCAGAGGGCACCTGCTGGCAGAGCTCCTTCTCACTGGGGTGCGGGAGAGGGGTTGGGGGCACGAGGAGGAGGTCAGTCTTTGTTCTGTTAAGGCCTTCAGCTGATTCGATGGGTCCCACCCACATTGTGGAGGGTAATCTGCTTTGTTCAACGTTCACTTAGTTATAAATGTTAATGAAATTCAAAAAAACACGTTCACGGAAACATGTAGAACAATGGTCCACCAAATACCTGGGCACCATGGCCCAGCCAAGTTGACAAAAGTAGCTATCGTGACTCCGCATGAGAGATGTTCATCTCTGGCAGAAAATTACAGACTACACGAAGGCCACCGATTGGTGTTTTTGTGGGAGGTAGAAGCTAAGAAATTAGAAAGTGCTGAGTTGGATAAATGTAAGACACTTTGGTTCAGAATACAAGGCGAGCGGGTGACAGCACGATCTCTCGGAAGAGTAAGTTGGCACACCTGTCAGCGGTTCAGTGGATTTACCCTTTGACCTCTGTGTGTCAAATCTAGGAATTCTATTCAAGGATGCTCAGTGCAGTGTTAATTATAAGACAAAAAAAAAAAAAAAAGCCGTAAAAACTAGGAAAACAGGTGGGGCGTGATGGCTCACGCCTGCAATCCCAGCACCTTGGGAGGCTGAGGTGGGCTGATCACTTGAGGCCAGGGGTTCAAGACCAGCCTGGGCAACATGGTGAAACCCCATCTCTACTAAAAATACAAAAGTGAGCCGGGGTGGTAAGGGGTGCCTGTAATTCCAGCTACTTGGGAGGCTGAGGCAGGAGAATCGCTCAAACTTAGGAGGTGGAGGTTGTAATGAGCTCAAAAATAACAAAACAACTACACACACACACACACACACACACACACACACACACACACCATAATTTATTAAAATAATTATCTTATAGCATTTTCCCCTTTTTTTTCTTTTTTGAGACAGAGTCTCACTCTGTCGCCAGGTTGGAGTGCAGTGACACAATCTCAGCTCCCTGCAACCTCTGCCTCCCGGGCTCAGGGAATGCTCCTGCCTCAGCCTCCGAAGCAGCTGGGATTACATGCGCCTGCCATAACACCTGGCTCATTTCTGTATTTTAGTAGAGATGGGGTTTCACCATGTTGTCCAGGCTGGTCTTGAACTCCTGATCTCACGTGATCTGCCCACATCTGCCTCCCAAAGTGCTGGGATTACAGGCGTGCGCCATCGCGCCCGGCTGGTACTGACTTTAGTGGAACATTCTGTAGTTACTCGTTTAAAAGAAGAGCTATGAACACCATCTATAAGAGAGGTAATTTAATAAATTATGGTACATATTTCAGTGGAATATTTTGTAGTTATTTCTTTAAAAGAAGAGCTATATACACTGATATTAAAATTATTCTGGAGAAATTAGTAGGTGGCATACATATGTACATCCACATGTATGTATCCTCTATATATGATTCTTTTCTGTTTAAAAAGACAATATATATGTAAGAGATTCCAGACATAGAAAGTCCCCAAAAGAGCCATCAGAAGCTGCTAGCCACACTTCACTCTGGGAAGGACTGATTGCTACTTTTCGCTTCCGAACTGCTTGAAATTCGCTCCAGAAGTGTGCATGTGCACGGCGTCCGTGCCTCTGGTAATGGCGGGAGTCGCCGTTTCTACTGTAATGGAACGAAGTGGAGCCAGGAGCCCACCATGAGGGGTGTGCAGGACAAGCCAGGCATGACGGCTCACGTAGGGTCAATTCCACGGGACGGAGGAATACCCGTACACCTGGCGATGCTTTATTTTCAGGTGCCGGGAGGGTGTTTCCAGCAGAGACTGGCGTCCGAGCCTCAGTGGACTCAGTGGTGAAGAGCTCCCTCAATATGGCTGGCACCATCAATCTGCTAGGACCCAGAGAGAACAAAAATGGAGAAAAGGTGAATGGGTCCGTCCGTCCTCTTCCTCTCCTTCCCTCGGAGACTCCAGGCTCTCTGGCCTTGGGACTCCTGGACCTATGCCAGTGCCATCCTCTGCCCCAGGATCTCAGGCCTTTGGCCTTGGCCCGAGTGTTACACCCTTAGCTTCCCTGGTTCTGAGGCCTTTGGAGCTGGCCTGAGCCATGCTACCAGCACCCAGGGTCTCCAGCTTACAGTGGCTTCTCCTGGAACTCCTCAGCCTCCATAGTCTCATGGGCCAATTCCCCTAACTAATCTCCTCTGTTCTGTCTGTCTGTCTATCTATCTATCTACCTATCTATCACCATCTACCTGTCTATCATTTATCTCTTTATCTCTATCCATCCTCTACCTGAGGCAGAAGAATAAGGAATGTGGATAACCAAGGGTTAACGCAGAAGCAAAAGAACAGCAGGTGCAGCTGGTTCCCGGTGAGAGTGGGCAGCACGCAGGCCACAGCGTCACTCCTGTGGTAACAGAACAGAAGCCTGGGCAACGTGGTGAGAACCTGCCTCCACAAATACTTTTTAAAATTGGCTGGACATAGGGGCACGCACTTACAGTCTCAGTTACTCAGGAGGCTGAGGAGGCAGGATCACTTGAGCCCAGGTGACTGAGACTGTAGTAAGCCGTGATTGCACCACGCACTCTAGGCTGGGCAACAGAGTGAGACCCCATCTCAAAAATAAAAATAAATAATAATAAAAAGAAAGACGGCTTGGTTAATGTTTATGCCAAGACAGCAGCATGGCCTGGAGGTGTCCCAAGCCGCAGGGCTTCTTGCTCCTGGTGAGGGTGAAGCTATTTTGTGGCAAGGGAGGACTCTGCGATTTCAGGAGCCCCCACGGCAGACGCGCTGCCTGCTCCCCGGCCCGGCCACCCAGCAGCGCTCTGGCGAGCCCCATTCTGGTACTTTTGAGCCTGCCGTTCCCTACTCACATGCACACCATGGCTTTGTGCCTGCTATTGAGTGTCCCACGGCCCCAGACCACAGGGTCAACGCCAGAGAGAAGCAGGGTCTCCGCTCTCATCCACACGCCCCCGCCCCTTCATCATTCCCTAGTGCTCACGCAGCCCCCCAGGGTCTCCGCTCTCGTCCACACGCCCCCACCCCTGCGTCATTCCCTAGTGCTCACGCAGCCCCCCAGCCCCGTAAAGCTTTTCTAGCTCCCTGGTGGACTTGTGCCGCTGTTTGCCAATCAAATCTCAGTGACCTGAGTGGCCTGTCCCCAGCAAAGGCCACTTGCCCTGTGCACCTACCCAAACCAAGTGACATCCCACAAGTTGGGAAATGCACGGGTTGAATTTTAACCAATATGATCAGGGGTTGGGATGAGTTTCTACAAAAAGATGTGGGTATATGCCAACCCTCCATGGTCCTGATCAAAGTGAGAACAGACGGCAGGGAACATCTCCCTCTTCGGATCGGAGGCTGTGGGCAGATATCCAAGATGCTGGGGAGGAACGCTTGCAAAACATCAGCTTTCTCCTTCTTGGTCCAGCAGATGTGGGGTCCTCTCTATAGTTGTCCAGTGAGGCCAGAGCGATGGTGTTCTCAGCAGCCCTGTGCACAGAGAACCAGCAATAACACCTGTAAGTAGAGCCTCCAGTTTCCCAAGATGTGACTGCATGCTTGTCTTGGCTGACGGGGTCTTTCGAGATGAGAGACAGAGCACAGTCCCGAGCCAGTAGGTTCAGATTTCCACTCCGTTTCTCTTGCATTTGGTGACCTTGGGTGAATCATTTAGCCTCCATTTCTGGGGTCCTTGGGAGGGTGAGATTCCGGGGGCAGGCGGGTAGCCCGTGTTCCCGCAAGACGCACTGGCGTGACTCGCCATCCAGTCCCGGCAGAATGGGCTGCGCGAGCCAGTCACGGTCACTCCCAAACTTCAGCACAGAACACGCTCAAGCAAACCTGGAACCCCTAAACCACTCAGCCAGCTCTGCCAGGAAACCGCCCCGGGCCAGCCCCTCCTCCGACGTGGCCAGTGCCTGGTAACCTTGCACGCAGTGCTTCCTCTTTCTGGGTCCCAGACGCTTCCTCTGCAGAATCAGAGCCTGCTTTGGCAGCTGCCAGCTTCTCTCCTAACTCACATCTTCCGCAAGTTCGGTGTTTGGGCCAGTGAAAGAGCACGAGCTGGCCGGGCGCGGTGGCTCACACCTGTAATCCCAGCACTTTGGGAGGCTGAGGCCAGCAGATCAACTGAGGTCAGGAGTCTGAGACCAGCCTGACCAACGTGGAGAAACGCTGTCTCTACTAAAATTACAAAATTAGCTGAGCGTGGTGGTGCATGCCTGTAATCCCAGCTACTTCGGAGAATTGCTTGAACCCAGGAGGCAGAAGTTGTGGTAAGCCGAGATCGCGCCACTACACGCCAGCCTGGGCGACAAGAGCAAAACTCCACCCCAAAAAAAAGAAATAGAAAGATCATGAGTTGCGGAGCCAGACCCCAGGAGGCGGTGCTGCCGATGCTTGCCAGCATGGGACCTGGGCAGGTCTTCACCCTGGATCCTCCATGTCCGCCTCCTGAGACAGGAGTGGCCACTTTCTCTCCCAGGGCCGAGGAAGGATGACACAATGCATGTAGAAAGCTTGGCCCACCCCAGACCCTCAGTGAGCAGCACTCATTCCTTCTGTCGGGGTCCACACCTGGGGACTGGAGGGCAGCGGTGCGATCTCAGCTCACTGCAGCCTCCGCCTCTCAGGTTCAAGCAATTCTCCTGCCTCAGCCTCCCAAGTAGCCGGGACTACAGGCGTGCGTGCAATGCCCGGCTAATTTTTGTATTTTTAGTAGATACAGGGTTTCGCCATGTTGGCCAGGCTGGTCTTGAACTCCCGACCTCACGTAATCTACCCTCTGAGGTCTCCCAAAGTGCTGGGATTACAGACACCGCGCCCAGCCCCCTCTTTTACTTTTAGTGTGACCATGGAGAGCGCTAGGCTGCCTAGATTGGAACTTCGGCCCCCCTGCTCTGTGGCTGTTGCCCCCTGTGACTTTCTTAGCTTCCCCCAGCCAGAGTTTCGTCGTCCGTAACAGGGTGTTGATAATGGCGTTTATCGCAGAGGCGTTGGAATAAGGGATGAAGCTGAGGCCTGCAAAGGCTCAGGACAGCACATGGCACCAGGACACCTTGCTGGATGCCAGCTGCTGCCATGGCTCCGGCAGGGATTCCTGTTGATTTACGCACGGCCCTGCCAGTGGGCAGCAGGTGGCATTCCGTTTCTTACTGTGGCAACATGTCCTCTTACCTCCTGTGCTGGAGAGAGTAATATTCCGCGTCAGCACCTAAACCCATTTACACTGTGGTCCTCCCTCAGTCTGTTACCAGTCAACCCTAGGCTGGGCCACATCATTTCAGAGTTCCACAAAGAGCAGAACGCACTCTGCCCAGCAGGGAACACTGGAACTTCAGAAGGAATTCGTCCTTCTATTTTGGTGTTTTATTTATGGACATTCTGCAGAATATTTCATTAGGGGAAAAAAATGTCGTTACTAAAAATGATTGAAAATCACTGGTGGTTTGGCCTTGAGAAAAAAGTCAAAGAGTTACAAAACATTCAGGGATAGTTTTAGAGCCAGGCATGGCGGCTCACGCCCGTAATCCCGGCACTGCTTTGGGAGGCTGACGCAGGAGGATGGCTCAAAACCAGGAGTTCAAAACCAGCTTGGGCAGTATGGCAAGAACCCATCTCTAAAAATGAAAAATAGAAAAATTCAAAAATTAGCTGGGCATGGCGGCACACACTGTTGTCCCAGCTTGTCGGGAGGCTGAGTCAGGAGGCTTGACCCCAGCAGTTTGAGGCTGCAGTGAGCCCTGATCGGGTCTCTACACTCCTGGGCTACACAGCAAGACCCTGTCTAAAAAATAATAATTTTAGGGAGATCGTTTGATCATTTAATCGTGTTTTCTAGTCATGTTTCAGGGAGAGCACTGGCAGTGCCCATCTGCTACTAAGTCTGTGATCAGCAATATCACATTGGTAACTTAAAATTAGCCATGGTGGGAATATTTACATCACAGTCATCGGCAAACACTAGAAATCAATTTGTTTTTTGTTTTTTTTGTGAGAGAGTTTCACTCTTGTTGCCCAGGCTGGAGTGCAATGGCACGATCTCGCCTCACCATAACCTCCGCCTCCCAGGTTCAAATGATTCTCCTGCCTCAGCCTCCCAAGTAGCTGGGATTACAGGCAGGTACCACCACGCTGAGCTATTTCATATTTTTATTTCTAGCTTTCTGTCTGAATAATCTATTGTTTTAAGCTGAATAACAAAGTCCTCTATTACTGTCTGTATTTTTTTTTTAAGAGACAGGGTTTCTCCTTGTTGGTCAGGGTGGTCTTGAACTCCTGGCCTCAGGTGATCCGCCCGCCTCAGCCTACCAAAGTGCTGTGATTACAGGCGTGAGCCACTGCCCTGGCCCAAGAAGTGAAAGATTGGACTTTCCTGGGAGAAGTGCTTACTGAACAGCTCTCCAGGCACACCGCTGCACATTCTTGGGCATTGTACTGCATATTTCCTGCTCAGGTATCTGTGAGTCTTCCTGGGTTTGGCTCTCGCAGGCTGAGCATGGCTGGGCCGGCTTCCCCACTCTGGGTGGGTCCAGGCCTGCTCACTGCACCCCTCATCCTCCCTCCACAGTCACCTGAGGCCTGTTCTTCTTACAAGGGAGGGCAGGCACTCACCAGGCAAGGCAGCTGTGCCCGCATACTCCAAGCCACTGCTCATGTCACGATGGTCAAAGTAGGTCACCACGTGGCCAAACACAGTGACGCTGGGGATAGGGATAGCTCCTCCTATGGAGGTCAAGGGAAAAGGACTGGATATTTGCTGAGCCATCATCACACCTGGAGGCCGAGAACGCATCAGGGAGAGGGGTCGCTTTCTAGACTGCACCTGTGTGAATTAGGAGGAAATACTGGCCTCCTGGGGAGGGGCCTTGCGTCTTTGCTTCCATGTCCCCTGCGCCTGGGCTGGGGCTTGACCCGTAGGAAAAGCTCTGTAAATATTTGTTGAATGATTGAAAAAAAAGCCGGGCACGGTGGCTCATGCCTGTAATCCCAGCACTTTGGGAAGCTGAGGTGGGCAGATCACAAGGTCAGGAGTTTGAGACCAGCCTGACCAACATGGTGAAACCCCGTCTCTACTAAAAATACAAAGATTAGCCAGGCGTTGTGGTGGGCTTCTTTAATCCCAGCTACTCGGAGGCTGAGGCAGGAGAATCACTTGAACCCAGGAGGTGGAGGTTGCAGTGAGCCAAGATCATGCCACTGCACTCCAGCCTGGGTGACAGAACGAGACTGTCTCAAAAAAAAAAGGTAGCATTTGTATCAGCTCCCACCAGAGCCCTAGTTGAATCAGCACAGAACCCACCTTGCTGCACCCCAGGGTTGGCTGTGTACAGATGGGAAGCCTACTCAGCATTCAGGTGGCGTCACCTCTGTGCGGGTGGCGAGGAGCACCATCCATTTGCTGGGTGAGAGACACTGAGTTCAACACACGTGTTTCATCGTTGGTGGGCCTGTTGGTGCAGCTCAGCAAACAGAACCTAAAAATATCCGCTCTTCCTGCATCCTGTGTCTCTGTGAGCCAGGGAAGCCGGAGTTTCCTGCCTAAATGAGTGCCTCCTCTGTGGCGGCCACGGCTCTTGGGTTCTGTTCACACCCAGGTCTGTGCAGCCAGGTTAAACACCCGCTGCCCGGCAGGGAGAATCGGAGGCAGCAGCCATGGAGGGTGGGAGAGTGCTCTCATTCATGCTTCCCATTGGATGGAAGGGAGACTTCTGCGGGCTCAGAGGGGCTTTTTTCCTTTCTTCTTTCTCTTGTTTCTTTTTTTTTTTGAGATGGAGTCTCGCTCTTGTTGCCCAGGCTGGAGTGCAGTAGCGAGATCTCGGCTCACCGCAACCTCCGTCCTCTGGGTTCAAACAATTCTCCTGCCTCAGCCTCCCAGGTAGCTGGGACTACAGGCATGCGTCATCACACCCAGCTCATTTTATTATTTTTAGTAGAGACGGGGTTTCTCCATGTTGGTCAGGCTGGTCTCGAACTTGCAACCTCAGGTGATCCGCCTGCCTTGGCCTCCCAAAGTGCCAGGATTACAGGCGTCGGCCACCTCGCCCAGCTGTTTTTTTTTTGCTTGTTTTTGAGACAGGGTCTCACTCTGGTGGCCCAGGCTGAAGTGCAACAGCTCAGTCTCAGCTCACTGCAACCTCCGCCTCCTGGGTTCCAGTGCTTCTCCTGCCCCCGCTTCCCGAGTACCGGGGATTACAGGCACGCACCACACTCCCGACCTCAGAGGGGCTCTTTAAAGAGAACAATGGGAGCCCAGGGCTGCTGGTATGGTTCTAAATTAAAGCAGATGCTGGGACAAAGGAGACACAAAGGCCCCCCGCTGTGGCCACCCGCTCCCGCGTCCCCACTCATCCATCGCATGAGAGAGAACGGGATGCATGTGCAGGACGCCGAAGGGGCTCAGTCAGTGCTTTTGGGCACTTATTTCTGTGTGTGGCCGTTGGGGCTGGGCGTTGGGGCTGGGCTGTAAGGCGGGGGCATCTTGCATGTGTGTCACCCACGGGAAGGCGTTCCAGACCTTCGCCGCTGCCAGCCAGCCTCTCCACTCCACAGAGCCTCTGTGATTCTACCCCCTTATTCTCCTTCCTGCGGATGAAGAAACCGACCCTGGGGGAAGGCGGTAGTTAAAGTGTCCAGTAACTCCGAGAGGGAACGGGGAGCTGGGGTTTCGGCCCACAAATGTGTCTTCCCTGCCGCACTATGTGTAAAGCTTAAAACATTCTTTGGCAAGGCTGGGCACAGTGGCTCACACCTGGCATCCCAGCACTTTGGGAGGCCAAGGCAGGTGGATCACCTCAAGTCAGGAGTTTGTGACCATCCTGGCCAACATGGAGAAACCCCGTCTCTACTAAAAATACAAAATTAGCCGGGCACGGTGGTGGGCACCTGTAATCCCAGCTACTCGGGAGGCTGAGGCAGGAGAATCTCTTGAGCCTAGGAGGCGGAGGTTTCGGTGAGCCAAGACTGCACCACTGCACTCCAGCCTGGGCCAGAGAGTGAGACTCCGTCGCAAAAAAAATAATACTTGACAACACCTGAGCTTTGGGACACCCTACCTGAACATCTGTATTTTCATCTTGTCTTTTTCTCTTGAAAAATCCATGCCAGGCGCGGTGGCTCACACCTGCTATCCCAGCACTCTGTGAGGCTGAGGCAAGCGCATCACCTGAGGTCAGGAAATCAAGACCATCCTGGCCAGCATGGTGAAACCACGTCTCTACTAAAAGCACAAAAAATTAGTTGGGTGTGGTGGCACGTGCCTTTGAGCCCAGCTGCTCGGAGGCTGAGGTAAGCAAATCGCTTCAATCTGGGAGGTGGAGGTTGCAGTGAGCAGAGATCACGCCACTGTACTCCAGCCTGGTCCACAAGAGCAAAACTCCGTCTCAAAAAAAAAAAGAACAAAACACAATTCGCTAGCCATTCAACTTGGGTGGGAGAAGCATTTCCAACAAGCCTCAGCATCATTTTTTTTTTTTTTTTTCTGAGATGGAGTCTCGCTCTGACACCCAGACTGGAGTGCAGTGGCATAATCTCAGCTCACTGCAACCTCCGCCTCCTAGATTCAAGCGATTCTCCTGCCTCAGCCTCCCAAACAGCTGGGACCACAGGCACGCACCGCCATGCCTGGCTATTTTTTCCATTATTGTAGGGACGGGGTTTTGGCCAGGCTGGTCTTGAACTCCTGACCTCAGGTGATCCACCCGCCTCAGCCTCCCAAAGTGCTGGGATTACAGGCGTGAGCCACCACATCTGGCCAGGGCTATACATCTTTATCCTTGTTTTCTAGACCTCTGCTGGACACACCCTTTGACCCAGCAATTCTGTGGTTAGGAGTTTGTAAGAAGAAAGTAATCCAGATGAGAAAACAGGGAAAGGACAGCAATTTATCCCTGCTTTGTTTAATTGCAAGAAGTTGGAAATAACCTAAATATCATCACCAAATAATGGATTTTAAAAATTGTGTCATAACTCACGTGTGCATGCATGTTCACTGCAGCACTGTTTACAATAACAAAGACCCGAACCAACCCAAATGCCCATCAATTATAGACTGGATAAAGAAAATGTGGCACATATACACCATGGAACACTGTGAAGCCATAAAAAATGATGGGTGCATGTCCTTTGTAGGGACATGGATGAACCTGGAAACCATCATTCTCAGTAAATTGACACAAGAACAGAAAACCAAACACTGCATGTTCCCACTCATAGGTGGGTTTTGAACAATGAGAACACATAGGCACAGGGAGGGGAACATCACACATTGGGGTCTGTTGGGGATTGGGGGGCTAGGGGAGGGACAGCAGGGGGTGGGGAGGTTGGGGAGGGATAACTTTGGGAGAAATGGCTGATGTAGGTGACAGGGGGATGGAGGCAGCAAACCCCCATGGCACGTGTGTACCTATGCAAGATCTGCACATGTACCCCAGAACTTAAAGTACAATAAAAAAACTTGTGTCATAACTATACAATGGAAACATACCATTAAAAATAATTGTGTGTATATATATATATATATATATATATATATTTTATTGACAAAATGAGTTCACAGTGTTAAATGAAAAGAAGCTACTTACAAGATAATAAACACAGTAAAATCCTTGTTCATTATAATAAAAAATCCTGGCCAGGTGCAGTGGTGCATGCCTCTAATACCAGCACTTTGAGAGACTCCTGCCTCACTTTGAGAGAGGCAGGAGAATCATTTGAGGCCAGGAGTTTGAGACCTCTCTCAAACTCCTGCCCTCCGCTCCTGTCCTTGCCTTCACAGGCCTGAGCTAACGCAGTTCTTAAAAGGGATTAAATGGAACAGTCTTTTTATTTATTTATTTTTTTATTTTTATTTATTTATTTATTTATTTATTTTTTGAGACGGAGTTTCACTCTTGTTACCCACGCTGGAGTGCAATGGCGCGATCTCGGCTCACCGCAGCCTCTGCCTCCTG
>NW_016107474.1:5486228-5497595 GCF_001604975.1 Cebus imitator | reverse complement strand
CAGGTGAACACCACCATGCCTGGCTAAGCTTTCCATTTTTTGTAGAGAAAAGATCTCACTATGTTGCCCAGGCTGGAGTACAGTGGTGTAATCTCGGCTCACTGCAACCTCCACCTCCAGAGTTCAACCCATTCTCCTGCCTCGGCCTCCTGAGTAGCCGGGATTACAGGCGTGTGCTACCACACCTGGCTACTTTTTATGTTTTCAGTAGAAATGGGGTTTTGCCATGTTGGTCAGGCCGGTCTCACACTCGTGGCCTCAGGTGATCCACCCGTCTCAGCCTCCCTAAGTGTGGGATTACAGGTGTAAGCTGCTGCACACAGGCTGTATTTTCTGAACTGTTTTTGATTAGTGGCTCTTTAAAAATGACAATCAAGGCCAGGTATAGTGGCTCACGCCTGTAATCCCAGCACTTTGGGAGGCTGAGGCAGGTGGATCACCTGAGGTCAGGAATTCGAGACCAGCCTGACCAATACGGCGAAGCCCCATCTCTACAAAAAATACAAAAATGAGCTGGGCATGGTCATGCGTGCCTGTAGTCCCAGCTACTCAGGAGGCTGAGGGAGAACGGCTTGAACCCAGGAGGCAGAGGTTGCAGTGAGCTGAGATTGTGCCACTGCACTCCAGCCTGGGCAACAGAACAAGACTCCATCACAAAAAAATTAAAAAATGACAACCAAAACAGTTTGAAATGAGCATCAAGGGAGTGGGCAGTGGGGCTGCCACTCAGCTTAGTTTTCTCCACGCTGGGGTTTCCTTTCCTCCTTGCAGAAGGGCTTGGAGGAAAAGACTTCCAAAGCAGGTCCAGTTTCCGCAGCACCCATGAGGTAGGACTCCTGTGACTGGGAAGAGAGGTCTCCAACCCATCCTGAGAGACAAGAGCCCCACCGTGCTCAGCCCGGCTCCCCGACAGTGCCCGGTCCACCTGTCATCCCCAAGGTCTCTGTGGACTTCCCATGGCCACTCTGTGATGATGTCAACACAGAAACAAAAACCCATCCCTACTGTAAGGGTTATTCTCTATTGTAAGGTTTATTGCTGAGTTTAAAATGAGGAAACTGAGGCCTGCATTTGAACAATTAGACGCCAATTTATCTGGCTCCTGGGCGAGGTTCTATAGTCCAGGGAAAGGGGGCCAGAGAAGCCGTGCCTGACTCCTCTCAGGTGTGGGGTTATATAGGGAGGGAAGGCGCTCTGATTGGCTGTGGAGAAACAGGACGTGGATGTGGATGTGGCAAGCTGCTATAGTTAGGTAGGCGGGACTTCCAGTGAGAGGGCTGGACGGGGCAATGCGCTATTGCGCAGGTTTTGGTGGGGCTTCTTTTAAATTTTGGCAGGGTTTTCCAACAGCTGGCTAGGTGCCGAGTGCAGAGTTTAGTGTGGAGTGCAGATCCTGGTGCCGAGTGCAGAAGGGATTTCCAACGGCTGGCTAGGTGCCGAGTGCAGAGTTTAGTGTGGAGTGCAGATCCTGGTGCCGAGCGCAGAGGGGATTTCCAATGGCTGGCTAGGTGCCGAGTGCAGAGTTTAGTGTGGAGTGCAGATCCTGGTGCCGAGTGCAGAGGGGATTTCCAACGGCTGGCTAGGTGCCGAGTGCAGAGTTTAGTGTGGAGTGCAGATCCTGGTGCCGAGTGCAGAAGGGATTGCCAACGGCTGGCTAGGTGCCGAGTGCAGAGTTTAGTGTGGAGTGCAGATCCTGGTGCCGAGTGCAGAGGGGATTTCCAACAGCGGGCTAGGTGCCGAGTGCAGAGTTTAGTGTCGAGTGCAGATCCTGGTGCCGAGCGCAGAGTGCAGAGTTTAGTGTCGAGTGCAGATCCTGGTGCCGAGCGCAGAGGGGATTTCCAACAGCTGGCTAGGTGCCGAGTGCAGAGTTTAGTGTCGAGTGCAGATCCTGGTGCCGAGTGCAGATCCTGGTTGCGAGCGCAGAGGGGATTTCCAACGGCGGGCTAGGTGCCGGGTGCAGAGTTTAGTGTCGAGTGCAGATCCTGGTGCCGAGTGCAGAGGGGATTTCCAACGGCGGGCTAGGTGCCGGGTGCAGAGTTTAGTGTCGAGTGCAGATCCTGGTGCTGAGTGCAAAGGGGATTGCCAACGGCGGGCTAGGTGCCGGGTGCAGAGTTTAGTGTTGCGTGCAGAGGTGGGCGTGGCGAAACTAGATGCTGAGTGCAGATTCTGGTGACGTAATTTTCAGGCGTCAGAGGGATGGGCGTGTCCGAGCTCCCGGTGAGGCAACCGGCCTTACACCCACAGGTGGCAAGGACCAAGAGGTAGTGGCTTCCAGTGGCAAAGAAAGTCCCAAAGTGGCTCGGAAAGGAGAGGAGCGGGGGGCACCCTGTGGGCATGGGTCCAGCTGCCCAGGGGCCCCCACTTGCCAGTTTCCCATGGGTCAGTTCCCCGTGAGCCGGCACCTGCGGGGTCTCGTGTGGCGGGTTTCTGCCCTGTCCGTCCAAGACACGACATGAAGCTGACGCCTCATCAGGGTCTCCTTCTCTCTCGCCACAGTGCACCCACTCTGGACGGGCCCGGTCTCCGTGCCGGGGGGCACCCGGCAGTCCCCCATCAACATCCGGTGGAGGGACAGCGTCTACGACCCGAGGCTGAAGCCACTCAAGGTCTCCTATGATGCGGCATCCTGCCTGTACGTCTGGAACTCCGGCTACCTCTTCCAGGTGGAATGTGACGATACCACCGAGGCGTCAGGTGAGTCGGGGCTCGGGGCTCCAGGGCTTTCTCCTCTCCCCGTGTTCCGGGAGCAGGGTCAGGAGCTTCTCGGAGAAGGAGGAAGAGAGCAGGGAATGCCGGTTTCTTTGTGCTGCTTGGGGCAGGGACACAGTCACTTCGGGGAGGACACAGCAGGGGGACGGTGGGGACTTTACAGATGAGATCGCCGGCACCTGCACGCACACAGAGGCATCTAGCGAAGGAAAAGCCCTTTCCCACGCGGCTCGCACCGCAGCCAGCGGGAGAAAGAGACAGGCTGATAGAAACCAGAAGGTCTTGCATGTCGGAAGAGGAACTCAGAACAGGGTGGAGGACAGAAGGCAGTACTGGCTGAGACGTCCACTCTGGCCTTGATAATCTAGGCAGAGACCTGGAAGCAGATTGGGCCCACAGCAGGGCAGGGGCGCTGGGAGCCTGGAGATGAGACCACTGCTGGTTTGACCTGGCTGACCTTTTGTTTTATTTTTATTTATTTATTGGGGCAGAGTCTTGCTTTGTCACCCAGGCTGGAGTACAGTGGCGCCATCTTGGCTCACTGCAACCTCTGTCACCCAGGTTCAAGTGATTCTTCTTCCTCAGCCTCCCAAGTAGCTAGGACTACAGAAGCACGCAACCATGTCCAGCTAATTTTGTATTTTTTTGTAGAGACGGGGTTTCACCATGTTGGCCATGATGGTCGTGATCTCTTGACCTTGTGATCCGCCCGCCTCGGCCTCCCAAAGTGCTGGGATGCAGGTGTGAGCCACACTGCAGACCCTGGCTGACCTGCAGCTGCTATGAGGACAGCCTGGGAGGCACCTTGGAGGGGAGCAGAATTACACAGGACGCCATGTGGGGAGACGCGGGTGGGAGGCGGTGGTGGAGGCACAGGGTGCACTAGGAGGTCCTGGAAGCCACCAAGTTCCTACTGGGTCCCCGCTGTCGGCCAAGGGCTTCTGTGGATTATCCCCTCAAATCTGCACCACGATCCTCCGAAGTTCTAGGTGGATGCTCTGAGGTGTGGGAGGTTCTCTCCAGGCCTTATATGTTTGCATTTTTATCGGGACTGGCTGCTTTGTCCTACGTCGTGTTTTTCCAGCACAGCTGGTGTCACTGTAAGCCTCGGGATTCATATTCATATTCCTGCTGTATAATTTTTATATGTGGCTATGGGTCTCACTGGTATTTTAATAACAGATTTGTTTTCCTCCAAGTTGTAAAGTACAAAAACTTTGAAGGTTATTTTGGACTTTTGTTTGTTATTTTACAAAATAAATTCCCAAGGCAAAGGGTTTCGTGGCTGAGCCTGAGCCAACACCCAGCCCTCAGTGTGGTGGGGTATCAGGCACCCACCTAATACTGTCACCAAGACCTCATGCAGTGAGGAGCAGGGGGTCCCAGGGGAATCCTGATACTGCTCCTAGAAGGAGGAAGGTGTGTGGACAGACCGCCTTTAAAAGCACTGCCAGGCTGGGCACAGTGGCTCACGCCTGTAATACCAGCACTTTGGGAGGCCGAAGTGGGTGGATCACCTGAGGTCAGGAGTTCACGACCAGCCTGGCTAACATGGTGAAACCCTGTCTCCACTAAAAATACAAAAACTAGTGGCACACACCTGTGGTCTCAGTTACTCAGGAGGCTGAGGCGGAAGAATCACTTGAGCCTGGGAGGCAGAGGTTGCAGTGGGCTGAGACGGCGCAGCTGCACTCTGGCCTGGGTGACAGAGCAAGACCGCGTCTCAAAAAAAAAAAAAAAATGGCCACTGATGAATAGCAGCATGGCACAAGACAGGAGCCACTAGAGAGAGTATTGCAGGACGCTTATTTTCAGTAAGAAGAAATGGAGGCTGAGAGAAGGGGCGACTGCCAAGGGTGAGTGACCCAGTGCGGGAGTTGGCTTCCGTTCCGACGCCTGCAGACTCTAAGCCATCGCCAGCTCACTTCTCGCCAAGGGCTTCATTTGCACAGCTACAGTCTTCCTTACAACAGTCGTGGGAGGCACAAACCAGGCCCGTTTTACAGATGCGAAAATGAGGCTTGAGAAACTCCTCGGCCAGAGGCCCCAGAGGCCTCCCAATGGGACTCCTTGCTCTGCAAAGAGGAGAATCTGGGGAGTGGGCACGCTTTATAGAAAGAATCTGCACCCAGCATCCACAAAAATCCAGCAGGAACCCATGGGAGCTGATCTCTACACAGAGAGGGAGCACTAGCACCCGGGGTGAGCAAGGTCCCCAGGAGAGCCGACTGGTCCCCAGGAGAGCCGGTAGCCGCCCCAAGGCCCAGATGGGCCTCTGGCTCAAGCCCAGCAGAGGCTGTGTCCAGTGGGCCTTGAGGTCTGCACGAGAGGCCTGCCCCTCACTCCCCAGGGCAAGAGCCTCGGCCTGTTGGCAGTGGAGCAGGGACGTCTCTATGGTGCTTTGCGGGCACACTTGTGATTTTTTCTTTAGCTAGTGGCAGCATGTGTGCCTTGGAATCTAGATGCTTCTATATCTCCAAGGGAACTCAGGCTCAGGTTTGGGCTGGAAAACAAGACCACTGCAGATGGTAATTACCACCCAGGATCACAAGTCAAAACCTGCTTTTGATCAAGTATCTCAACCTGCGTGCCTGCCTGTGTGGCACCCCCCCTCCAGAAACAGCCTTGCAGTTTCTCTTGGGACCGCCCCTTCCCCGCCGCACCTGGTCCTGCCGAGGATATTATTCACACCAATTAGATAAAAGGCTAGTTTTACGGGGGGGCTGACAGTTCTCACACATCAGAGGGCATCAACATCCCCTGGAGAGTGTGTTAGAGCACAGACTCCTGTCACTCCGGCGGCTCACACCTGTAACCCTAGCACTGTGATAGGCCACGACCCCATCTCTACAAAAAAGTAAAAAGCCGCACATGGTGGTGCACGCCTGTGGTCCCAGCTGCTCGGGAGGCTGAGGCAGGAGGCTTGCTTTAAGCCCAGGAGGTTGAGGCTGCAGTGACCTGTGATTGTGCCACTGCACTCCAGCCTGGGCAACACAGCGACAGCGTTTCTCAAAAAAAAAAAAAAAAAAGACCCACAAACCTGTGCTTCCTTCAGACCTTCTAATTTGGCAGGTGCAAGGCAGAACCAAGAATCTCATGCCAGCGGACTCCCAGGTGCGGCTGATCCCGACGGTCCGTGGCTTTGCACGGGCACCTGCGGGCTCCACCTCCGCCCTCCTGCCTGCTGGGCCCAGCATTCGTTTTCCCTGGGAGCCCAGCCTCCCACTCCCATTCCTGAGGTCCAGAGGCAGGAGTGGGTGGGGAGATGGGCGTGGCCATGCAGAGCAGCCCTGCCACTGGCTGCAGCGATTGGGCCAGGCTTGGGCACGTGACTCAAGACCAGCCAATGAGAGCCAAGGAGCTTTTTCTAGGCCGTTTTTAGGGAGATTGCTTCTACTGCTTTGTCAAGGTCGGCCGTGCCAGGCAGCGGGTGGGGATCCACCTGGGAAAGCGTCCACGCAGGAGGGCAGCGCCAAGAGGGAGAGAAATCAAGGACCAAGCCAATGTCAGGGGCTCTGAATGTAGCTGTACCTGAAGCCAAGCCAACCCCTGTACTAACAAGCCTCTTTTTAAAATCAGTTTAAGTTTCTGTCACCTGCTTCCAAGAATCCTGATACAAAAGTGGCCGGGCGTGGTGGCTCATGCCTGTAACCCCAACACTTTGGGAGGCCGAGGTGGGTGGGTCATCTGAGGTCAGGAGTTCAAGACCAGCCTGGCCATCACGGTGAAACACCATCTTTAAAAAAAAAGAAAAGAAAGAAAAGAAAAAAAAGCCCTTTTGTTTATAATGCATCCAATGCCATCAAATCCTTTCTACCTTTTCACACATTGTCTTTAAGGTAGTACAGTTTAAATGTTGAGTAACTAAGGCACTGTATTCTAGTATTAAAAATGCTTAGGTTGGAATGTTTCCTACTAGTTACTCGCTGGCATTGTGACCTTGGGTAAATTATGTCTCAGTTTTCTTGTCTGTATATTGTGAATAATAATAATAATAGTAATAATAATTTTATTATTACTCAAACCCATCTCCCTGCACGATAAGCTTTTTTGGGAACATTATAGGGCTTGATAAATGTAAAGAGTTTAAAACAAAGCCTTAGCCAGGCACAGTGGCTCACTTTGTAATTCCAGCACTTTGGGAGGCCAAGGTTGGAGGATCATTGGAGCCCAGGAGTTTGAGGCCAGCCTGGGCAACATAGTGATATGTTATCTCAACTAAAAAATCAAAAAAATTAACTGGGCATGGTTATGCACCTATAGTCCCAGCTGCTCGGGAGGCTGAGGTGGGATGATCACTTGAACCTGGNTTAGCTGCGCGCATAGTGCGGTGCGCCTGTAGTCCCAGCTACTCAGGAGACTGAGGCAGGAGAATCGCTTGAACCTAGGAGGCAGAGGTTGAAGTGAGCTGAGATCACACCTCTGCATGCCAGCCTGGGTAACAAAGTGAGAGTTAGTCTCAAAAAAGTATAAAAAAATACAATAAAAGTGACTAAGTTGGCCAGGTGCAGTAGCTCACGCCTGTAATCCCAGCACTTTGGGAGGCTGAGGCGGGTGGATCACCTGAGGTCAGGAGTTCGAGACCAGCCTGTCCAACATGGTGAAACCCCCCCTCTCTACTAAAAATACAGAAATCAGCAGGGCATGGTGATGCACGCCTGTAGTCTTAGCTACTGAGGAGTCTGAGGTAGAAGAATCGCTGAACCCAGAAGGTGGAGATTGCAGTGAACTGTGATTGCACCACTGCACTCCAGCCTGGGCAGCAGAGCGAGACATTGTCTCAAAAAACAAAAGAAAACAATGGCAAAACTGAGAGTGAGGAAATGGAAGGGAGGGAGCAGGAGAATCACCAGTTTTAGTCCTTTTACTCTGTGCTCAAACCTAATTCGGCTGCAGGTGGGGTCTGTGCAGATCTGCGTGAGGGGCAAGTTGGCTACGACCTGTTTAATGCGACCCGTGTAGACTGTGGCTCAGAGCTCCATGCTCTGTGACTCAGCTGTCCTCGGGGATGCTGGGCCTGGTGCAGCTTTCAGAAGTGGTCCCAGCCCTCCTGAGTCCATGGATGTGGCGCGCCGGTACAGGCCTAGCAGCTGGCTTTCTGGGGCTGGATGGAGGGTCAAGAGTTGTGATGTGTGGTGTTCTCCACTTTCCATGGTGTAAATACTCCCACACGGCCGAGTTCAAGATTTCAAGTTGAGGTCACTAATGGTGGAGTTGGGAAGAGATTTGCACCATTGGCTCCAGAGCTGGCGTGAGCCACTGGCCACTGCCCCCTGCCCTCCTCCCTGTTGTCCCTGCAGCCTGGGATTTCACTGCTGCTCTCCAAGTGAGGGATTCGTTGGCTCCTTTAAGACTTCTGTTTGGTTGTAACTGGCAGAACCCCACCTCACACTGGCTTGAGCAAAGCACAGGGACATTTGTTGGCTCCGATCCTAAAGAGGCCGGGCTGTAGCCAGGTGCAGGGGTCGGATGACACTGCCAGGGGCCTGAGTGCTCTCCCACACTCTGCTTTCCTCAGGGGCCACTCATGGGGGATTTCTGATGGGGTGAAGGCGGCCGCCCGAGGCTGTGGCTTGGCCTCCAGTGGAGCAGTGTCGCCTCTTTCCTGGCAGTTCCAGCCACTGTCCCAGGGCTGATTCTCACGGGCCGGTCTTTGGCTGCTTTTCTGGCCAGCCTGAGGGTAACCCCGCCTGGAGCAAGGTGTGCTCGGGGAGCAGTGGGCAGTATCCCGCAGGGAAGCCCAGGATGCTGCTCCCACAGTGAGGACGGGGCACTTCTTGCTGGGTGTGCACCCTGGCCGTGGACCCCGAGCTGACCTCGGCCCCTCCCTGACTCTCAAGTCCAAGGCTGCTGCAGCTGTCTCCCAGTGTCAGCCTCTGACCTTGTCCCAACCCCACTTTTGGCTTCCCCACAGGCTTCAGATCTGCTCAAAGGATCACGCCCCTCCCTGCCACAAACCAAAAGGATTCTGTGCCTCTCCTGGGCCATGGAAATGAGCTGGATCGTTCCTCCCGTGGCTGCCGTCCACACGGGCCAATCTGGTTTCACTTTGTCATTTTCTCCGAATCCCAGCTTCCTCCTTCCTTTTCTCCTGTTCAGCTTCACGTGCTCCCAGTTCCCTCCCCATATCTGCAGCCGATTTTTCCAGGTTCTCAGTCCTCTCCTTCCCAGATTTGTTCACCCGCTTTGGGAATCAGGAGCCTGGCGGGTGGGGGACAGGAAGCAGAGGGAATGGGAACTGCAGATGAAGGATGGGTAGGGCTAGAGTAAGGTTTTCAGAGAGAAACGGAGAGGAATGAGACAAAGAAACAGCAAACCCCTGGATGGATGGAGGGGCAGTGCCCATGAGAGGAGGGGAAGGGAGCAGAGGAGGCTCGAGGTGCAGTGAACAGCACAGACAGGCTCCTGAGGCTTGGGCCACACGAGGTCAGGGCCAGAAGCAAAGCGAAACAAACGGAGAGGCCAAGGAAATTTCTGTCCACGCAGATGCTGCCAGCGGTTTCCTAGAAGCTGAGGGTGCCAGCACTCACCAGCCAAGGACGATGAGTAACAGAGGTACCAGCAGGGGCTCTTTCCAGGGAATGTCCATGGCCTTGAAGGCCAAGAGGGACAGGGTGCAGGGAGGAGTAAAAGGGGGGAGGAGGGAAGGAGGAGGGGAGAGGAGAGGTGTGAGTCACAAAGGAAAACGGTAGCCGGATCCAAGAACTGCCACGCTGCGCCTGTCCCACCTCGAGTGCCCCCTCGGAGCCACGCTGCGCCTGTCCCACCTCGAGTGCCCCCTCGGAGCCATGCTGCGCCTGTCCCACCTCGAGTGCCACCGCAGCTCAGCTCATTCCCTAAAGGTGCGGGGGAGGGGGGCCGGTTCAGTGTGCAGGGCAATGTGAAGCGCTTGCCACCATTCTGGGAGAATTGAGCATTCAGTAGACAATAGCTTCCTTCAACATAAAATGTAAATGAGGCCCGAGAGCCGGAGTCCAAGGGTGCATTCACCATCATGGAATCGACTCCCTGTGAAGCACAGGTATACAGCAGGAGCTCAATGAATGCTTTGCTCCTGGAGGGAAGGAATGATTTGAAAGCTTGTGGGCTTCACTTCTGTCATTTGGAGATCTTCAGCTGCAAGTCAAAAAAACAAACTCCAGCACATAAGTCAAAGGAGAGATGACGGGGGGAACCACAGCAGCAAGAACCCTTAGTCATGGGGTTGGGGGGCTGCCTGCTGGGGCTGTCCCCATGAAAGGAGGAGGCTCTAGGGACCTCTTGGCTCCTCTAGTGGGGCATGAATTGGCAGCTGCAAGATGAGAGACAGGGGAAGAGCAAATTCCCTGGAGGGGAATCCTGGCACTGTCAGAACAGAAACTGTGGCTGGTGGTTCAAGGATGACCCCCAGACTGAGATGAAAGGACGTGACCATCATGCTTATATCCTGGAAAGTTGTCACTGCAAAGTCATGAACTGGCAGTCCAGTTTAAAACTACATGTGTGCGCATGTGTGCCCCTGTGTGTTCGTGTGTGTACGTGTGTGTTCATGTGTTTGTGTGTGCACATGCATATACGTGTGGGCATGTGTGTTTGTGCGTGTGCACATGTGTGGTCATGTGTGTGCACGTGTGTGTTCATGTGTGTTCGTGTGTGTGCTCATGTGTGCTCGTGTACTGTGTGCATGTGTGTTTGCATGTGTGTACATGTGTTGATGTATGCACGTGTGTGCACGTGTGCCATGTGTTCGTGTATGCGCATGTGTGTGCATGTTTGTGTTCATGTGTGCGTGTGCATGTATGTCATGTGTTCATATGTGCACGTGTTCGTGTGTGCACGTGTTCATGTGTGCACGTGTGCGTACACATGTGCATACATGTGTGCATGTGCGTGTCATGTGTGCGTGTGTGTACACGTGTTCACGTGTACACATGTGTGTACCTATGCATGTGTGTGCACACGTGTGTGTTCATGTGTGCGCACATTAGCACATGTCGTGTCCTGTGTGTCCTTGTGCACGTGTATTGTGTGTTCATGTGTGTGCACATGTGCATGTGTGTGTGCATGTGTTCGTCTGTGTGTGTGTTCTTGTGCGTACGTGTGTTCTTGTGTGTATGTGTGCATGTGTGTGCATGTGCACGTTCATGTGTGAACGTGTGTTCGTGTGAACGTGTGTTCGTGTGAACGTGTTCATGTGTACGTGTGTGCACGTGTCGTGTGTGTGTTCGTGTGTGTCATGTGTGTCGTGTGTGCATACGTGTGTTTCCATCTCCTTTCCATATGTAGCTCCTGTTCTTTCTCTCAGGCCTGGGTGTGGATATTTTGCGGGGAGTTTGGTAGAAGTCAGTGCCCCCTGTCTCTCTACAGATGTTTTCTCTGCTTTTCTGGTCCTCAAGACTGAAACATGAAAATGTACGAAACATCTTCCAAAGTTTACCTGCTAGAGATTCGGCCGCTGGGGAGCCGCTGCTCCTGTTCTTGCTCGATTCCAATTCCAGATTCCCAGGGCGGTGACTCTGATTGGCCCAGCCCTGCACTCATTAGGAGCGGGGCTGTGGAAGGGGCTCTGATTGGCCCAGCCCTGCACTCATTAGGAGCGGGGCTGTGGAAGGGGCTCTGATTGGCCCAGCCCTGCAGGAGTGGGGCTGTGGAAGGGGCTCTGATTGGCCCAGCCCTGCA
>NW_016107474.1:5484861-5485794 GCF_001604975.1 Cebus imitator | reverse complement strand
ACTGCAACTTCTGCCTCCTGTGTTCAAGCAGTTCTCACCTTGGCCTCTCAAGTAGCTAGGACTACAGGCACGCGCCACCACGCCCAGCTAATTTTTGCAGTTTTAGTAGAGATAGGGTTTCACCATGTTGGCCAAAATGGTCTTGATCTCTTGACCTCACGATTCACCTGATTCAGCCTCCCAAACTGCTGGGATTACAGGTGTGAGTCACCATGCCCAGCCATTTCTAATCACCCAACTTTCCAGATGTTTCCCAGGTGCACAGCGACCCCTGCGTGCTGTGCGGTCTTTTGCAGGAACAAAGGATTGATGGAGAAGGGAAACCCTTGCTCCCATGGAGCTTGTGTTCTGGTGGGATAAGAACACAAGTAAACATTAATTAATAGATACTTCTCTACACAAGTTTATAGAAAAGTAAACAAATCCGCATATAAGAAGATGGTTTTGGGTAGTGATAAGTGGTATGGTGAAAATGAAACCAAGCGTTGGACCACAGCTGACTCCGCTGAGGGAGATTGTCAGCGTTACACAACATGGTCAGAAAAGACCTCGCTGGGCCCAAGTCCCAGCTGGTAAGAAAGTGCCAGACCCGTGACGGCAGGAAGAAGCGTTCCAGCATCACTGTTTTAAAATATGAGCATCCTAAACATTACATAAGCCGTACTTATGCCAAGTATTTGGGATCTACACCAAAAATGTGTTGCTTTCTTTGCAATTCAAACTTAACCGGGCGTCCTGTGCTTTCTCTGAGAACTCTTCTCTAATTGTGAAGCTGCAAGTTCACGGGCCTGGGCATTAACAAGCCTGGCAGTTTCAGGGAACAGGCAGAGTTGCTGAACGTCGGGGAGTGTGGAGGGAGTGGACTGAGATGGGGACTGCCTCTGGAGATGTGGAGAGGGCTTATTGCCGCTGGGCAGGCTTTGTGGTCATATT
>NW_016107474.1:5475999-5484783 GCF_001604975.1 Cebus imitator | reverse complement strand
CCACCACACCCAGCTAATTTTTATATTTTTAGTAGAGACTGGGTTTTGCCATGTTGGCCAGGCTAGTCTCAAACTCCAGACCTCAGGTGATGAATCCACCTGCCTCTGCCTCCCAAGTGCTGGGATTACAGGCATGAGCCACTGTGCCCAGCCCAGGGATGTAATTTAACAAGTAACTGATACGGTTTGGCGGTGCCCCCAGCAAATCCCATTTTGAATTGTAGCTTCCATAATTCCCACGTTTTGTGGGAGGGACCCAGTGGGAGGTAATTGAATCATGGGGGTGGTTTCCCCCATACTGTTGTCATGGTAGTGAGTAAGTCTCACGAGAGCTGATGGGGTTTTTGTTTGTTTTTTGAGACAGAGTCTCGCTCTGTCACCTGGGCTGCAGTGTAGTGGTGTGATCTCGGCTCACTGCAACCTCCGCCTACCAGGTTCAAGCAATTCTCCTGCCTCAGCTTCCTGAGTAGCTGGGATTACAGGTGTGTGCCACCATGCCCAGCTAATTTTTGTATTTTTAGTAGAGATGGGGTTTCAGCATGTTGGCCAGGCTGGTCTCAGACTCCCAACCTCAAGCTATACCACCCACCATGCCCTTACAAAGTGCTGAGATGACAGGCGTGAGCCACCACGGCAGGCCAATCTGATGGTTTTATAAGGGGAAGCCCCTTTTGCTTAGTTCTCATTTTCTCTGTCTGCTGCCATGGAACTCATGCCCTTGGCCTTCTGCTATGATTGTGAGGCCTCCCCAGCCATGTGCAACTGTGAGTCTATTAAACCTCTTTTTCTTTGTAAATTACCCAATCTCAGGTATGGCTTTATCAGCAGCATGAAAACAGACTAATACACTGTTGTTACTTATTAAATGTTATCAGCTTATTTTGAAAAAAAAAAAAAAACAAAAAAACCTTACCAAATAGATATGGTTACGGGAAGGGACCAGAAAGTTACACTGCAGGTGAAAAAATCAATAACAGTATTTACTGGGTGGTGATGGCATAAACAGTTGGTTTTTTTTTTTTTTTCTGTTTTTTGAGACAGAATCTCAGTCTGTCGCCCAGGCTGCAGTGCAATGGTACAATCACAGTTCACTGCAGCCTCGACCTCCCAGGCTGATCCTCCCACCTCAGCCTCCCAAGTAGCTGAGAATACGGGCTCACACCACCACGCCCTGCCTTGCTTTTCCTTTGTAAAAGTCATTCTACAATGTTGTGGGTACATCATTTTTTCAATATGAAGTTTTGTTTGGAAGTTCATAAATCTGCTATGGGCCTTGGAGGAAAGCGGGAAGTGATGGAAGTTTCGTGACTGCGAGTGAGCTTGGTGGAGCTTCGAATTGTGGGTGGTTTTGGAGGGAGTGCTGCGGACGCAAAGCCCTGAATGCAGGTGCCGGGTGATAGAATGATCAGAGGCGTGTGAGATTGGAAGGGCACCGCAATGCAGGTCGAGGTTTCATTTAGCTCATTCAGTGGCTCCCAGGGCCGTTGTGTGGATGAAGAGGGCCACGTCTGTGAAGCGCTCAGGATGGAGTGGGTGGTGGGGTGGCCACACCAACCACGTCGCGCACACCCCTTACCCGTTACCTCCATGCTCCGGGTTTTCCTTGGCTCCTCTGTGGAAGACAGAAGAGGCCGAGGTTTCATCTCAGCTGTTCCTGGCTCATTGCTGTGCTTCTCTGCACCCCTCCCGATGAGGGGAATGAGAACATTGCCTAGGGTAACACTCTGTGGACAGTGGCCATGACCCCATGCCGGCCCCCTGCTGAATCCTGACCACTAGTGGGCTGCGCGGTCCTCCAGGCCTGCGCCCTCCCTCTCGCTCTTCCCTAGCTCTCTGGTGTTGTTCTGTGCCAGTAGCTGAGCCCCAGTACTGCTCCCCCCACTACCGCCACTGCGCCTTCCCTCCCTCCTGGCTTCCCCACTGCATTGCTCCCTGGGAGGGCCAGTGAGTGGCCCTAGCGGTGTTCAGAAGGCTCTGTGCCTCCTCCTCCCACCCAGTTCCTCAGCCTTGCAGACAGATGGGGGTGCAGCAGGGCTGATGGGCATTCTAAGCTCATGGGTTGGGGGGGTGTCCGCGTCTGCACCCCCCACGTGGCACTTGGGTTAATTTGCCATCGTCCAACCCCTCAGTGCCCGGGGTGGCTGCCTAATGAAAGGCTTCACTTAATAAGAGTCACTGTGGACGCAGACAATGGACGGTGATGTGCTCAGGACCAGCTGGAAACCCCATCAGGCAGTGATCTCACCGTGGTCACCCATGACCTCCTCTCACCATCGCTCAGAGCGTCTGCAAAGCCATAGGCAACAGCATAATTCTGCTCCATACGACAGGCTCCTGCTGGCCAGGCACGGTGGCTCACGCCAGTAATCCCAGCACTTTGGGAAGCCAAGGCAGGCAGATCCTGAGGTCAAGAGATCAAGACCAGCCTGGCCAACATGGTGAAACCCCATCTCCAGTAAAAATACAATCAGGTGTGGTGGTGCACACCTGTAGTCCCAGCTACTCGGGAGGCTGAGGCAGGAGAATTGCTTGAACCCAGGAGGCGGAGTTTGCAGTGAGTCAAGATCTCGCCATTGCACTGCAGCCTGGGTGACAGAGAGAGACTCCATCTCAAAAAAAAAACGAAAGGAAGAAAAGAAAGTGGCCCAAGGTCAGTGGAAGTTTTGGCTGGGCGTGGTGGCTCACACCTGTAATCCTAGTACTTTGGGAGGCCAAGGCAAGTACATCACCTGAGGTCAGGAGTACAAGTCCAACCAGGCCAACGTCGTGAAACTCCATCTGTACTAAAAGTACAAAAAATAGCTGGGCGTGCTGGTGCATGCCTGTAATTCCAGCTACTCGGGAGGCTGAGGCAGGAAAATCACATGAACCAAGGAGGCGGAGGTTGCAGTGAGCTTAGATCGCACCATTGCAGTCCGGCCTGGGCGATGGAACAAGACTCCATCTCAAAAAAAAAAAAAAGAAGAAGAAGAAGCTCCTGTTGTAAATCTGTGACATGGCTGTGATTTGCTCCCAGCAAATGTTGAGGAAACGCTGACTGCCAGGTGACGCGCTAGGTCACAAAGCCTTCCCAGACGAGCCCTGGCTCACACACAGATCCAGCTGGGAAGTCTGGGGAAAAATCATCTGGGAGATAAAGCCAAGCACAGTGGGTGAAGGCGCTGCCACCCTCCACATCTCTCGTAGTGGACGTCACTGATGCCTGTCTCGGCGGATGTCACTCACACTTACTTGTGGTGAATGTCACTTGCACTTCCTCCTGCCCTCGCAGATGACCCTCCCCCCGTGGGCCACCACACACACTGCACCGAGTCTGCAAGGCTGGTGTGCAGGACGGGCCAGCAACACTTCCCAGGGGTATGCAGGGCCAGGAGCGGGTATGGGTGGCGAGGTGCTCGGGCAGGGTGGGGTGGAGGAGGAGGGAGGGGAACTGAGTGTGGGCTCTTCATACAGAGAGGTGGGGGAAGGCCATGGCTCACAGACTCAGACGGGAAGGGGCAAGAAGAAGCAGAGTTGTCATAGGAGCTACGGTGGAGGCCCATGGAAGAGGAACGTTGAAGGCTTTTCTGTCTGAAATGCTGAACACACTCCTCTAGCACATTCAAGACAGGCCCACATGAGCTCTGTGATTCTTCTGGGCTTTTAACAGTGGTCTTGTCAAAAAAAAAAAAAAAATTAGCTGGGCATGGTGGTCCCAGCTACTCAGGAGGCAGAGGTGGGAGGATGGCTGGAGCCCACCAGGTGGAGCCAGCAGTGAGCCATGATCGCACCACTGCACTCCAGCCTGGGTGACAGAAGGAGACCTGGTCTCAAAAAAAAAAAAAAAAAAAAGACTGGAACATTCAAAACCGCTGATGGGGTAGGCGCGGTGGTTCATGCCTGTGATCCCAGCTCTTTGGGAGACCAAGACAGGTCAATCACCTGAGGTCAGGAGTTTGAGACCATCCTGGCCAACATGGCAAAACCCTATGTCTGCTAAATACACAAAAATTAGCCGGACGTGGTGGTGCGTTCCTGTTGTCCCAGCTACTTGGGAGGCTGAGGCAGGAGAATTGCTTGAACCCAGGAGGTGGAGGTTGCAGTGAGCTGAGATTGTGCCACTGCATCCATCCTGGGTGACAGAGCGAGAGTGTCTTAAAAAAATAAAATAAAGGCCAGGCACGGTAGCCCACGTCTCTAATCCCAGCACTTTGGGAGGCCGAGGTGGGTGGATCACCTGAGGTTAGAAGTTCAAGACCAGCCTGATTAACATGGAGAAACCCCATCTCTACTAAAAATACAAAATTAGCTGGACATGGTGGCGCGTCCCTGTAATCCCAGCTGCCTGGGAGGCTGAGGCAGGAGAATCGCTTGAACCCGGGAAGCGGAGGTTGTGGTGAGCCAAGGTCGTGCCATTGCACTCCAGCCTGGGCAATAAGAGCAAAACTCCATCTCAAAACAAAACAAACCCTGTTGACAAAGTTCCCTGCTTTCCCTTGGCCACCACTGGCGCCGACCCCGTTGCCCCTCCAAAGAAATCTCCCGCTGCCCCTGACAGCACCGTTGCTGGCCGCAGTTCTGCCTCTTCTGTCGTGGTGTCTGCTCTCAGGGTGGTCCTTTCCACCGGTTATCCCCTTCTGCCTGGTACCATCGTATCTTCACCTGACAAATAGAAACTCATCTTCAGGGCTCTGCTGAAACTCTTCCACAGGGGCCCTCCCGGGTGTCCCAAGCAAGTTTAGGGCCCCAAAGCCCACACCCTCACCTCTCAGACACTCACAGCTTTTTTTTTTTTTTTTTTTTTTTGGTAGAGACGGGGTTTCACCATATTTGCTAGAACAGTCTCTATCTCCTGACCTCATGATCCGCCCTCCTCGGCCTCTCCAAGTGCTGGGATTACCAGAGTGAGCCCCGCGCCCAGCCCAGTCAATAGCTTCTTATCTCCACCACTGTCTGCCTGCCCCTCCTGTTCCAAGCTCTGCAGGGGCAAGCCCGAGCCCACAGCCTGCTCCCTCTGTTCCCGGTACTGAGCGTGGTGCCCGGCACACTGGAGAGACTCAGCCGGTGTTGCGAGTATTGTTGGGTGAAGGAGGGACTTGTCTTCCTTTATGCTTGCATAGCTGGCTAAGCCCCTTGTCATGGACATTTTCTCAAGTCATATTTATCAGCCTGGCACGGTGGCTCATGCCTGTAATCCTAGCACTTTAGGAGGCTGAGGCGGGTGGATCACCTGAGGTCAGGAGGCTGACGCAGGAGGATCGCATGAACCCGGGAGATGGAGGGTGCAGTGAGCCGTGGTTGTGCTATCGCACTCCAGCCAGGGCGACAGAGAGACACTCCGTCTCAAAAGAAAAAAAAAAGATATTTATCTTTCAATGTCTTTACATGTAGGTCTTACCTTAAGGCTCACGGTGGCTATTTCAGGGGACTGTGGGTCTCTGTCTTGTGAGATGATGGCGATGGTGGTGATGGCAGCAAGTTTATTTTATTATTTATTTATTGAGACGGAGGCAGGAGTGCAGTGACACGATCTTGACTCCACCTCCCGGGTTCAAACAATTCTGTCACCTCTGCCTCCCAAGTAACTGGGACTACAGTCATGTGCCACCACGCCTGACTAATTTTTGTATTTTTAGTAGAGACAGGGTTTCGTCATGTTGCCCAGGCTGGTCTCAAATGTTTGACCTTCATTGTTCTGCCCACCTCAGCCTCCCAAAGTACTGGGATTATGCATAAGCCACCACTCCTGGGAGATGACAGTAATTTTAATAATAACACCAGTCATAATAATAGTAAGTGGCACCATTATTTGAGCTCTCACTGTGTGCCCGGGACTGTCAGGGAGGCACTTTGTAGGCGTCACCTACTCACTCCTTGCCCTGGGCTCGTGAAGTCGGCGTCATTATCCTCTTACAAACGTCTAGTCTGGGCCACAGTCAGATGAAACAGCTTGCAAAGCCCCAGTGTGTGAAGCCAGGATTTGGGCCCACGTTCGCCTGGCTTTCAAACCAGAGCCAATATGAAATGGTCTTAGAGGATACTTTCCAGGGAGCCATCCAGTTTCCCTGGTCACAGAGATCTGTGGGCAGGGCTCGCAGTGGCTGTGGCTCCTGCCCACTGGGGGAGGTGACACACGGAAGCCTCCGCCATTATCCTTTGCAGCTTTGGAGCAGGTATCACCTCCCAGAGCGAAGCCGGAAGCAGGCAGGTCCCTGCAGCACCATGTTATAGGAAGTTTCAGGTAATTAGAACATCTCAAACTTCTCTCATACTGATTAACTTTAAACAACACGTGCCTGCCAAAAGCCTGCTTATCTTGGGGAAAGCCCCAACTACAAATAGACAGCTATTAACAGCATCTGTTATAATGCAGAGACCACATTCCCTGGGGCTAGCACACCACAGCCTGGGGCTGGCCCCCAACATCATCTGTTACTATGCTGGGAGGCTCTGCTGTGCTGAGGCAATCTCTCAATTACATCTCCATGAGCCGGTTCTGATGCACCTGCTGGCACGGAACGCTGAGGCGACAGTGGCCAGCACCGCCTGGTGGACCAGCCCTGCTGTTAGCAAAGTCTGGGGCCTGGGGGCTGGCAGGTGAAAGACCCCTTTTCCTGAATTGGGCTTGCCTCTTTTTTTTTTAATTAAGGAGAATATCCTGACACTGATTGTCATTATGAAAAGTCACTTTAGGCTGGGCACGGTGGCTCATGGCTGTAATCTCAGCACTTTGGGAGGCTGAGGCAGTGGATTACCTGAGGTCAAGTGTTCGAGACCAGCCTGACCAATATGATGAAACTCTGTCTCTACTAAAAATACTGGGTGTGCTAGTGGGTGCCTGTAATCCTATCTACTCGGGAGGTAGTGTGAGAGAATCGCTTGAACTCCGGAGGCGGAGGTTGCAGTGGGCCAAGATGGTGCCATTGCACTCCAGCCTAGGTGGCAGAGTGAGGCTCCAACTCAAAAATAAAAATAAAAATTAGTCAGGTGTGGTGGCATGTGTCCGTAGTTCCAGCGACTCAGGAGGCTGAGGCAGGAACATCACTGGGACCTGGGAGGCAGAGGTTGAGTGAGCTGAGAGCACGCTACTGCACTCCAGCCTGGGTGACAGAGTGAGACTCCACCTAGAAAAAGCAAAATGAAAAGTCACTTTGAGATTATTTTATCCAGGTCTGCAGCCTTAAATTGGGTCCCTAACTTTACTGGCAAGGCAAGTAGCAGAGTTTGGCCTGAACACCGCTACAAAAGCGGAGGGCCTCGACCATCAGACCTGAGTGACTTTGCCGGGTGAACTGGGCCAGGTGACTTAGCCTCTCTGAAACTCAAAGTTGGGCTCCCAGGACCTGCTGTCAAGGGCTGTCGTGAGGAGTTCATCCGGCGGGGAACACAAAGTTAGCTCACAATGCCCAGCAGATTGCAGGTGCCCAGTGACCGTGAGCTCCTCCGCCGCACTCCTGGCACACACTGAGCCTTCTCCATCACAACGACGATTTGAGCTCATGGACAGGACGTGTGGTGCCCAGGATAGGCCGGAACCTGACCAGCAAGAGCCTGTGACCCTTCATCAGCTGTTTCACCCCCATGAAGGCTTCAGTGGCTTCTCGTTGGTTGTTTTGGGGGTTTGTTTGTTTTAAAGTGCTTCCTTTATATCAAGCATTGTGCTAAGGGCTTCGTATTTTCCCATGTGAGTTAATTATAACTACAGTGCTATGGTGGGGCTCAAGGATCGTCCCCGCTTTACAGATGGGGAAACTGAGGCTAGGAGGGTGCAAAGGCTGAACCTCAAGCACACAGTTTGGGAGGGTGGCCCCAGCCTCTGCACGTGGGTCCGACTCCAGACCCCACTCCTGAGCCCGTGCTGTGTTGTCTACAGGAAGAGCACCGAAACACGGCTTTCCAGTTGTTGAATAAATACAACTGGCATTTTGCTGGTGGGCTGTCTTTGAGGGGCAGGTCTAATTTTGGAATTTAACATTTGCAGTGAGATTCTCTGTTTCACCTTGAAAGAGCCTCAAGGTATATGAATCTCACAGCTGACGGGTGCTGAGGAGGCTCCTGTGGAATCCACACCTCCTGGCATTTTCAGGAAAAGGCCTCTGTGTCTTCCTGAAATGCGTGCACCCCGCGTGGGCCACGTTGCCAGATTCCAGGTGCCTCTCCACCGATCCGCCACCGGGGGCCGCTCCAGCCCAGCCCGAGTCATCCTCGGCCCCTGCACCACCTGATTCCAAACACGCACGGCCCAGCCTTCCTTTGCAGTGACCCTCTCAGGAGAGCGGACGTCTGGCTTCCTGCTTCGTTAGTTTTTGCATATGACAGAGCCAGTGAGATACAGCCGCCGTTTTGGGTTTTCCCTGAGCATGCTTTGTCCCCAGCCCAGGGTGGCTGCTGTTCCGGGCAAGTCCCTGTTCAGCTACAGACGGACAGACGTGCAGAGGCCCCGAGCCAGCCTGGGGACCACGTGTTCCGAGGGCTCCATGCCGCCCCTCAGGGTGCGGATTGGAAAGGGCTGACGACCATGGCCTCTAATTCCAGGGGGTAGAGAGGCAGGGCCCAGCCCATCAGAAGCTGCTGCAGGAAAGAATTCTGGGCCAGCAGGGCTCGGTGGCTCGCGCCTGTAATCCCAGCACTTTGGGAAGCCGAGGCGGGCGGACCACAAGGTCAGTTCAAGACCAGCCTGACCAACTTGGTGAGACCCCATCTCTACTAAAAATACAAAAATTAGCCAGGTGTGTTGGCCGGCGCCTGTAATCCCAGCTACTCGGGAGGCTGAGGCAGGAGAATCGCTTGAACCGGGAGGCAGAA
>NW_016107474.1:5467337-5475883 GCF_001604975.1 Cebus imitator | reverse complement strand
AAAAAAAAAAAAAAAAAAAAAAAAAGAATTCTGGGTCTATTCATGGTCGGGCAAGGTTGAGGAGATGCCCCGTGGGCTCCAGCCCTGCCGGGAGGATGGCCTTGGGAGAGTCTCCTAGCCCCAGAGGTAGCACAGCCCTTTGCCCTGCAGAGGTTCCTGAGTCCCTTCTGGTCCCAGCGGCTCCGGTTCCTGGCCTTTGTTCATCGGCCACAGTCTGGAGGGTGACTTCTCTACAGGGTTTTGTGGGTGGGGGTCTGGCAGGCATCAGCTGCCAGGGAACTCATGCCTCATGCTGCTGGTGTCAGTCTCTTTGGGACCCTATTTATGTGCCTAACGCAGAACCCTAGGGTGCTTAAGTTGGGACCGGGAGAAACATGTAGTCACTCTCTTTACACAGATGAAGCCACAGAGCCCCTGAACAGTGTGCAACGCACAGTCACCACCGCTGCCATCATCAGGCAACACTTTACAGAAGCCTTCCTACCCTGTCTCGATTTATCCTGTCCACTCTCCTCATTTTACAAGGACAGAGGCTTAGGCTCAGAGAGGCTAAGCTACGTGCCCAGGGTCACACAGTAAATTAGAAGCAGAGCTAAGTTGCATATCCAGGTCTTTATTTCTGTGTTCTGTGGACTTTCCTAGAAATTCCAGGTGGTTCACAAGCTGCCTTGGGAAAGGCTGGATTCCACTGTAAAGCACAGATCTGCTTCCTAACTGAGTGATTCGATCAGCAAATCGGAGAACATAGTCTCCCATCCACTCCTGTATTCTCTCATCCCGTGAGGGTTCGCCGTGTGCCTTCAGTGACCCTTCCTGCACTAAGTCCTGTTGACAGTGATGGTCCAGACGGAAACGGCCTTTGTCCTGGGTGCAACCGGATGGGACTCGGAGTCTTACAAATGGCACTGACTAGGCTGGGTCCAGTCCAACTTGTCCATGAGGCATCCATCAACCCTGCCTTCTAGGCGTTTCTATTCTAGAAGAGATGACACAGACATGAATTTCCACACAGTAAACTCATCATGAGTGAGCCCATCCCGAGAGTGAGAGGTGACCCACCTTCGGGCTCCATCTCAGCCCCCAATCAGTGCACTTTGGTGCCCCTGGGGCTTGCAGGAGCCAGCACAAAGCTCACCCTGCTTGCATTCTGTGGTTCTGTAAGTTCCTCAGATTGTGTTTTGGAGGCTGGGTGAGGTGGTTCATGCCTGTAATCCCAGCATTTTGGAAGGCCGAGGCAGGTGGATCACCTGAGGTCAGGAGTTTGAGACCAGCCTGGCCAATATGGGGAAATCCTGTCTCTACTAAAAATACAAAAAAACAAACAAACAAACAAAAAATAGCCGGGCATGGCAGCAGATGTCTCCATCTCAGCTACCCCAGAGGCTGAGACAGGAGAATCTTTTGAACCCGGGAGGCAGAGGTTGTAGTGAGCCGAGATGGCACCACTGCACCCCAGCCTTGGCAACAGAGTGAGACTCAGTCTAAAAAAAATGATTATGTTTTGTACTTTGAAGGACAGGGCAGAAAAGGTATGGGTTTTGGTGTCAAACCTGGATTCGAACCCCGGTTCCCATCGGCATACCTCAGGGACTGCAGGCAAACTGCTTCACCTCTCCCAGTAAGTTAAAATATAACACAAAACCACAAAGGCCAATTGGCTCACATACTCTTCCCTCTCGAAGGAGAAAAACTCATCCCTCTTGTAATTTTAGAGTTAGAAAATCACCATGAAAGTCTTACGATGTGACCCTGCGGGGAGGTTTTCCTCATGCCTCGGCTTCCCCACCTGTAGGGGCTCCGTCTTGCTCACAGCACTGTGGGCCACTGTAGAATAAGACCTGATTGTTAGCAACAAAGTGATTTTTTTTTTTTTTTGAGACAGAATCTTGGGCTATCATCCAGGCTGGAGTGCAGTGGCACAATCTCAGCTCACCGCAACCTCCACCTCCCAGGTTCAAGCAATTCTCCTGCCTCATTCTCCCGAGTACCTGAGATTACAGGCACCCGCCACCACGCCAGGCTAATTTTTTGTATTTTTAGTAGAGACGAGGTTTCACCATGTTGGCCAGGCTGGTTTTGAACTGCTGACCTCAAGTGATACATCCGCCTTGGCCTCCCAAAGTGCTGGGATGACAAGGGTGAGCCACTGCACCTGGCCTAACAAAGGGATTTTATGTGCTTGTTAGGGAAAGGACTCTTTTTGTGCCTTGTTTTGAAATTGAGATGTAATTAATCTGTGTATATTTAAGGAGAAGAGAAGACTAGCTCATAATGGTAGAATTTAAAACTACATGCAACTCCGAGGGTGCTCCAGACCAACACTGAGCTTGCTTTTGAGTGAAGAGGGGCTGTGAGCAGTTCTGTGGCTTCTCCAGCACTTGCCTTTCCCCTGGCCGGACCAGAGCCTGATCCATGTTCCATTTTCTAGTTTACACCCAGGTGCCTCCAGCCTCAAGTACTTATTTATTTGTTTATTTATTTATTTATTTTGAGACTGAGTCTTGCTCTGTTGCCCAGGCTGAAGTACAGTGGTGCCATCTCGGCTCACCTCAGCCTCCACCTCCCAGCTGCAAGCGATTCTCCTGCCTCAGCCTCCTGAGTAGCTGAGACTACAGGTGCACGCCACCACACCCAGCTAATATTTGTATTTTTAGTAGAGTTGGGGCTTCACCATTTTGGCCAGGCTAGTCTGGAACTCCTGACCTCAAGTGATCCTCCCGCCTTGGCCTCCCAACGTGCTGGGATTACCAGCCTGAGCCATCATACTCAGCCCAGCTAAGAGTACTTTTGATGTCAGGAAACCTCCAGGAGCCGGCAGTGTCAAGCTCGCAAGGCACTCCTCACACGCTCGCTGTGTTCCTGGCTTTGCTGCAGCGGGAGGTGGAGTGAGCAAGGCAGGTGACACGAGGCTCCTCCACAGCTGTGGGAGGCACTCGGGCAACCCTGAACTGGTGGTCAGGCTCCAGCTCTGCCGGCGCCTTCCAGCCTTGCCCAGCCACGAGCACACTTTGTTTCTTTCAATGAAAACAATTTGTGGAACAGATGCCACATTTGCAGCAGTTGATGGAAATCTGTTAGTGACAAAGTGCCCAGAGACAGGAGTAGCCACCCACATCACAACCCCTGGGGAGCTGGTTAAAAGGCAGACTCCCAGCCCTACCTGGGCCTGGGGATGGCAGCTGTGACGGCAGTGCAGAGCCAGAGGCCTCGGGGAGCAGTGCTCATGGCTGAGGCCCGAATGTCAGGCAAAGCAAATGCCTGGGAGGCTGCACCTGGCACTGCGCCATGGAGAAGGGCACCCAGAGGCCTGCAGGTGGAGAGTGCTGACTAAGGTGAGCGTTTAGGGTGACTTAGAAGGAGAGGAGTATTCCAGCCAGACACGGTGGCTCACGCCTGTAATCACCAGCACTTTGGCAGGCCAAGGTGGGAGTTCAAGACCAGCCTGACCAACTTGGAGAAACACTGTCTCTACTAAAAATACAAAATTAGCCAGGTGTGGTGGCACATGCCTGTAATCCCAGCTACTTGGGAGGCTGAGGCAGGAGAATCGCCTGAACCCGGATGGTGGAGGTTGCGGTGAGCCAAGATCATGCCGTTGCACTCCAGCCTGGGTAACAAGAGTGAAAATCTGTCTCAAAAAAAAAGAAAGAAAGAAAGGAGTTGACTAGGCATGGTGGCTCATGCCTGTAACGCCAGCACTTGGGGAGGCTGACGCGGGCAGATCACAAGTTCAGGAGTTCAAGACCAGCCTGACCAACATGGTGAAACCCCATCTCTACTAAAAATACAAAAAATTAGCTGGGTGTGGTGGCGCGCACCTGTAATCCCAGCTACTCAGGAGGGTGAGGGAGGAAAAGTTCATGAGCCCGGGAAGCGGAGGTTGCAGTGAGCCGAGATCACGCCCCTGCACTCCAGCCCAGGAGACAAAGTGAGACTCTGTCTCAAAAAAATAAACGAAAAGTAAGGAGTGTTCCAATCAAAGCGGGTCCTGTGGTGGGCCTAGGTTAAGCAGGGGCTGCCAGAGATCAGGACTGATGCTGTATCTCAGAGTCTGCTTGTTTAAAAGCCTTGCTCACCCGGGTTCCATGGCGTAATCCCAGCACTTTGGGAGGCTAAGGCGGGTGGATCGCCTGAGGTCGCGGGTTTCAGACCAGCCTGGCTAACATGGTGAAACCCCATGTCTACTAAAAATACAAAAACTAGCTGGGCCTGGTGGCTCATACCTGTAATCCCAGCTGCTTGGGAGGCTGAGACAGGAGAATCTCTTGAACCCGGGAGGTGGAGGTTGTGGTGAGCCGAGATCGCTCCATTGCACTCCAGCCTGGGCAATACAGTGAGACTCCACCTCAAAATAAAATAAAATGAAATAAAAACCTTGCTCGTTGTGTGTTATTTTATAACATTATTTGGTGAGAGGAATTAAGCTGCTTTTTAAAAATATTTGGAAGACATCTTTTTCTTGTTTTTGTTTTGAGACGGAGTCTCGCTCTGTCGCCCAGGCTGGAGTGCAGTGGTGCGATCTCAGCTCACTGCAACCACCGCCTCCCGGGATCAAGCAATTCTCCTGTCTCACCCTCCTTAGTAACTGGGATTACAGGCATGCGCCACCACACCCGGCTAATTTTTGTATTTTTAGTAGAGACTGGGTTTCACCATCTTGGCCGGGCTGGTCTCAATCACCTGGCCTCGTGATCCACTCACCTGGGCCTCCCAAAGTGCTGGGATTACAGGCGTCAGCCACTGCACCCAGCCAGACATCTTTTTCTTTAATTAAAGTCTGGGTGGTGTGGAGGATCAGACATGCAGAAAGGTAAAAAAGTAATAATAAAGTCTGGAAATCTTATAGGACAGGTGGGCGGATCAGAAACGTTCTTCACCGATTTCTACCCACAGGGAGTTGAGGCCCTTACCGCCACCCAGTGGCAGCACTGGGACCCTGCATCCCTTCTGCGTTTAGTGCCTGGGCAGGCGCTGGGCTGGGCATGGGGCAGAGTCAGCAGCCCAGACGGAGCCCACCTTTGGGTTGTCACTTCAACCGCACAGCAACCCCTTGCGAGTGAACTCAGAGAACCTAAACGTAGACAGTGCCTCCGGTAACACCCCCGCTCCACAGACAAAACGACACACACCTCTTGCTGCTTTCACTTCCAGGAATCAGTGGTGGGCCCTTGGAAAACCGCTACAGACTGAAGCAATTTCACTTCCACTGGGGAGCAGCGAACGAGTGGGGCTCAGAGCACGCAGTGGACGACCGTGCATACCCTGCAGAGGTTTGTAGACGTGGCCTAACGTGGTCCTAAATCTGGACGCCTTCTCTGTCTCCAGCTCTGCCATGGGGGGGTGAACAAACCATCCCAGCTGCTCAGACGCAAAGGATTTCCTGGGGCCTGGGACTGTCAGTGCTCAAAGCAAAACAGCTGGCCACCTCCTCTATTTAGTCACATGCCTCTCCTCCAGAGAAGGCACTGTGAGCACTCTCATTTAATGGAAGAGGAGACTGAGGTTCTGAGTGGTTATGGAGCTTGCCAAGGCCAGACAGCTGAGATTGAAGGTCAGAGTGTGAGGTCTTCTCGGCCCTCACTCAGCTGTGTTCTTGCAGCAGTAGGGACTAGCAGACTCACAAGGCTCCCTGCTCAGAAGCTGAACATCTTTACAACAGAAATTATCTCCTCTTTTATGTGTTTGTTTGTTCTGAGACAGGGTTTACTCTGTCACCCAGACTGGAGTGCAGAGGTGTGATCTCGGCTCATCACAACCTCTGCCTCTTGCTCAGCCTCCCAAGTAGCTGGGATGACAGGCACGCACCACACGCCCAGCTAATTTTTGTACTTTTAGTAGAGACTGGGTTTCACCATATTGGCCAGGCTGGTCTCCAACTCCTGACCTCAAGTCTTCGGCTCGCCTCAGCCTCCCAAAGTGCTGGGATCACAGGTGTGAGCCACCGCGCCCCTGCGAGATCATCTTCTTAAAGCAGTCTTATTTCAGCATTCCAAAGTGGGAGTCAGTAGGGAAAAGGAGTGCAGATCAATGTTGGGACCTGGTTTTCGTGGTTACTTTGGGTGATAAGTGATGCCTTATAGATTTCTCCATATATTCTATGGTAAAATGTTTGCAACTTACAAAAAAATGGAAAGAAGTATACAAGAACTAGGTGCGGTGGCTCATGCCTATAATCCCAGCACTTTGGGGGGCCAAGGTGGGTGGATCACCTGAGGTCAAGATTTCGAGACCACCCTGACCAACATGGAAAAACCCCATCTCCACTAAAAATACAAAAATTATCCAGGCCTAGTGGCAGGCACCTGTAATCCCAGATACTTTGGAGGCTGAGGTAGGAGAGTCAAATGAACCGGGGAGGCGGAGGTTGCAGTGAGCCGAGATTGCGCCGCTGCACTCCAGCCTGGAGACGGAGCGAGACTCTGTCTCAAAAAAAAAAAGCATGTGAGAGGAACTCACAAGTTTGCCACCTCAGTCCTGTGCGGATCGTTTTTACCATATTCGCCTTATCGCAGCTCTGCTCGCCAACCCACCCGCCTGACTTTTTGATCCTTTTTTTTCAAGTTGAGGACCACTTCTGTTTTTTGAACTTTTCCTTGTTATGAAAGTAAAGCTGCAGTTAATATGGAGCGAGTCCGCCCAAACCAAAAATGAAAACTGTTTGTGATCGCACACCCAGAGGTGACCTCAGGACACTTTATAAATAGCGAGTGAGAGCTATTGTTATAATTTTGCACGTATGTATAAATAACAGGCTTCTGTGTGCCTTTGTTCATCTAACAACATACGTTTAGTACCTCTACCAGCAACTCTGTTGATGATGAACAGATAGTTTTAAAGGAAGAAGATTGTTGCAATTTACTCCTAGAGACCAGTGAGCTTGGGCCCCCGGGGACCTCCCTGACTGGGGCTGAGCAGGGGCTGGGGACCCCCACCCTGGCCAGTGTCTGGCCCACGCTGCAGTGTGCAGTTTCCTGGAGGCGGGGGTGGGGGGGTGGGGAGGTGGGGTCTACAGTGGGGCCTCAGGTGTGGCATTCCAGGTGAGCCATAGGAGGGAAGGAAGAGCCCATGCCCACCCTCACTGGCCCAGATGCACCCGGGAGCATGTAGCCTGCTGGCAGGGAGGAGCTGTGTGGCTCTCACTGGCCCCAGTGCCCTGCACAGGGCCCCTGGTCCCAGAATCCCTGCAGGGTGGGTTATGGAAGAAGCCCAAGGGCTTCCTGTGCCCATCCTTGTGAGCTTGGAGCCACCATGCCTGGCCGAGGCCTGAGTTTTATCTGATAATTCTTGTCCAAGGATAACTAGGAGGTGGAAAATAATGAAACCACCCATTTCTGCACGGTGAGGTTAAGACGATCCTCTCCTTTTCCCCCACCAGGAAGACGGAGGCTCTCCCTTCCTGGGCCTCCGTCAAGTGTCCAGGAGCTTGCAGTGCTGGGGGAGCTGAGCTCTTCCACAGCGTTATTCGTTACCATCATTAAGTGGACACAGGCCAGCCATTCAGAAGGGGAAGTGGCTGTCTTAGTTCTTGCTGACCAGTTTAAATTCTCTTTCCACTATGTTTCAGCTGCATTTAGTTCACTGGAATTCTGTGAAATACCAAAATTACAAGGAGGCTGTCATGGGAGAGAATGGCTTGGCCGTGATAGGCGTGTTTTTAAAGGTAATCGCTTGCTGGGGGTGTAGATTGCCTAATGTGAAACACGGTGACCCATGGTTAGGATTGCTATTGGTTTTTTTCTTTTTTTTTTTTTTTTTTGAGGCAGGGTCTCGCTTTGTCACACAGGCTGGAGTGCAGTGGTGCAGTCTTGGCTTATTGCAACCTCCACCTCCTGGGTTCAAGTGATTCTCCTGCCTTAACCTCCCTAGTAGCTGGGACTATAGGAGCGCACCACCACACACAGCTGATTTTTGTATTTTTAGTTGAGACTGGGTTTCATCATGTTGGCCAGGCTGGTCTCTAACTCCCGACCTTACATGATCTGCTCGCCTCGACCTCCCAAAGTGCTAGGATCACAGGCATGAGCCACCGCACGTGGCCTAGGATGGCTTCTAAAATGCGGTATATTGACAGTGGAGCGACTTTCCGCCCACCCACTGCCTGTTCATCTAACACCTCATGTCTGCCATGCAGCTCGGGGCCCATCATCAGACGTTGCAGAGGCTGGTGGACATCTTGCCAGAAATAAAACATAAGGTAAGCTGCATATTTGAAATCAGCATAATTTGACAAGCAAAATTGTTTAGTGCAGCAATTCATTTGCAAGCATAATAGAAGGAGCCCCACAGAGGGGCTGTGATTCCAGCTCTGGAAACGGGATTCCACGGAGCTGATGCTCGTGTGCCCACAGCTGACTGTCTCTGACTTTGAATACGTCACCACTGCTCTGGGACTCTGCTTCCTCCTCCGTAAAATACGGGTGTTGGGCTTGATGGAAATTCCCAAAATTCAGTCATGCCGCCAGCATTCTGAAGATATTTGACATATCTGCCTGCCAGTGGGACTACTTACTACTTAATATTTTTCTTTTTCTTTGTTTTTGGTTTTT
>NW_016107474.1:5464819-5467247 GCF_001604975.1 Cebus imitator | reverse complement strand
GCCATCTCCCTCTGTTGCCTAGGCTGGAGTGCAGTGGCACGATCTTGGCTGACTGCAACCTCTACCTCCTGGGTTCATGCAGTTCTCCTGCCTCAGCCTCCTGCGCAGCTGGGATTACAGGCGTGCGCCACCACACCCGGCTAATTTTTGTATTTTTAGTAGAGACAGGGTTTCACCATGTTGGCCAGTCTGGTCTCAAACTGTTCACCTGAGGTGATCCTCTCGCCTTGGCCTCCCAAAGTGCTGGGATTATAGACGTGAACCACCGCACCCAGCCTACTTAATATTTTTCTTTAAATTGATTAGCTGAAAAAATTGTTAGCCTTGCCCTGGGTGGTGATATTCACTAATGATAAAGTTTGTTTCATAACAGATTGAAACAAATGCCTAACTAATAACGTTTAAGAGTGCTGACCCATGTGCCACCCAGCATGCTCCTTGGGAAGGAGCCAGAGTCCCTAAAAACAGTCCCTATCCACACCTAAGCCCAAGGGCAGAGAGGAAGCTGCTCAAACTCCCAGCTCTCTGTATGCTTCCCTGCATCAAGCACAGCTCGAAAAGGTGGCAGGGACAAGAAGGTCACCTTTCTCCAAGACCAGCTAAAGAAAAGGCTTTGCGGGGAAATGCCAAAGAAATGTCGTTTATTTGTTCAGCAGCAAACAAAAGAATTCCAGGGCAGAAGGAGTCCACGAGAGCCTCAGATGTGGGGACGGATGAGGCTTCAACCTGTGCTAACAATGGTGCGGGCTGGTCCAGATGGGGCAGGGACCAGCCCTTCCTCAGGGTTCAAGGAGCCGTTTGATCTGTGCATGGCCTTCGCCTTGATGCTGGCTTCGGGGCGGCCTCCTGGGACCGGGACCAGATCACCCCCTGCCGCCCCGTCTGCCTGCTCAGGAACTCCACAAGGCTGTGGTTCTGAGAGCGCTGACGCCTCACCCTCTTCCTCTGCGCTGCTCCCCAGCCAGAGGAAACCTGGGCTGCGGGATGTTTTTCCAGCCAGCATCCACCTGCCACACCAGGTGGTCCTACTTCTTGGTGGGAAAGAAAAGAGCTGGCTGTGAAGGACTCTACCCAAGGGCTGTGTTCCTCCCCTAGAAGGTTCTGGAGCTTTTCTTCCCCATGGGGTAAGTCAGAATTCTCCAGGCAAACCACAGGGGAAGAACGCTGCCGGGGGAGGGGAGGGAGCGCTGCCAGGGTCTCGGGTCGGGTCCTGATGCTGATCTCCGGGCTCATCTCCGCACCTAAAAATAAGAGTTAGGCTCTTTTTTTGTTTTTCGAGACTGGGTCTCACTCTGTCGCCCAGGCTGGAGTGCTGTGGCACAGTCTCGGCTCACCGCAACCTCCGCCTCCCGGGTCAAGCGATTCTCCTACCTCAACCTTCTGAGTAGCTGGGACTACAGGGGCCCACCACCACGCCCAGATAATTTTTGCATTTTTAGTAGAGATGGGGTTTCACCATATTGGCCAGGCTGTTCTCAAACTCCAGACCTCAAGTGATCCACCCACCTTGGCCTCCCAAAGTGCTGGGATTACAGGCATGAGCCACTGCACCTGGCCAAGTTAGACTCTTGAGAGTTCAAAAGACCTTAAGTGGTTAGGCATAGTGGCCCCCGCCTACAACCCCAGCACTTTGGAGGCCAAGGCAGGCAGATCACGTTAGGTCAGGGATTCCAGAGCAGCCTGACCAACATGCTGAAAGCCTGTCTCTACTAAAAATATAAAAATGAGCCAGGCGTGGTGGCGAATGCCTGTACTACCAGCTACCTGGGAGGCTGAGACAGGAGAATTGCCTGAATCTTGGAGACGGAAGCTGCAGTGAGCCAAGACTGCACCACTGTACTGCAGCCTGGGCGACACAGAAAGACTCATCTCAAAATAAAAAAGACCTTCGGAGATAAAAGGCCCAGGGTTGGGGGCAAGAGTCTTTGCTTCATGTGTCAGGGAATGGGAAGAGACTTGAACAATTCTCTTGTCTAGCGGTTCCTAGCGTAGGACTTCTGGGAGCTTCTCCCATAGCACAGTCTATCTGAGAGCCCCACAGTTGGCCTCCCGGGTCCAGAGCCCTGACCCGCCACTGCAGAGCTGTGCACCTCTGAGCCTCAGCTTCCTTGCCTGTGAAATGGAGATGTTAAACATCCACAGTAGCCCGGACACAGTGGTTCATGCCTGTGATCCCAGCACTTTGGGAGGCAGAGGCAGGCAGATCACCTGACGTCAGGAGTTCTAGACCAGCCTGGCCAACATGGCAAAACCCTGTCTCTGCTAAAAATACAAAAATTAGCTGGATGTGGTGGCAAATGCCTGTAGTCCCCGCTACTCAGGAGGCTCAGGCAGGAGAATCACTTGAATCCGGGAGGCGGAGTTTGCAATGAGCCGAGGTCACGCCCCTGTACTCCAGCCTGGGCGACAGCTCAAGACTCTTGTCTCA
>NW_016107474.1:5460597-5463969 GCF_001604975.1 Cebus imitator | reverse complement strand
CCTCCCAAGTTCAAGCCATTCTCCTGCCTCAGCCTCCCGAGAACCTGGTATTACAGGAATGCGCCACCACACCCAGATAATTTTGTATTTTTAGTAGAGACAAGTTTTCTTCATGTTGGTCAGGCTGGTCTTGAACTCCCGACCTCAGGTGATCCACTCGACTCAGCCTCCCAAAGTGCTGGGATTACAGGCAGGAGGCACTGCGCCCGGCTGCCAGGCGATCTTGCTGTCCTTTTCTGCTGTGGCTTCGAGTCACAAAGCACCCCTTCTGCTTCTGTTCACCACTCCCGCCGGGAGCACCTGCCCAGGCTCAGGAGGAGGGGACTTCACCCCCACACCTCGGTAGCAGGGGTGCAAAGAAACGTCAGCCCTCCAAGTTAATTACCACACTGGATCGTCCCATCACTCCGTAGGGTAGGCCTATGAGTCGTCTCTACACACACAGGGAAACCAAAGCTCAGAGAGGCAAAGAAGGACCTGCCCCGCCCACACAGCTGGCAGGTGAAGAGCCCGTTTTTAAGCGCAGGAAGTGGATCCATGCAGCCTGAGCTCCCGTCATGGCGCCCCGCTCCCAGGTGCAGTCAGAACCCAGGTCTGAGCTCCAGCTCCTGCTGCACGTTTCTGAGCTTTTCAGCAGCTTAGAGGGAAGCACGGGCCACGTCTGTGACCCAGACCACAACAGGTGCTACCCAGAAGCGTGGATCCCCACCCCACCCCCAGCGCCGTCCCATCCACACGGGCACCTCCTGGTGCCAACCTGTGTCACTGTGCACTCTGCTCCCAGCATGCAGGCACAGCCCCAGTGTGGCCCTGGTGACCCTGGGCAGGCAAGCCCAGAATGGAGACCTTGAGGCTTCACCTTTGACCCTTTCTGCATAGCTCGAAGTTTTGGCACAAACTGGCCCAGAGAGTCCCCTCCCTCCTTGCCTGAACAAGCTGCATGCTCCTCAGGCTGCTGGGGACCCCCCGGCCCCTGCCTTTCCGAGAGTCACAGGGGAATTGGCTGCTTTGTTGAGTTGGAAACAGCCCACCAGGTCCAGGGATCCAGGGAACAGCTCTGTGCCCTCGTGGGAGCTCGTCCAGCTTTGGCAGCAGCAGCAGCACCTACCAAGCCCCACGCCCACGTGGCAGGCACTGACAGACGCCACGACGGACACCAAGCTGCCCGGCACACACCTGGGGAAACTGAGGCTCTGAGAGGACAAAGTAAGGGTGGAGTTAGGCTGGGTGGGGCATGAAGTTTTTAAGATGTGGGGTCCTGTTTAAGAAGACAAAATCAAGAATAACAAAATAGGGGCTGGGTGCGATGGCTCACACCTGTAATCCCAGCGCTTTGGGAGGCCAAGGGGAACAGATTACCTGAGGTCGGGAGTTCTAGACCAGGCTGGCCAACATGGAGAAACACTGTCTCTACTAAAAACACACAATTAGCTGGGTGTGGTGGTGCATGCCTGTAATCCCAGCTACTTGGGAGGCTGAGGCAGGAGAATTGCTTGAATCCGGGAGGTGGAGGTAGCGGTGAGCTGAGATCGCGCCAGTGCACTCCAGCCTGGGTGACAAGAGCAAAACACCATCTAAAAAAAAAAGGCTGGTGCAGTGGCTCACGCCTATAATCCCAGCACTTTGGGAGGCTGAGGTGGATGGATCACCAGAGGTCAGGAGTCCAAGACCAGCCTGACCAACATGGTGAAACCCCATCTCTACAAAAAATATAAAAATTATCCAGGCATAGTGGCAGGCGCCTGTAATCCCAGCTACTTGAGAGGCTGAGGCAGAAGAATCGCTTGAACCCAGGTTGCAGAGGTCATAGTGAGCCGAGATCGAGGCACTGCACTCCAGCCAGTTGGGGGACAAGAGCTAGACGTTGTCTCAAAAGATTAAAAATAAATAAAGAAGGTTTGGGGCTTCAGCACAAGAGGGTTGTGGCAGCTCTGGAACTCTGTATCCCAGTGATTCTCACACCTGCTCCTCTCTTCCCCGGCCCCGTCGGGAGGCATGTCCCACATCTGTAATCCAGTTAGGTTCGTTCGCCACAGTCTGGGCTCCATCCTGGCTTCCCCAACATCCGGGGCTGTTTTGAGAATTTGCAATGCTGTAAGACACTGTCTGTGGTGCACAGTTCTATGGGTCTTGACAAATGCATAGAGCCGTGTACCCGCCGGCCCAGAACCCCACAGAGCAGCGCCTGCACCCCAAACGGCCCCTCATGTGCCCTTCAGAGTCAACTGTCCGCCTGATCTGTTTCTGCTGGTTCTGTTTCCCTGTTCCTTCACCCAATTTTTTTCGTTTGTTTTTTTGAGATGGAGTCTTGCTCTGTTGCACAAGCTGGTGTGCACTGGTGCGATCTTGGCTCACTGCAACCTCCACCTCCTGGAGTCAAGTGCTTCTCCTGCCTCAGCCTCCCGAGTAGCTGAGATTGATTACAGGTGCCCGCCACCATGCCTGGCTAATTTTTGTATTTTTAGTAGAGACTGGGTTTCACCATGTTAGCCAGGCTGGTCTTGAACTCCTGACCTCAGGTGATCTTCCCGCCTCAGCCTCCCAAAGTGCTGGGATTACAGGCGTCAGGCATCGCACCCAGCCTCCCCCACCATTTGTACTCTGCCTTGCTAAATTGCATGGAGCACCGCAAGCTCCCTGAGCTGTTTCCAGTGTGGGGCGGGCTTAGTAGAAAAGTAGGGCAACCCACTTCTACCAGCAAAGGCTTGTGGCGCTTTCCACGGGTGGCTGGTCCATCCACGCTCAGATAACGGATAGGATGGTCTCAGCTTCATCAGCGTGCTCACCAGTGTCCCATTCTAGCCGCCTGGGCTCACCACATGCATAAAAGAAGGTCCCTGACTTGTTTTAGGGGCCCCGAGGGGGAGCAGCTTTCTGTACCCACATGGCTGCTCCAGCCCTCAGGCACTGTAGAGACAGGACCGGAGCTTCTGGGGATGAGGATACAACACAAGGCATCCTCTTCCCGGCCCCAGGCTAGAAAGCTTCCTTGGCAAGAAACCTGCCCGCAGTGGAATGGCTGGGGCCTGCCACTCCCCTCACTGATTACTGCAGCCCTGGGAGGAGCGGGCCAGGCCTCAGTGGCCCTGGCTGGCAGCGTGGCTTTTGGCAAGTTGTTTCTACCTGTCTGTCTGTCTGTCTTCATCAGGAAACTAGAAATACTTCTCAAAGGGTTGTTCAGAAAATTTGAAGTAGTTGCTCAGAAAGCGACTGGTACATCACTGCCCTAGGAGCGGGGACGTGTGGCAGGCAGGAGGAGACCATCGTCTCCCTGCACACCCACCTGTCCCCCAGGTGTCTCCCTGCACACCCGCCTGTCACCCAGATGTCTCCCTGCACACCCTCCTGTCACCCAGATGTCTCCCTGCACAC
>NW_016107474.1:5451715-5460466 GCF_001604975.1 Cebus imitator | reverse complement strand
CCTGTCACCCAGATGTCTCCCTGCACACCCTCCTGTCACCCAGATGTCTCCCTGCACACCCGCCTGTCACCCGTGTGCACAAGCAGCCTGCCCCTTCACAACCCAGCTAGGCTGTGCAATGGATGTTCCTTGGCAGTCAGAAAGGATACAGCTCTGACTCACCCTGCAGTGTGGGTGAGCCTCAAACGCGCCGCGCTGAGTGAGAGGCGCCAGACACAAATGTCCACACGTTACATGATTCAGTTCCTGCAAAACCCACAGAGACCAGAGCAGCGGGGCGGGGTGGGGACAAGAGCTAAAAAGTACCAAGTTTCCTCCTTGCGGTGTTGAAGATGCTCTAAAATTGACTTTGGTGACGACTGCTCAACCATGAATATACCAAAATCATACGATTGTTCACCTTAATTTTTATTTACTTATTTTAAGAAAAGATCTTGGCCAGGTATGTTGGCTCACACCTATAATCCCAGCACTTTAGGAGGCCAAGGTGGGCAGATCACCTGAGGTCAGGAATTCAAGACTGGCCTTGCCAACATGGTGAAACCCCATCTCTACTAAAAATGCAAAAAATTATCTGGACGTGGTGTCGGGTGCCTGTAATCCCAGCTAGCCAGCAGGCTGAGGCAGGAGAATATCTTGAACTTGAGAGGCAGAGGTTGCAGTGAGCAGAGATCGTGCCATTGCACTCCAGCCTCAGCAACAAGAGCAAAACTGCATCTCAAAAAAAAAAAAGATATTGCTGTGTCACCCAGGCTAGAGTGCAGTGGCATGATCACAGTTCACTGCAGCCTCGACCTCCTGACCTCAAGCAATCCTCCCACCTTGGCCTTCCAAGTACCTGGGACCACCTGAGCGAGGCACATACCCGGCTGCTTTTTGTTTTTTTTGTAGAATCAGGGTCTTGTTTTGTTGCTCGGGCTGGTCTCAAACTCTTGACCTCAAGCAATCCTCCCACCTCGGCCTCTCAAAGTGCTGGGATTACAGATGTGAGCCATCACAACCGGTTTATAATGCTGTTTTTAAAAAAATTAACTGGATAGTTGCAAATGTGAACATGTGTACACAGAAGTGATGCATGTGTCTGCCGGCGTGGACACTCCTGGGCTTCCTTCTGGTACCTCAGCCACCTCTCCTGGCCCTGACCCTCACTGCTTGGCCTCAGGAGACAAGCCCAAGGCATCTGGGTCGCCACCTTCCACTTCTGAAAGCCAGGCCCAAGTGAGGTCAAGGTGCTGTGGCTGAGCAAGGAGGCCCCCTTTCTTGCAGTCAGGGACACTGTCACTTCCGGCTGGACTCCTGTCCCACAGTGCTGGCCAGGGCAGGTGCAGAGTTATGCTTGGTGGGTCGGGATGCTGATGAGGGCTATGTTGCTGCCAGGCCCAGCCACAGTAAGCTGAGATCCTGCCACTGCCCTCTAGCCTGGAAGACAGAGCAAGACTCTGTCTCAAAAAAATATATATATTATAAATAGAACTACCCTGTGATTCAGCAGTCACACTCTTCTGGGTATGTATCCAAAAGAGCTGGCTGGGCACGGTGGCTCATGCCTGTAATCCCAATATTTTGAGAGGCTACGGCAGGACAATTGCTTGAGCCCAAAAGTGAACAGCCTGGGCAAGATGGCAAGACCTCCTGGCCACAAACAATTGTAAACCCTGGTGCGGGGTCCTAGGTACTTGGGAGGCTGAGGCAGGAGGATTGCTTGAGCCCAGGAATTAGAGTCTGCAATGAGCTGTGATGGTGTCACTGCATTCCAGCCTGAGTGACAAAGTAAGACCCCAACACTTAAAAAAAAAAAAGTTGGGAGGCCAGGCGCGGTGGCTCACACCTGTAATCCCAGCACTTTGGGAGGTTGAGGCGGGCGGATCACCTGAGGTCAGGAGTTCGAGATCAGCCTAGACAACAGATTGAAACCCCATCTCTACTAAAAATACAAAAAATTAGCTGGGCATAGAGGCAGGCACCTGTAATCCCAGCTACTTGCACCTGCACCCAGGAGGTGGAGGTTACAGTCAGCTGAGATTGTGCCACTGCACTCCAGCCTGGCAATAGAGCGAGTTTCAGGGAAAAAAAAAATAAAGGTTGGCAGCAGGGTCTTGAAGAGATACTTGTACACGCATGCTCATGGAAGCACTATTCACAACAGTGAAAAGGCGAAAGCAACCCTAGCGTCTATCCACAGATGAATAGTTAAACACAGTGTGTTCCGTCCATACAGGGGAATAGTATTCGGCCTTAAAACGAAGGGAATCCTGACACATAATGTGTGAATAAACTTGAATAAACTCTGCTCAAATAAACTTGAATAAACTTGAAATAAGCCAGACACAAAAGACAAAAAGCATAGGATCCCACCTGTATCAGGTCCCCAGAGTCCTCAGATTCAGAGAGCTGGAAGTGGAATGGTGGGTGCCAGACCTGGGAGAGGAAGGTGGGCTTAGTGTTTAGTGGGGACAGGGCAGAGGTCAAGTTTGGGATGATGGGAAAGCTCTGGAGGCGGACGGTGGAGATGGTGGCACAGCCATGTGACTGTATTTAATGCCATTGAACTGTATGCTTAAAAATAGCTAAGACAGGCCAGACACGGTGGCTCACGCCTATTATCCCAGCACTTTGGGAGGCCGAGGCGGGCGGGTCACCTGAAGTCGGGAGTTCAAGACCAGCCTGACCAACATGCAGAAACCCCGTCTCTACTAAAAATACAAAATTAGCCACGTGCGGTGGCGCATGCCTGTAGTCCTAGCTACTTTGGAGGCTGAGGCAGGAGAATCACTTGAACCCAGGAGACGGAGGTTTTGGTGAGCCGAGATCACACCATTGTACTCCAGCCTGGGCAACAAGAACAAAACTCCATCTCAAGAAAAAAAAAATTGTTTAAGATGGTAAATTTTATGTTACATATATTTTATTACAATAAAAAGTAATTTTTTTTGCAGCCAAGGTATGCAAAAACAAATGGCTTTGTTTATCTATTTGTTTATTATCTGAGACAGAGTCTCACTCTGTTGCCTCACTGCAACCTCTGCCTCCTGGGTTCAAGTGATTCTCATGCCTCAGCCTCCCGAGTAGGTGGAATTACAGGTTCACACCACCACGTCCAGGTAATTGTATTTTTAGTAGAGATGGGGTTTTGCCATGTTGACCAGGATGGTCTCCAACTCCTGACCTCAAATAATCCACCCGCCTTGGCCTCCCAAAGTGCTGAGATTACAGGTGTGAGCCACTGCGCCCAGTCAAGAAGTGACTTCAAAAGGAAAAATGTAAGCACCAGTGTAGGCTGGCGTAATGTAATTCCCACCCATGTAAGTTGGAGGAATCCCTGCTCTGTATAGAAGGGTCACATTTTCTCATCACTGCTCCCAGGCGTGACAGCAGCGGCCTCATGGCCTTATCTGGAGGAAGGCGCTTACCTCCTAGTGCCATGAAGGCCTCACATACTGAGATAAGATACGAGGTTTCTCTTCCTTCCTGAAGCTCCCAGTCTTTCCTGAGAACTGACATGGGCTGTGGTTCTTGGTCTCTCAGGGTGCACGGGCAGCCATGGGCCCCTTCGACCCCTCCGGTCTGCTGCCTACCTGCCGGGATTACTGGACCTACCCGGGCTCCCTCACCACCCCGCCGCTGACGGAGTCGGTCACCTGGATCATCCAAAAGGAGCCAGTTGAAGTGGCCCCAGGCCAGGTGAGCTGTGCCTGTAACTGGCATGGTAGCACTTCATGGAAGGCGTTTCTCCGGCTTGGCAGCGTCACTAAGATACTGCATAAGAGCGTTGTCGAGTGATATTCTTTCATGCATTTGGGGCATTCTTTCGCAAGAAGAAATTTCCAACTGAAGTCGGAGCTTGTTGAGATTGGCCAGCAGTTCGTTATCACAGCTCTTTTATGACATTGAGATATGAGAGAGAGCGGAAGGAGGGGAAAGGGCCCTGACACATGGCTTTAGGGCGGCCCTATCTAATCTCCAGTGGCCCAGCCTCCAGGCAGAGCAGGTGCCCCAAGGACACGAGGTTGAACTAGGTCAGTGCTTGATCGTCCAGTAAAATTACTGTAAAAAAAAAAAATGAGAGAGAAGTAGGCTGGGTGTGGTGGCTCACGCCTATAATCCCAGCACTTTGGGAGGCCGAGGTGAGCAGATCACCTGAGATCAGGAGTTCAAGACCAGCCTGGCCAACATGGTGAAACCCAATCTCTACAAAAACACAAAAATTAGCTGGTGTCCTGGGAGGCACCTGTAATCCCAGCCACTCAGGAGTCTGAGGTGGGAGAATCACTTGAACCCAGAGGTCGAGGTTGCGGTGAGCCGAGGTTGCACTGTACTCCAACCTGGGCGACAAGAGCGAGACTCCATCACACACACACACACACACACACACACACACACACACACACACAAAGCAGGCAGTAAGATGGTAGAGTGAGAGGAAACTTGAGAGTTTGAGTTACCTCTGTTGGTGAAGGACGGTAAGAAATCGGGGCCAGGCGCGGTGGCTCATGCCTGTAATCCCAGCACTTTAGGAGGCCAAGGTGGGCAGATCCCTTGAGGTCCGGAGTTCCAGATCAGCCTGACCAACATGGTGAAACCCCGTCTCTTGCTAAAAATACAGAAATTACCCAGGCATGATGGTGCACGCCTGTAATCCCAGCTACTTGGGAGACTGAGGCAGGAGAATCACTTGAACCCGGGAATAGGAGGCTGCAATGAGCCGAGATCGCGCCACTGCACTCCAGCCTGGGCAACAGACCAACACTTTGTCTCAAAAAATAATAATAATAATTGAGATAGTGGAGGATTCTCTTGTGGCTATTTCAGAAAGCTGCAGAGCTACATGTGTGTAGAGAAAGTCCAGGTGGAGTGCATGAGTCAGCAATCACTAGGACGATGCTGAGTCACAAAACACCCCAAGCTCAGCAGCTCACAGCAAGCACTGACTATGTTTTCTCATCAGTCCATGCAATGGCTGGAGGCTGCTGGGCCCTGGATGGTGGAGCTTTGCAGAAGGAAGGCTGTGGTTGGGGTGCAGTGGGGGCCAGGGTCTCTCACATTTCTTGGACAGTGGCTACTCCAAGCAGGTTCTCAATGACAGCCATGCCAGTGGCAGGAGCACAGGGGAGGTCTCTGTGGTGCTCACACCCTGTTGGTCAAAGCCAATCTCAACAGTGAGGACAAAGTCACAAGGCAGGAGGAGGTGAGTGAGCATGTTCTGGGTGATGCCCTCATCTGTCAGAGCAGACACATGAGGCATTCATGGGACTTGGCCCAGGGTCATGGGTCTGCATGATTTCAGTTTTCTTCCTTTCTCCTGTCTAAATAGTTTTACTGTTTTTTGTTTGGTTGGTTGCTTGGTGTTTGTGTTTTTTTTCTGATGAAGTCTCACTCTGTTGCCCAGGCTGGAGTGCAGTGGCGCGATCTTGGCTCACTGCAACCTCCGCCTCCCGGGTTCAAGCAATTCTCCTGCCTCACCCACTTGAGTAGCTGGGATTACAAGTGCGCACCACCACGCCCAGCTAATTTTTTGTATTTTTGGTAGAGACGGGGTTTCACCATGTTGGTCAGGTTGGTCTCGAACTCCTGACCTTGTGGTCCACCCACCTCAGCCTCCCAAAGTGCTGGGATTACAGGCGTGAGTCACCACGCCCCGGGTTTTTTTTTTTTTAATTAGTTGATAATACTTGTACACATTTTTAAAAGTTATACTATTGGGCTGGGCATGGTGGCTCATCCCTATAATCTTAGCACGTTAGGACGCAGAGGCAGGCAGATCACTTGAGGCCAGGAGTTCAAGACCAGCCTGACCAACATGGTAAAATCCTGACTCCACTAAAAATACAAAATTAACGGGCACCTGTAATCTCAGCTATTTAGGAGGCTGGGGCAAGAGAATCACTTGAACCTGAGAGGTGGAGGCTGCAGTGAGTCGAGATTGTGCAGTTACACTCCAGCCTGGACAACAGGAGCAAAACTTCATCTCAAATCAATCAATAAAAATACAAAAATTACCCAAGCATGGTGGTATGTGCCTATAGTCCCAGCTACATGGGAGGCTGAGGCAGGAGAATCACTTGAACCTGGAAGGCGGAGGTTGTGGTGAGCTGAGATCTCACCACTGCACTCCAGCCCGAGCAGCAGAGTGAGACTCTTGTCTCAAAATAAATAAATAAATAAAAGTTATACTATATATTTTCTGGAAATCTTAAGAGTCTGTAGGAAATTTGTCTGTCCAAGGTGGTTTAGAGCCCAAGTGTGCCACCCCTACCCGTCAGATGTTTCTCAGCAGTCACGGCAGTTCCCCTGGAGTTCCCCTAAGGGCCAGTGTAAGGGCCATTGTCGAGTTTAAAATGAGGAAACTGAGGCCAGTATAAGAAAATTAAATACCAATTTATTCAGCTCCCGGGCAAGGTTCTCTGGTCCGGGGAAACCGAGCCAGAGAAGTCGTGCTGACTTCTGGGGTGGGGGGTTTTTATGGCTACGAGGACCAAGCAACAGCTGGGTGCTCTGATTGGGTCCAGGAGAGCAGGATTGAGACGAGGCAGGCAGCTATTGGTTGGCAGGCTGTTGGGCAGGTTTTCCGGTGCAAGAGCCTTCCAGGGGAGCCATGCGGCAGAGCTAGGGGCCGAGTGCAGAGCCAGGTGCCAAGTGCAGAGCCAGGTGCCGGTGCAGAGTCAGGTGCTGAGTGCAGAGGTGGGTGTGTCCAGCCTCCCGGCGAGGCAACCGGCCTTACAGCCAGGACCCACGCGCCAAAGATCTCTGGCTCAGCTCTTTCTCAGGGCTCCAGGTGAGCTCTTCGAGGGTCCTTTTATCTCCTGGGTCTGTGAAAACATTCTCTTATATACAAATCATGGCATGATATCATTTGTACTTGGAGACATGGGACGTAGAATATCTGCTTGCCTCCCAACCACAGCTGCTGGACATGGGGAAGGCTTTGGTTGAAGGTAGCCCTTGTCGGCAAGGCCCTTACGCCACTGGGCAAGCATATATCTGACAAGTGCCCATTCTGGGTCAGTGCCACCAAGAGAGAGTGGGGGGGGCAAGTGTGGAGGGGCGGCACAGGAACAGGACATTCATGTCAGCATGCTGCTGTCTGGCAGGAAAGTAGAAGCAAAGTTGATAGTATTAAGCCAGGGTGGCCGATGTCATATAAATATGCAGGGCATGGCAGGGCACAGTGGCTCAGGCCTGGAATCCCAGCACTTTGGGAGGCTGAGACGGGTGGATCACCTGATGTCGGAAGTTCAAGACCAGCCTGACCAACATGTTGAAATCCTGTCTCTACTAAAAATACTAAATTAGCTGGACGAGGTGGCTTATGCCTGTAATCCAAGCGACTCAGGAGGCTAAGGCAGGAGAATCACTGGAAGCTGGGAGGCCAAGGTTACAGTGAGCTGAGATCTTGCCATTGCATTCCAGCCTGGGCAACAAGCGTGAAACTCCATCTCAAAACAACAACCACAACAAAGATAATTTATTATCTCCCACAGTTTCCATGGCTTGGGAATCTGGGTGGCTCTGGCCTACCATCTTTCACGGAGTTGTAGCCCGACGTCAGCTGGGACCGCGGCTATCTGAAAGCTCCACTAGGGCTAGAAGACTCATTCCCAAGGTTGGCCCTCCCAAGTGGCTGGCAAATTGGTGCTGGCAGTTGGCTGGGGGCCTCAGTTCCTCTCCCCATGGGCCTTTCCTCAGGGCTGCTTGAGTACCCTCCCAATATGGCGACCAGCCTCCCCCTAGAGCAAGTGATCCTGAAGAGCAAGGCCGAAGCGGCAGTGCTTGCCTTGCACACCATCACTTGCACCACACCATCACCTCCACCATTTTACTGGTCATTTGGGGCCATCCCTGATTCATCATGGGACAGGACCACACAAGGCCTGAGGGACATCTAGCGGCTGGCTTATCCGCACCCATACCAAGCTCACCCTGGCTGTCCTCTATTCCAGCTCTCTGCATTTCGTAGGCTCCTGTTTTCTGCACTTGGTGAAGAGGAGAAGGTGATGGTGAACAACTATCGCCCGCTTCAACCGCTGATGAACCGGAAGGTCCGGGCATCCTTCCAGGCCATTAATGAGGGCACAAGATCCTGGAGACACTAGGTCCACATGAATAACAGGACTGACTTTGAAGGAGGGAAGGGTTGTTTCCCAAGTTTCACAGTGTGATTGTACGTGACTTCTGGAATTAAAAAAGAGAGAATGAGATCACTGTTTCAGTCAACGTACTTTTCAGCTGCAAGTGAAAGACATGTAAGCACTGTAGGGAACATAACACTGGGACAGAGGGCTGTGACACGGGACCCGAGGCAGTGCAGGGTGCTTTGGTGGTTCGCTGTCACGAAGTACCACGCACTTGGTGGCTGAAAGTAACAGAGATCGATCCTCTGGCTCAGGGAGCCAGAAGCCTGACACCAAGGTCAGCACAGCTGCTGCTTTCTGAGGCTCGTGGAGAGGACCCTTTTTCTTGTCCTTACAGCTTCTGCCTCCTCCTTATAAGAAAGCTTGTGGCCGGACACATAAGTGGCTCATGCCTGTAATCCCAGCACTTCAGGAGGCCGAGGAGGGCAGAAAATCACCTGAGGTCGGGAGTTCAAGACCAGCCTGACCAACATGGTGAAACCCCGTCTCTACTAAAAATACAAAAATCAGGCCGGGCGCAGTGGCTCATGCCTGTAATCCCAGCACTTCAGGAGGCCAAGGAGGGCAGAAAATCACCTGAGGTCGGGAGTTCAAGACCAGCCTGACCAACATGGTGAAACCC
>NW_016107474.1:5449837-5451136 GCF_001604975.1 Cebus imitator | reverse complement strand
AGCGAAACTCCGCCTCAAAAAAAAAAAAAAAATACAAAAAAGAACTATTGTGATGACATTGGATAATCCAGGCTACTCTCCCCACCCCAAGACCCTTGGCTTAATCATACTGCAAGTCCCCTTTGTCACATGAGGTCACATATTTATAGAATCTGAGGATTAGGATGAGGGCATCTTTAGGAGCCATTATTTTGCCGCTAATCCTAGTCACTGAGAGATCCTTGGTGTTGGGGATGGGGAGGAGTGCGAGGTTAGAGGCCCATTGCACTCCAGCCTGGGAGAAAGGGCGAGACTCTGTTTCAAAAAAGAAAAAGAACGTTTCAAAAAAGAAAAAGAAAATCTCAAATGTCTACAGACAAATTACTGGAATAAATTGCTGAATTTAGCAAGATCACCAGTTACAGGGACAATATACAGAAATCAATTATTTCTATGAACAGGTAATAAAGAGAAAATGAAAAATTTAGAAATATATCATTAACAATAGCATCAGAAAATCAAAATTAGGTCTGGCAAAAGATATAGAAAACTTCTACGGTGAAAACTACAAAACATGGCCAAGAGAAATTAGAGAAGATCTGAATAACAGAAGCTACACCATGTTCATAGATTGGGACCCTCAATATTATGAAGGTACCAGTTCTCCCCAAAGTGATTTATATATTGGATAGACTCCCAGTAGAAACCCCATCAGGGGTGTGTGTGTGTGTGTGTGTGTGTGTGTGTGTGTGTGTAAATTAACAACTTGATTCTAGATTTGCATGGAAATGCAAAAGAACCAAACATAGGCCAGGTATAGTGGCACATGCCTGTAATCCCAGCACTTTGGAATGCCAAGTTGGGCAGATCACCTGAGGTCAGGAGTTCGAGACCAGCCTGACCAACATGGTGAAACCTTATCTCTACTAAAAATACAAAAATTAGCCAGCCATGGTAGCGGATGCCTATAATCCCAGCTACTCAGGAAACTGAGGCAGGAGAATCACTTGAACCTAGGAGGCAGAAGTTGCAGTGAGCTGAGCTTGCACCACTGCACGCCAGCCTGGGTGACAGAGCAAGACTCCATCTCAAAAGAAAAAAAAAAAGAGAAAGCAGCAGGTTGGCTGTGGCCCCAGCATCCAGGGCCACAGAACACGGTGGCAAAGTACAGCCCACTGCAATTCTCAGCACCATATCATTCGTGCAGGAGGATCGCAGGAACCCGGAAGGCGGAGGTTGCTGTGAGCCAAGATCAAGCCGCTGCACTCCAGCCTGGGTGACAGTATGAGACTCCATCTGAAAAAAAGAAAAAAGAAAAAA
>NW_016107474.1:5447100-5449537 GCF_001604975.1 Cebus imitator | reverse complement strand
TGTTCATCAAAAGATCATGTTAAACAAGTAAAAAGGCAAGCCATAGACTGGGAAATCATATTTGTAATATATATATTCCTTAAGGCCTTGTAATTGGAATATATAAAGAACTCCTAAATATCAGTAAGAAAACCACAGATAGCCCAAGAGAAAAATGGGCAAATGACTCAAGTAGGTACCTGGTGAAAGAGGGTATGAGAAGGCCAGTGAATCTGTGGAAGGTGCTCAACATTGTTAATCATTAGGGAAATGCAAATTAAATCCGCAGGAGAAGCCTCGGCACATCCTCCAAAGGCACGAAATGACCTGGTGCCAAGGACCAGAACAACCACCTTGGAAAACTCTTTGGCAGCCCAGCCAAACCTAGCATCCCTAAGGAAAAATGACCTTTGCTCTGAACCCAACAGCAGTCTCAAAGTCCCCACCCAGCCTGTGGGGACCCATTACCCACTCTTGCCTCCCAAGCCGCTCTCCTCACCCCTGCACTTGGCTGCCCTCACTCTCGGGCTGCCCCTTGGACACCCGAAGGATGCTCCTGCCTCCAGCCTCTGCCTGGAATTCTCTGCGTCTCCGCCCTCAGGTAGCCATGTGATTCACTCCTCCCTTGGTCTCTGCCCAGATGGCCCCTGCTAAAGAGACCTCCCCTCCCAGCCATCTCCTGTCCGTGTGACTTTCCACCCCAGACCTTCTGTGTTTATGCATTCAAGGTCTACTTCTTTACATCAGAATGTGAGCTCCATGCGCAAAGGCTAGTCAGACCTAAGGCAGTCTAGGCTGCGTCCCCAGAGTCTAGAATAGAGCTTGCCACGTAATTGACACCCAATAAATGTTACATTGATTTTTGGAAGCCGTCCTGGCACAAGTGGTAGCTCTCTTTCCACCAAAGGAATGAGCTTGCTAAGAAGGAGACAACATCAGCAAAGAGAGTCAGAAAAGCCACACTCAGAGCCATCACTGAGCTCTGAATCAATGACACAACCAATGGGTGCTCTTTCACTTCAGCCAGTGTGGCTTTCTTTTTAACTATTACTTGCTTGGAAAAAAATCCGAATTAGCACGGTATTTTTCTTTTTCTTTTTTTAGACGGAGTCTCACTCTGTCACCCAGTCTGCAGTGCAATGGTACAATCTCCGCTTACAGCAACTTCCGCCTCCCAGGTTCAAACGATACTCCCACCTCAGCCTCCCCAGGAGCTAGGATTTCAGGGATGCGCCACCATGCCTGGCTAATTTTTTTGTGTGTATTTTTAGTAGACATGGGGTTTCTTCATGTTGACCAGGCTGGTCTCGAACTGCTGACCTCAGGTGATCTGCCTGCCTCAGCCTCTCAAAGCGCTGGGATTACAGGCATGCACCACCGTGCCCATCTCAGTATCTTTATTTTCATAACGTTAAAAAATTTTCCCGCCAGAGGAAAGTTTTACAATCAACCTAATGGTGTTCTCTTCCAATGTTACCTTACAGTCAGATAAGCACAGAAGAATAAGGAGATGCTAATCTGTCTCCCAAGGTGGTAAACACCTTTTTGTTCTGGGAGGATAAAGAATAAGCAGATTAGGCTAGGCGAGGGGTCTGGTGCCTGTATCCCAGCACTTTGGGAGTCTGAGGCGGGTGGATCTCCTGAGGTCATGGAATTCGAGAGCAACCTGCCCAACATGGTGAAACCCTGTCTCTACTAAAAATACAAAAAATTCGGCTGGGTGCAGTGGCTCACGACTGTAATCCTAGCCCTTTGGGAGGCTGAGGTGGGTGGATCACCTGAGGTCAGGAGTTCAAGACCAGCCTGGCCATCATGGTGAAACCCCATCTTTAAAAAAAAAAAAAAAAGCCAGGTGTGGTGACAGGTGCCTGTAATCCCAGCTACTCAGGAAGATGAGGCAGGAGAATTGCTTGAACGTGGGAGGCAGAGGTTGCAATGAGCCAAGACCTCGTCACTGTACTCCAGCGTGGGGGACAGGGACAAAACTATGGTTCAAAAAAAAAGGAGGTGTGGTGGCTCACGCCCTCCTGTAATCCCAGGACTTTGGAGGGGCGAGACAGATCACCCGAGATCGGGAGTTCAAGACCAGCCTGGACAACAGGGTGAAACCGCGTCTCTACTAAAGAAAAGTATGAACAGTAGCCAGGTGGGGCGGCGTGCGCCTATCATCCCAGCTACGTAGGAGGCTCGGGCGGGAGAATTGCTTGAACCTGAGAGGCAGAGTTTGCAGTGAGCTGACATTGCACCACTGCACTCCAGCCTGGGCCACAGACCAAGACTCCATCTCCAAAAAAAATATATTTAAAAAAAAATTATATAATAAACTAGGCTGGGTGCGGTGGCTCACGCCTGTAATCCCAATGCTTTGGGAGGCCAAGACAGGTAAATCACAAAGTCAGGAAATCGAGACCATCCTGGCTATCACAGTGAAACCCTGCCTCTACTAAAAATACAAAAA
>NW_016107474.1:5443538-5446585 GCF_001604975.1 Cebus imitator | reverse complement strand
GCATGGTGGCGCATCCCTGAAATCCTAGCTCCTGGGGAGGCTGAGGTGGGAGGATCGTTTGAACCTGGGAGGCGGAAGTTGCTGTGAGCGGAGATTGTACCATTGCACTGCAGACTGGGTGACAGAGCGAGACTCTGTCTAAAATAAGAAAAAGAAAAGAAAGGAAAACCCTGTCTCTACCACAAATACAAAACACTTAGCTGGGTGTGGTGGCACGCACCTGTAGTCCCAGCTACTCAGGAGGCTGAGGCAGGGGAATTGCTTGAACCAGAGGGGTACAGGTTGCAGTGAGCCAAGGTCTTGCCACTGCCCTCCAACCTGGGCGACACAGTGACAGTCTGTCTCAAAAAAACAACAACAACAAAAAAACACAAAACCTAGCCAGAAATTGCTTGAAGCCGGGAGGTGGAGGTTGCAGTGAACTAAGATCGTGCCACTGCGCTCTAGCCTGGGCAACAGAGTGAGACTCCATTTCAAAAAAAAAAAAAGTGTCTGCCTCTTTAAAGGAAACCGCATTTGGTGGTGATGCTGGATGAAAGAGGGTTTGCTTGAAGGAGTCAAAGTAGAAGTGAAAAAAGGGACGAGTTGGGAAACTTTCTGCCTCTAAGCAGGTGTTCCTGGCTTCGTTTCCGACAATCAAGAAGAGTTTGCCGGAGGACAGGGTGTGCAGGTGCCTCACCCGCTGCTGACCCAGGCCCTGGGTGAGGTGTGTGGTGCGCATTAGGCAGCCCCAGCCCCACTGTGGGTCAGGCTGACATGCAGGGCATAGCCCTCGCCCAAGCTGGCAGCAGCACCTGGGGAATGGTGTTTTAGGAAGCTCCCAAAGTGACGGGATGGTGTCGTCAGGAGCAAGGGCCACGGCGCTCCCACCGAGGTGTGACAAGTTCTACAAAATCGTCCCTGGTTTTTAAGAAGGAAACTGGGGCTCACTTGAGAAGTGGAGAAGGTCCTTGCTGACCCCCTAGGCCCAAGGGGTAGGCAGCATGTCACTCCTGCCTCCGCTGATTTGTGCAATTAAAGGAAAAATGCAGTGAAGAGAGAAAGTCCTGAACCTTAAAACCCAGGAGAAAGCCTATCTGACAATGAGGGGCAGCAGCAGCCAGAGGAAGGCACCCACCTGGGCTTCCCGCAGCACTGTGAGAACAGCCCAGTTCTCCGGTGGGGAAGGTGACAAGGTCAGTGGAGTGGATGGTCTCCAAATCTGGAGCTTGGGATGGGGGCAGGGGCATACAGCCATTCTCCATGGGCCGTCCATTTCCATGGGGACTTGGGTACCGAGGAAGGTCCAGGAGACCACAGGGTCAGGATGCTGGCCCCTCCCACCCCTGGGCTCCAGTTCTACAGCCCCACATTGTCATCATGTCCAGCAGGACGCCAAGAGAAGCAGGGAGTGGCTGACCATTTTCCATATCTGCACAGGGGGCCCTCTGAGTGCACGAACATCTTTGTCTCCTGAAAAATGGCCTTTGTCAGTTATTTTTAAAACCAATGTTCATCCTGAGACACGGAGGTACTCCCGGGAAGCTGACCAAGACTGGGCACGCTGAGATGAAACCACAAACGCCCCGAGAGGAAGAGATATCGACTCCAGCCCTCAAAGCAACAGGACAGAAAACAAACAGGAGGCTTCCCTCGAGCCCCAGGGGCCGTGGACAAACAGGAGGCTTCCCTTGTGCCCCAGGGGCCGAGGTCAAGGTCTGCGGATCTTCGGGCCGGGCTCTCACTGTGATCAGATGGTGGCTACGATTGTATTGTAGAATTTCTGGCCCAACTTTTAAGGTTCAAGGCTTCCTCCCTTTGCTTTCATGTGCTTTTCTCATTTAATAAAGATGCGCGTGTGTGAGAAGCATTGCCTGTTCCCAGCCACCGCCTCCTCCTCCTCCCCTTCCTCCACGTCCCCAGCACGTCCTCCCCATTGACCCTCTAGAGATCCAAGCCCAGCTCAGAGTGGGCCATGTGCCCCGCTAAATCCCCTCAGCATTGTCCCCTTGGGGCAAAATCCACACTCCTGACCCCCATCCCCACCCTCTCCAGGCAGCCCACTCTGTGCCGGCCAGGGCCAGGACATGAGCCGCCTCCCACCCCAGGGCTCCCGTGGCTGTCCTGATGGGCCTGAGGGCACCCTCCCCAACCTGCCCCACACCACCTGCCTGACGCCTGCTCTTCCTGTTCCCTCAGCCTGAGCTGAGCCCCAGATGGCACCTGGCACACAGCAATGCCCAGCAGTAAGGGGGCTGTCGTCCTTTGTATTTTTTTTTTCTGAGATGGAGTTTTGCTATTGTTACCCAGGCTGGAGTGCAGTGGCACAATCTCGACTCACCTCAACCTCCGCCTCTCGGGTTCAAGCGATTCTCCTGCCTCAGCCTCCTGAGTAGCTGGGACTACAGGCATGCACCACCATGCCCAGCTAATTTTGTATTTTTAGTAGAGATGGCGTTTCTCCATGCCGGTCAGGCTGGTCTTGAACTGCTGACTCAGGGTGATCTGCATGGGGCTGTCATTCTGTGAGACCTGTCCCTCCTGCCGGAAGATGGGCTATCCATGCACCGCTGTGTTCCCAACTCTGCCCACCAACCCCGTCTTGATAAATGGCCACCATGCCTGGCTAATTTTGTCTTTTTAGTAGAGATGGCGTTTCTGCATGTCGGTCAGGCTGGTCTGGAACTCTCAACCTGAGGTGATCCACCTGCCTCGGCCTCCCAAGGTGCTGTGATGACAGGCATGAGCCACCGCGCCCGGCCCCTTGTTCTTCCTTTCAACTCATTCTTTTTCCCAGAAAAACGACTTACCTGGTAAACCCTTTAAATCAAAAATAAACTTCTAAGGGCCCCCGAGTCAGAAACAAACTTCCCCTCAGCCAGGGCTTGTAAAATTTAACCTGGCCAGGTGAAGTGGCTCACACCTGTAATCCCAGCACTCTGGGAGGCTGAGGCGGGTGGATCCCAAGGTCAGGAGACCCAGACCATCCTGGCTAACACGGGGAAACCCCTTCCTCTTGGTTTTTTGTTTTTTTGTTTTTACTTTTTTTTTTTTAATTCCACCCATAC
>NW_016107474.1:5400919-5443223 GCF_001604975.1 Cebus imitator | reverse complement strand
TTTTTTGAGATGGAGTTTCACTGTCGCCCAGGCTGGAGGCCAATGGCACCATCTCAGCTCACTGCAGCCTCCGTCTCCTGGGATCGTGACTCTCCTGCCTCAGCCTCCAGAGTAGCTGAAATTACAGGCACCCACCACCACACCTGGCTAATTTTTGTAGATTTAGTAGAGACGGAGTTTCACCATGCTGGCCAGGCGGGTCTCAAACTCCTGACCTCAGGTGATCTGCCCACCTCGGCCTCCCAAAATTCTGAGATTTTATGGGTGTGAGCCATCATACCCAGTGGTGATTCCAGGTCTTTAGACAAACTCAACCAATTGTCAACCAGAAAATGTTTTCCAAAATTTACCTCTAGCCTGGAAGCCCCTCCCCCGCTTTGAGCTGTCCCTCCTTTTGGGACCAAACCAATGTGTTTCTAAAATGTACTTGATTGATGTCTCGTGTCTTCCTACAATGTATAAAACCGAGCTGCACCCCAACCACCTGGGGCACCTGCAGTCAGGACCTCCTGAGGCTGTGTCACGGTGCCACCTCAACCTTGGCAGGCTACGCTTCCTCAATTAACTGAGACTGGTCTCAGATTTTCTGGGTTCACAGCCCTTCATTGAAGTCAGGGGGCTGCCTCCCTCCTGTGAGTCCCTCCCGGGCCGGTTCTCGTCAGTCCTATGGGAGAACCTTCCGCCTCTTTCAACATAGCAAGTGTCCTTGCTTCTTCCGGAGGTCTGTTCTGAAAGCCATGCTTTTATGCTCAGAGGGTAGCTTTTCCTGTCTGGTTGCCTGACAAGGTGGGGCCGCCCCGAGGACCGTCAGAGATTCCGTTCTGTTTCCGGGCAGACAGGTGTGTAGGGCAGACACTCGGGAGTGTTCGGCCTGGGCCAGGCCTTAAGGACTCTCGTCCGTCTAGGAAGACGACCGAGGCAAGTCTCAATCGTTAGGTTAAATGCCAACACGAAGGACGTGCCTGGGAGACAGGTGGATGCCTTTCTCCGAAGATGATTTTGAGGGCTTCAATATTGGAAGGGGAAAAGGCAGGACATTGGGAAAGACAATTTTCGTGAGGGGTAGGGGAAAATTCACGTTTTTGCCTGGGTCAGTGACTCTGTTTTACAGAAGGTACCGTAGACACAGGGCAGCAGAAACAATGAGATATGCGTTTGCCTCAGGTGGGCGGAGGGATGACTCGTCAGTTCTGTCCCTCATCCTGTGAAGGTGAGCTATCAGTTGACAATGTCAGGATGAACTTGAACAGGAACGCTTCAGGGTAAATTCCTTATGGGAAAATGTGCTGGAGGTGTGTGTAGCTTTTCACCTTTCTGTTTGTTTGAGATGGAGTCTTGCTCTGTCACCCAGGCTGGAGTGCAGTGGCAGGATCCTGGCTCACTGCAGCCTCCACCTCCTGGGTTCAAGCGATTGTCCTGCCTCAGCCTCCCAAGTGGTTGGGATAACAGGCATGCGCCCCCACGCCTGGCTACTTTTTGCATTTTTAGTAGAGACGGGGTTTCACTATGTTTGCCAAGTGGGTCTCCAACGCCTGACCTCAAGTGATCCGCCCGCCTCGGCCTCCCAAAGTGCTGGGATTACAGGCGTGAGCCACCGCGCCCGGCCAGGCTTTTCACCTCTGTAGCGACTTGTTCCTAAATAATTGGGAACCGAAACGGGAGGCAGGTTTGCGGGACACAGTCCCCAGCTGGACTTCCACTTTAGCGTATGGAGTGTGGGGCCAGGATTCAGTTACCTTTCACACTCTCTGTGCCATTCGGCTTTGGCAGCAACCACAGTGAGTTCTCATTTATGGCTGGAGAAATGGGCAGTTCAGTGAGTGGCCAATCCTGGCTTCGGACCCAGGGCGGCCTTTAACCCTCCAGGCAATGCGGCTGCCACACGCCGCTGGCAGTGCCCCTTACACAGGCAAGCAGATTAACAAGCCCCAGGATTCTCCCCGTCAAAGAGAACTTAATTTCAGTTGCTCCTGTTGGTGTCTTGAAGCCTCATTGCCTCTTCATTGGAAACATCCACCATTCTTTTTTTTTTTTTTTTTTTTTTTTTTTTTTTTTTTTTTTTTTTTTTTGAGAACTGTGCTCCTGGGGCCAACCAGTGGAGGACCCTGAGCCATTGGTGTCATCCTCACTGCACAACTGTGCTCCTGGGGATGGCAGGTGGAGAACCCTGAGCTACTGCTGTGTCCCTGTCAATGCAGAACTGTGCTCCCAGGACCAACTGAGTGCCTAGCTTCCACCCTCAGACTTTCTTTCCAGTGTGGGTGGAGGGAACACAGACAGACAGCAGTCGGAGGAGCCCACGCTTGCTGTGTCAGGTGTGGTCGCCGTGGCTGGAGCGTGAAGATGGAGGCAGGGATGGTAGTGGGAGGCCCCAAGTCAAGGACACCTGGAGCCCCCAGAAATTGGAAGAAGCAGGAAGAGTCCTGGAATCCCCCTTGGGAGCCCGGCTCTGGCCCCCAGGACACTGAGAGAAGGACTTGCTGCTGCCTTAAACCTCTGTTCCTGGTGCTTTGGTGTGGCTGCCCCAGGGAAGCAGTGCTCCCACCCTTCCTGTTTCTCAGACACACAAGTGCAGTGGCGAGTTCCCGCCCGAGGGGTGGCCTTGCGGGTGTGACCACAAACAGGCACCCGGACCTGCTGATTGTCCTGCACCAGCGATGAATCACCGGATCTGTCCTGCAGATAGTTTTAAAACACGGCGAGTGGTGTACTGGACGCCTCTCAGAGTGCCCCGTGCACACTGATCTGTCACAGCACAGAAGCCTGCACCCGGTTCACAGCCTTCCCAGGATGGCTCCCTGTGCTGAGCACCTGCTCGTCCCTGCAGGAGCACAGCTGTTCTAATCCAAGCACTTTGGGAGGCCGAGGTGGGTGGATTGAGAGGTCAGGAGTTCAAGACCAGCCTGGCCAACATGGTGAAACCCCATCTCTACTAAAGATACAAAAAATTAGCCAGGCTTGGTGGTGGGCACCTGTAATCCCAGCTACTCGGGAGGCTGAGGCAGGAGAATCGCCTGAACCTGGGAGGTGGAGGTTGCGGTAAGCTGAGATTGTGTCTTTGCACCCCAGTCTGAGCGACAGGGGGAGGCTCCATCTCAGAAAAAAAAGGGACATATCATGATTGCTGCTGGTGACATGCACTTCGTTCCACCGTGTGGATGTATGGTTTTACCAAGGCAACGCTGCTGGACGTTTTGTTTATTTCCAATATTGGCTATTATTATTTTTTCAAGAGAGGGTCTCACTCTGTCTCAGGCTGGGGTGCAGTGGCACCATGATAGCTGACTGCAGCCTCAAACTCCCGGGCTCAAGCCATCCTTCTGCCTCAGCCTCGTGAGTATCTGGGACTACAGATGCTCATCACCATGCCCAGCTAATCTTTTCGATTTTAGGGAGAGACGAGGTCTTGCTATGTTGCCCAGGCTAGTCTTGAACTCCTGAACTCAAGCCATCCTCTCACCTTGGCTTCCCCAGGTGCTGGGATTACAGGCATGAGCCACCTAACCCAACACTGGCTACTACCTCTTGAAGCTATAGTAGCTGGGCGTGGTGGCTCATGCCTGTAATCTCAGCACTTTGGGAGTCTGAGGCAGGCGGATCACCTGCGGTCAGGAGTTCAAGACCAGCCTGGCCAACACGGGGAAACCCTGTCTTTAAAAAAAAACAAAACAAAAACAAAATAAATAAATAAATAAAATAAAACAAAATAAAGCTATAGTAAACAACTGTATAGGCCGGGTGCAGTGGCTCACGCCTGTAATCCCAGCACTTTGAGAGGCCAAGGCAGGTGGATCATGAGGTCAGGAGATCGAGACCATCCTGGCTAACATGGTGAAACCTCGTCTCTACTAAAAATACAAAAAACTTTGCCAGGAGTGGTGGCACGTGCCTGTAATCCCAGTTACTCAGGAGGCTGAGGGAGGAGAATCGATTAAACCTGGGAGGCAGATGTTGCAGTGAGAGGAGATAGCGCCATTGCACGCCAGCCTGGACAAGAGTGAAAACCGTCTCAAAAAAACAAACAAAACCAAACCAAAAAACCACAACTCTGAGGCGGGACACAGTGGCTCACTCCTGTAATCCCAGCACTTTGGGAGGCCCAGGTTGAGGGGATCACCTTAGGTCAGGAGTTCAAGACAGGCCTGGCCAACATGGTGAAACCTCATCTTTTTTAAAAAAAAAAAAAAAAAAAAACTGTAGGCCGGGCGCGGTGGCTCAAGCCTGTAATCCCAGCACTTTGGGAGGCCGAGGCGGGTGGATCATGAGGTCAAGAGATCGAGACCATCCTGGTCAACATGGTGAAACCCCGTCTCTACTAAAACTACAAAAAATTAGCTGGGCATGGTGGCGCGTGCCTGTAATCCCAGCTACTCAGGAGGCTGAGGCAGGAGAATTGCCTGAACCCGGGAGGTGGAGGTTGCGGTGAGCCGAGATCGCGCCATTGCACTCCAGCCCTGGGTAACAAGAGCGAAACTCCGTCTCAAAAACAAACAAACAAACAAAAAAAAACACTGTGAAGCCAAAACACAGCATATATTCTCATTTCCTTAGTGGAATTCCTGAGTCAAAGGGAATTAGGCTTTTGACAGACACACCCAAATTTCCCTCTGCAGAAACTCTTCTCCCAACCAACTTAAATGCAAATAAGCCACCGTGCCCAGGTTTTTTTTTTTTTTTTTTTTTTTTTTTACCTCTGAAAATACACAAACTTTTGATAAATTACCAACTGGAGCTGAAAAGACAGCTGTGACTGTTGATGATGGGCTGAGTCTTCTGTAAAAACGAAACGCTGCCGAATCAGTCCGCCAGAGGGCACTCTTCGCTAAGATTTGAGAGTCATAGCTTGCAGGTTAAGGCGTTTCAGGACTTCAAATTTGCATCAGAGAAGTCTGAAATTAGTCGATTTCCCGGATAAATCTAAGATGCTGTCACAAGAAAACCTAGTAAAAACCAACCGAGGTGGCGTAATAGCCATGTGACCTGAAAACGCTCATGGCTGTTGTCACACTTCCTGCTGTGAGGGTTCCAGCCGTCACCAGCAGCCTGGCCCTGTGGGCACCGACCATGACTTGCACCAACTGTGCAGGGTCCCTCTCTGCATGTGGGGCCCCCTGTGCCTCCCTTATGAATTCTCACTCCTGGCGCCACCTCAGAAAAGTCTATTTGGACCTGCCTGGTCCCTGTTGCTGGCTCACTTGGCCCCCTGTCGTCCTTGGCTTATAATGGTTATAGTTTTATGCTTTGGGGGTACGACTGTTGGTTGGCCTTCTGTTGCCCAAAGAAGAATGGCAGAATGATTAAAAGTACTGTGTAAGTTCAGAGTCAACAGGACAGCCTCCCAGGCCCCTTGCTGGCAAGGTAACCCTGCTAAGCCTCAGCTTCCTTATCTGCAAAATGGCTCTAATTGGCAGCTAACCTATTGCCTAAAAAGGTCCTAGGGGAGGACTCAGTGACCACTCTGTGAGTTTGCCCAGTCGTGGTGGCACTATCTCCTTCTCTCTACAGGCACAGAGGGAAGAACAGGGCGGACAGAGGGCTCTCCGCACCTTCCCCAGCCAGCAGTGTGGTCGACAGATTGCAAGTTAGTATCTGCGTGACCTCTGAGCTCCCCTGCCTGTGGCTGCCTGGGCTACAGAGATTTCGGGTGGTTTTATCACTGCAGAGAAATGCCTGGCATACTGGGGGACGAGCAAGGTCCAGAATGACAAGCCTTGGCATTCCTCAGCCGCCCCCTCCCAGGATGGGGCCTGGACATTCCTGGAGGTCCCAGGATGGCTCCGACCACCCTCCACCATGGCTATTGTTTGGAATTCTGTGGTTTCCAGAGGCATCTGCCCAGCAGACTGTCTCGCTGTGAACACTCAGCTCTGCAACAGTGTTTGCCTGTTTGCCCTGGGAGGCCCAACTGTGAACCAGAATGAAGGCCTCCCACCTGCCTGCAGGCTGCTGCTGTGAGCTTCCATGGACATGTGAGGACACACACCAAGGAACCCAGGGTCAGGGGGATAACCAGGAGCTTCCTCCCTGACCCCCACCCTTTGAACAGGTGTTTGGCTACTCACTTATCCTGTCAATCTCCAGGAAGTATGTATACTCCTTCCTGATTTCAGGCCTAGGTGACTTGGCATTCTGCACTCCCTCCTCTAACTAATCACCTCTCAACCCTTCTTATCTAGAGCACCTCTCGCACTCCCCAGGAACAACAACCTTTAGAGCCCCTTCACCCTAAAGGCTGCCTTTGAATTCCCCAGCCAGATTTAGGGGCGTGTGTCTTATGGCTCCCGTTCTATTGATTAAATTGAGCTCAGGCTGATTGATGGCTTCCCAAAGCCTGTGTTGTTACTGTTTCTCCAAGTTGTGGGCCAGGGATCCCGGTCTTTGGAAAGATTCCTTGGGGATACAAAGGGAATTACAATGGGTGGGGTCGGTTCAGTTCTTCCCTCGTCCCATTTCGCAGCGAGGCTCAGGGCCCAGTGATGCATTGCCCGGGGTTGAAAGGGGGCTGCGGGAGCTTCCCCTCTCATCCCTCCCAGGTGCCCCAGGAGCTGGCTGTGGGCTCGGTTCCATGCCCTCAGCCCAAATGGGACAGGAGCCTAGGTTCCCTTTAGGGGGTGGGCTGCCACCCCACACCCCATCCTTGGCCTCAGGCCAGCCCTGGTGCACTGCCCGCTCCCAGGCGGGACACGAGGCTGCGGGCTAGCAGGTGAAGGGGTGCGCCCTGACCGCGAGACCCCGCCCAGGCGCACCCGGGAGGACGGGCTGGGGCGCCGCGGACGCCGCGGAGGAGGTTGCGAGGCCGGGGTCTCCACGGCGCCGGAGAACTGGGACCTCCGGGGACCACGCGGGCCCGGGAATCGCCCGCTAGGCTGGGCTGGAAGACACACGTGTTCCGAGCTGAGCCGAGGGGGCGGAGATAAGGGCGGGGAAGGGGCGGGGCCTGGCTGGCGGGTTGTGGCGGCGGGCGGGGCCTCGGGCGGTGGGCGGGGCTGGCGGGCCCGGGCATAAAAGGCGGCGCGGGCGCGGGCGCTGACGCAGAGGCCGGCGGGGGGTGGCGCTCACACTCCTCGCAGCGCACCGGCGCTCCAGTGTCCCAGGCCCGGCCGGCGCGGAGAGCATGGCGGGCGCGGGTCCGAAGCGGCGCGCGGTAGCGGCCCCGGCGGCCGAGGAGAAGGAGGAGGCGCGGGAGAAGATGCTGGCGACCCAGGCTGCGGACGGCGCGGCCCCGGCGGGCGCGGGGGAGGGCGAGGGTGTGACCCTGCAGCGGAGCATCACGCTGCTCAACGGCGTGGCCATCATCGTGGGCACCATCATCGGCTCGGGCATCTTCGTGACGCCCACGGGCGTGCTCAAGGAGGCGGGCTCGCCGGGGCTGGCGCTTGTGGTGTGGGCCGCGTGCGGCGTCTTCTCCATCGTGGGCGCGCTGTGCTACGCCGAGCTGGGCACCACCATCTCCAAGTCGGGCGGCGACTACGCCTACATGCTGGAGGTCTACGGCTCGCTGCCCGCCTTCCTCAAGCTCTGGATCGAGCTGCTCATCATCCGGCCCTCCTCGCAGTACATCGTGGCCCTCGTCTTCGCCACCTACCTGCTCAAGCCGCTCTTCCCTACCTGCCCGGTGCCCGAGGAGGCTGCCAAGCTCGTGGCCTGCCTCTGCGTCTGTGAGTACGGGGCGCGGGCCGGGGGGTTGTGGGGTCGTAGTCCCTGGGTCCCTGCGCCCCTGGATCCCACATCTCTACTTTCTGCATTCCTGGACCGTCTCAGCAGTTCTAGGCTAAGGTCATTGGTCGCGGAAACCACGTGCGTTTCTTCATTCATTCTTTTACGCTTCTCCCCACAGTCTAGGAATATCTCCAGTGAGGCGGCAGTAGGGTCCCTACTGCGCTTCGATGGGCATTCCATTCCCCCACGTAAGCGGTTTAAGCAACTGCCAGCCTCCTCTCGGCCCCGCTGAGAATACTCCCAGCCTCTTGCGTGGCACCCACGTGGAGTAGCCGAGCAGCCCGTTTAGTGTTAGAGATCCAATAGCTGACTGGTTGGGGAGAGGGGAATTGCAGATAAAAAAACCATTTCTGCTCCCCAAACCGGCTTGCCAGGAATCAGTGTCACGGGCTGACTCAGAAGGAAACAGTAGTAATAAAATCGTATGAAGGTAGTGATGTGCCGGCGTAGGCTAAGGGAACCCCCATGAGGGTTGCCCAGTAGTGAGAGAGGGGAGTTTGGCTGCATATTCAGTCTGTGTTGGAGCGGATGGACGTGCGGGTCCGGGGTCACGCTGGCAAACAGCCATGGGGCGTGGTCCTGATGTGGTGGGCTCAGTGCTGGTATGTTCTTCAACAGGCCAGAGAGAATGGCTTTTTTCAAAACAGTTTTCTTCTGGGATTTCAGGGGGGAAATCTCTTGTACCAAATGCCACACGATTTGCCTGGGGGGCGGGTCTTGGTGATTCTCAGGCTCATGCCATGGCTTTAGAAGTGCCCTGCTTTTGAAGTTTATGTTGGAACCCGGGCCATCCCAAACTTAGATTTATTTGCATTGAGAGCTGCCAGCTAATGTAAGGATCGGCCTGGATCTCAGTAGTGTGTACACATTCAGGCTGGGAAGGGCTAAATTTATAGTTTGGGGTCATGAGCCTTAAGATCAGGGGACTGTGTAATTACTTGGAGTGGCTTCTGACTGGCAGGACCTGCTGGCGCTGTTGGGGTTTTGGAGTCTTTCTATGCCTTACTCTACTTTGGCGGGGAGGGGAAGGGGGAGGCATTTCTCCATAAATGTGAGAGTGCGGAGGGCGAAACTCAGGCAGGGCTCTGTGGCTGCCTGGGGTCAGCAGCTTCCCTGAGGCCCCGAGCGGAGCAGCCACACCAACACACGGACCACAGTGGGAGAGCCTGTGGCTCCTGCTGGGCGTTGGAGACGTGGATGTCGGGGTGACTTGGATTCTTGTCTTGTCATTAGGAGAATTTCACTGGTTGAGTCTCCGTCCTGCCTAGGTACACGGTGGCTTGGTAGGTAATGACATGGTTAATAGCTTACATGGCCTGCCCTCTAACCTTTAAAATGAATCCCTAGCTGGTCTGGTGCGGTGGCTCAGGCCTGTAATCCCAGCACTTTGGAAGGCCAAGACAGGTGGATCAACTGAGGTCAGGCGTTCAAGACCAGCCTGACCAACCGGGTGAAACCCCATCTCTATTAAAAATGCAAAAATTAGCTGGGTGTGGTGGCACATGCCTTTAATCCCACCTACTCAGGAGACGGCAGCAGGAGAATTGCTTTAAACCCAGGAGGCAGAGGTTGCGGTGAGCCGAAATGTACTTCAGCCTGAGCTGAAGAGCGAGACTCCATCTCAAAAAAAGAAAGTGGTCTTGCCATTTTCCCCAGGCAGTGCACAGAGGCTGCCCTTTGGCTTTCTAGCTGCTAGGAAGACCCAGTGTGCTCACCGCAGCCCCCGCAGGCCCCTGCATAGGGCATGTGGGGCTTCCCAGCTTCGTGCAAATAGTAAAAGGGTATGTGGATTTTTTTTTTTTTTTTGAGACAGAATCACTGTTGCCCAGGCTGGAGTGCGGTGGCACCATCTTGACTTGCTGCAATCTCTGCCTCCTGAGTTCAAGCGATTCCTTCCTCAGGCTCCTGAGTAGCTGGGACTACAGGTGTGCGCCACCACGCCTGGCTAATTTTTGTATTTTTAGTACAGATGGGGTTTCATCATGTTGGCCAGGCTGGTCTCGAACTCCCGACCTCAGGTCGTCTGTCAGGATCGGCTTCCCAAAGTACTAGGATTACAGGCATGAGCCATTTCACCCGGCTGGTTGTGTAGATTCTAGCTTGATAGCTAATATGCCTTCCAAAGAGGCTGTACTAAGTCACACGTTCCTGGATTTATTTTTTATTAATAGGGCTTTAAAAAGTTTTTGTTAATTTATTTTTTATTTTATATTTGAGACCGAGTTTCACTCTTGTTGCCCTGGCTGCAGTACAGTAGCGTGATCTCGGCTCACTACAACCTCCGCTTCCAGGGTTCAAGTGATTCTCCTGCCTCAGCCTCTGGAGTAGCTGGGACTACAGGCACTCACCACCATGCCCAGCTAATTTTTTGTATTTTTAGTAGAGATGGGGTTTTGCCATGTTGGCCAGGCTGGTCTCAAACTCCTGACTCAGGTGATCCGCCCACCTCTGCCTTCCAAAGTGCTGGACTGTAGGCATGAGCCACCATGCCCAGCATAAAAAGTATTTTTTTTTCTTCATAACATTCTTGGAGTACTGAAAAGTATTTTAAATAGCTTTCCAGCAGTCCTTTTGGTTCCAGTGGGTAGGGACGGCCTTGAGGGAGGCTCTGTCCTTGCCAGCCTGCTCTGACCCAGAGGTGAGGGTTTAGTTAATAGGATGCCTTTCAGGGAAAGTCAGGGCCATACTTCTCATGTCCCTAAGCCATTTGTACTTGTTTTTCTCTGACCCACCTGTGTGGTGTGTGTTGCATTTTTTTGGAAAGAGATTTTCAGTAACAGAAAGGGAGGTGCTGTCTGCAAGAGGGAATCTCTTCTTACTCTGTAAGGGAAAAAGGAGTAGCTGTGTTCTCTGAACATGCAGATTGTGCTGGGAAGTGGGTGTGCTTGTCTGAGGCTGGTACAACTCCAAGCCGGTTCTCAGGTCGCTCTGACTTCAGATCATAGGAAGGCAGCGGATGTCCCCGAAAGGGAGACTGCCCTTATAGGGGGGCTTCCGAGAAGTCATACGGCATGTGCATGTGGCAGCATCTCAGGTGGAGGGGGCGTGGCCTGGAGCCCGGGCCAGTGGGCAGGATGGGCACTCCAGGTGTGAAGGAGAGGCCGAGCGTTTGGCTTGTGGACATGGCTCCTGGAGCAGTGAAAAGCCATAGAAAGTGATTTTTTTTTCCCTTAATGGTCACACATAAGGTTGGGTTCCAGAATTTCTCCTTAGGACAGGAAAGGGCACCTTGTACCCCGTTATTTCTTGAGCCTGATCCTACAGAAGGTAGGCTTTCGTGTCTGTATCCTCAGCCCACAGGCCTCTGAGGCTGCCTCGGGAGAGGGCACGGGTTGGAGAACGAGGGTGTCATTGTTGCTGGCTGTCTTTTTAGTCCCCTAGGCACGTCCCGCAGAAAGTTTCTTTTTGTTAAATAATCATGAGATGGTTTGGCCTCACTGCTTAGAACGATCCCACTGGTGGTGAAAGTGGAAAAAGCCCCTTGGTTGTGGAGGTGAGGTCCTTTCGCGCGTGTGTTTGTGTTGGTGCGTTTCTCACTCGTCATAAAGGCGACAGGAGCCAGCTCCTTTTGCTGCTTTCTAGACGGCCATGTGGAACCCGGCATAAGAATAGGGTTGTGTGGGTTATTTACTGCTTAGTGAAGACGTGGTAGCGTGTACTGGAAATTCAGGTGACGTTGGGTTTTTTCAGAAGCACACAGGCTGGAGCTGAGATTCTGGCGGGGCCTGGATTTGGTTGGAGCAGGTTAGCTGACCTCCCCGGGCCACAGCCTGCTCTGCATTGCTAGTAGGATAGCGTGTGCTCAGAGTCCCGGCCCAGGCGAGAGGTTCCGAAGACACTGTTCACCTCGGTGGCCTTCGCCTCCAGGGAAGGCTCTCAGAAGAAGGGCCGATGGACCCACTGGAGTCTCAGTCACTTCCCCAAGTGCATAGGTGTCAGGGAGTGGCCTACAGACAGCCCCTCCATGCCTTGAAAGCAGAAGGAGCCCGTCCTGTTTCTCTGTCCCAGTTGGCGAAGGACAGGAGCCTGCCTGCTGGGACAATCCCAGGCGGCACGTCCATCGGTCTCAAGGGACTCTAGCTGCAAGTGGCTGAGGACCCCTGGCCTCATGGGGGACGGTGCCAAGCTCCCTGAAGTGAGGTGGCTCTCCCCATGGCCGTCACTCCTCAGCAGATCCGTTGTGGGCGGGTGTGCATTTAGGAACCTATGAGCGGAGACATCGTCCGGTTAGCATCGGGCCAGGAGAGCAGCCAAGGCTTTGAGAAATCCCCTGGCTGTGGAGCGGGATTGTCCCAGTGCCATGTGTCTGGGGATCCCAGGCCTCCGCGTGAGAAGGTACCAGTTCCACGGCTGTGACTGTTCCTCCTTGTGCTTGCGTCTCCTGCTCTCTGTGCCCTCTGAGCAGCCCTTAGCTTACTGTCTTCTCCTTCGGCAAAAAGAGGGAAGGAGCACGGGAACAAAGAGGGGGAGGGAAGAAGCAGAGAGAGGAGCCAGGCTTTCCCTTCACCTGGAGCCCTGGGGGTGTCACCCAGAGCCCACCCACCATCCCTCGGCACAGGCTCAGGGTCGGGGCTGTGGATGGAAGTAGGAATCGCCACAACTGTCTCTGAGCCCCTCCCTAAAGGCTGAAAGGGGTAAGGGGTGGGTTTGGGTAGCTCTGGACTTAGCTGTGGTCAGTGGACTCCAAGGCCAGTTGGCCAGTTAGTGACCAGAGAGCAGAGGGGCCTGCAGCCCCGCTTCTCAGTCTAGGCCTGTGTAAAACCCGGCCCAGGTCGGGTTTTGGGATGCCTGCATCCCTCCGCCCCCACCCCCACGGCTGGGACCCTGGTTCAGCTAACGAAGGTCCCGGGTGTGTAAGGAGCTGGGTGGGCCCCAAGCTTAAGCCATGGGCCCGGTGCAGGCGGCAGCAGGTGATTAGCGCTGAAATCCGACTTTCCCAGCCAGACATGAAAGTGCCGCCGGCGCCTGGGCAGGTCACGCCGCATCATGGGATTCGGGGCCAGCCGGGCGAGTCCACAGAAGCACATGACCCTGAGACACACCGGAGAGCCTAGCGGGCACTTCTGACCCTTTTGTCCTGGGTCACAGACCTCTCTCATAATCCAACAGAATGTGCAGAATCTTGCCCAGAAATGTGTATCAGGCGTCTTCACGCAGAACAGTGGGCTGCGCAGACCCCCTGGAGCCTGCTGCCAGGGTGAGAGGTGCCCCCTGGAGAGTGCTGTCCAAGGCAGGGCACATGTTTGGACTCACACTTTTTTTTTTTTTTTTTTTGAGACGGAGTGTTGCTCTGTCTCCAGGCTGGAGTGCAGTGGCGCAGTCTCGGCTCACTGCAACCTCCACCTCCCGGGTTCAAGCGATTCTTCCACCTCAGCCTCCCAAGTAGCTGGGACCACAGGCGCATGCCACCATGCCCGGCTAATTTTTTTGTATTTTTACAACGTGGGATTTCACCATGTTGGCCAAGACGGTTTCAACATCTTGACCTTGTGATCCACCTGCCTTGGCCTCCCAAAGTGCCGGGATTCCAGGCGTGAGCCACCACACCCAGCTTCGACTCACTTCTCATCGCTACTTTCCACCCCAGCCTTTGAAGCCAGTGATAATCCCCAATTTACATCTGGGTAAACTGAGGCAGACTCAAGCTGGGAGCCTGGGGCCATAGTGCCTACCTCTACACCGAAGCCCCCATTTGTCATCAGCCGTAGGGGAGCACACAGCCACGCCTGGGGAGTGTGGTGGCGGCCAGGGTCTGGGGTGGTGCCAGTCAGCAAGGCCGGGTGGCCCGTTCAACCCAGGTAAGGACACAGATGGGTCAGAGGCTCATCTCTGTCCCCAGCCACCCCTGGGGGCCCTCACAGCCTCCACCCTTCTGTGTCCTTCCCGGACTCATAGCAGCTGCGCTGGACAGCCTCGGGGTTCTGCCCCGAAGTAGACCTGGCTGTCCCTGGAGCGTTACCTGGATGGCTGGCCATGGGCAGGCCTTGCCCAGCCCGTCTGCAGGGACAGGATGTGCGTAAGCATGCAGCTTGGTACTCTGCACCCGCCTGCTCCCCAGAGGCCCTGTGGCAGCACCCCCTTCCCGCCACTGCCATGTTCCAGCAGGAGGGCAGGGCCCCTCGCCCAGCGTCTCCTTCCCTGATCCCGGCTGAGTTCTGAACTCTCCCTCTGGAAGGTGGACCCAGCACCTGTGTGCCGCCAGGAGCATGGGCAGCATCTCTGTCTCTGCATCCCTGTCCGAGGACCGTTCTCCCCTGCCCTAGGATTTGCCCGCTATGTGCGGAATGAGCCGGACTTCCCGTTCGTTCGGCCCCTGCACACCTGCTGTCTGCCGAGTCTCCCTGTCCGCTGGCGGGCCGGCATCTGTAACTGCTGAGACACTGTCCTGTGTGAGCTGCTTGGTAATGAGAAAGCCAAACTCTGTAAAATATTTGAAGAGTTCTGTTCTGAGCCAAATGTGAGGACTAAGGCCTGGAGGTCCTGAAGACCTGTGCCCCAGGGGACTGCTCCACAGCTCAAGGTCATACATTTTACAAGGAAGAAAGTTACAGACAGACATCAGTCCATACATGGAAGGGTCTTGTTTCTGCCGGGAAAGGCGGAGCATCTCCAGAGCAGGAGGGGCTTCACAGTCACAGTGGGTTCAAAGATTTATTTATTTTTCTTTTATATACACATATATATTTGTGAGCTGGAGTCTCGTTCTATCACCCAGGCTGGAGCACAGTGGCGAGATCTCAGCTCACCGCAACCTCCGCCTCCTGGGTTCAAGCGATTCTCCTGCCTTAGCCTCCCAAGTAGCTGAAACAACAGGTGTGCGCCACCACACCCAGCCAATTCTGTGTTTTAGTAGAGATGGGGTTTTGCCATGTTGGCCAGGCTGGTCTCAAACTCCTGACCTCAGGTGATCTGCCCGCCTCAGCCTCCCAAAGTGCCGGATTTACCATTACCTGGCCAAAGATTTTCTCATTTACAATTGGTTGTAAGAGTTACTAGTTAAAGACCTGGAATCAGTAGGAAGGAATATCTGGGTAAGTTAGGAGGTCCTGAAGACCAAGATTCTATTCTTGCTTTTTCTTTTCTTTTTAAGATGGAGCCTTATTCCGCTGTCCAGGCTGGAGTGTAATGGTACAATCTCAGCTCACTGTAGCCGGGTTCAAGTGATTCTCCTGCCTCAGCCTCCCAAGTAGCCGGAATTACAGGTGCCTGCCACCACGCCTGGCTAGTTTTTGTATTTTTAATAGAGACAGGGTTTCGCCATGTTGGTCGGGCTGGTCTCAAACCCCCAACCTCAGGTGATCCACTCGCTGTAGCCTCCCAAAGTGCTGGGATTACAGGCGTGAGCCACTGCGCCCAGGTAGCAGGTTTGGGTGGGTGGTACCTCTGTGTCTATCAGACCTGAAAAGGTGCCAAGCTCACTTCAGTCTCTCCTGGATCAGGAACAGCCCTGGAAAGGGAAGGGAGTTCTTTACAGAATGTAGATTTTCCCCACAAGAGACAGCTTTGCAGGGCCATGTTAAAATGTCAGAGGTATATGCTTTGGGGTAAGATGCTTCCATCTCCCCCAGGGCCTCCTCCCTGTCACGCGATGCTGTACGACAGTCAGCTGTTGTGGCTCCAGCCTTAAGATCTCTGTTTGCTGGAGATCAGATCTAGTGCTGGTCAGCTGTACCTGAATTCAGGAGGGAGGGTGATAATGAGGCATATGTGACCCCTTTTCCCATTGTGACCTGAACTTATTTTCAGGTTAACGTTGGAATCCCCTTGGCCAAGAGGGAGGGGTCCATTCAGTCGGTTGGGGGCTTAGAATTTTATTTTTGGTGTACATGCTCAGACTGCAACTGGTACAGAACCAAGGCCCTGTGACCCCGGGGCCAGCCCAGCATTTTGTCCCTGTGCTCTCTAGCTGCTGGAGGCTGGGGCGGGATTCCACCCCCAGCTCACATGTGGCTTCAGAGCCAGAGGGCTTTTGGGGCTCTGTCTTCACCTGGTAACATGAAGGGGCCCTGTGAGCTGAGTCGCCTGAGGAGCCCAGGGTCTCTGCAGAAGGCCTGAGCAGGGCACAGGCTCTGTCCCTGGAGCTCTGAGTCCCTCAAGCTGTGTGGCCCGGAGCCAGGCATTTGACATCTCTGGGTGACAGACTCTGGGAGTCTGGGGTGGCTTGGGTCTGCGGCAGGGGTCAGGTAGGGGAGGGGCCGGCCAGGAGTCAAACAGCCCTGACAGCTGATAGGGCAGGTGAGGAGGGCAGGAGGCCCTGGCCAGTGCAGGCCCTGAGATGGCTTCAGGCCCCGCTCAGAGCTGAGGCTCCCCATCGCCAGGGATTCTTCCCAGCTTCCATCACTGCACCTGCAGAGCCCACTGGGGCTGGGGAGAGGCCCGGCCTCACTTTGAGCAGCTGCCTCCGCCTGTGAGATGGACAGGCTCTATGCTGGCTAAGCCTTAGTGCACTCTGCTCTGCGAGTTCATTGTGTGGTGTTTGCTTCCACTTGCTGCTGAACTGGACTGGCCTGGACGCTGGCCAGGAGCCCACGTGGGTTTGCTGCTTCTCTGGGACAGCCAGGATTGAAAAGCCCAGTTAAGTGGTCAGAGCACGAGGATGACATTTAGACCAGAGTATCCCCACTCCACTGCCCAGGAACTGCTGTGTGCCTTTCAGCAAGTAGGACAACCTCTCTGATCTATGTTTACGCCAGCTATAAAATGCGGGTGTTGCATTGGCTGCTGCAAGTGTCCCTCCACCCCCACAATACTGTGACTGGAGCGATTTTCTCTCCTTTTTCTAGTTAGCCTGACTGATGGAGCTGTAGGGGTTTCGGAGTGGGGAGGGGGTTTCTGGGCCAGAGATGCGTGAGGCTCCACACTTAGCCGGCAGTGGTGGCTCCTTATCACTGGTGCCCACAACTTCACCTGTGCCCCGAAGATAATGGCGCTGCGGTGACTGATCAGATTAGTGGTGATGCTTTCATGGGGTGCATAGGACATGTCCGTGAGGCATTTCGCCCATGCAGCGGGAGGCGGTGTTCCAATCTGTTAGAAAAGGCAAGGGAGGCTCAGTCCCGAAAGTGGCTTGCCCAAGTTATAGCATTTCAGCACCAGGCGGCCTGATGTCAGGGCTTCGGGGGCGGGGGGTGGCCCTTCCTGGCAGTCTCCTGGAGTCGGGACCTTGGGAAACCCATATTCCCAGGACGCTTGCGTCAGGAGAACCTGACCAAGTGAGAAGTTGCCCTTTTTGGGTTCTCCCGCTCAGCCCGGGACTTGGGTGTCAGCAGATTTCAGAGCTTCCCAAATCTGCACCTTCCTGGGCTGTTTGAAACGAGTGTGTCAGCCCCGTTCCGGACAGCTGCTGACGCCTCCACCCCCGTGCCAGCTGGGACAGTGCGGTCAGACCTAACTCGGCCGGGGGAAAAAATGGAAAAAAGCGCAAAGACACGTGTTCAAGGGCTGCCGACAGGGAATTTGGAAATGTGACACCGGCCTCTTAGTGATTTGTTTCTGCAGGAGTCAGTGAATCAACACTGAGCAGGTGGGCGGGCCCAGGGCCTTGGGTCAGCTCTGCTTGTCCTGGTTGGCTTCGTGTCCACATGGCCCATGGGTGGGGCCTTGTGCTCCTCAGAGACTGGGCATCCACCCTGGAGGCGCTGCCTTTGCTGCCCTGCCCCTGAACTGCTGTTTCCTTGGGGTTTCCGGACCACTTTGACCTCTCTCTGAGGCCAGCAATGGGGAGGCAGGTGGGTCTGGAGCCCGCATGGGCGGGCTCAGCTTCCAGCCCATTCTGAGAAGAGGTTGGCCTTGGGTGGGGACAGGGGTCACAGGGTCAGACACATTAATTTTCTGGACCCCAGTGGAAATGACGTGTCCATCAGGAAGGCACCGTGTGTACGGGGTTGGGGGATGTGGGCCAGCAGCGCCAGCCTCCCTAGGAGCTTGTTCTATGCAGATGTGCTCCCCCACACCCCCCACCTGTCTCATCAAAAGCTCTGGGTTTCCGCCACCCCCTACCCCTCCCCACCGGGGGATGACCTGGGAGATTGTGGGGCCTTCTATCAGTGGAGAAGGTGGAGGCTTGCCCTCAGAACAGGGGATGTTGAGACACATCTCAAGTGGCTAGGGAGGAAGGCAATGGTTTCACTAAGCCCCATGTTCACGGGGCTCCCACTAAGTTCGGGCCCTGTGTGTGCCGAGTGGGTTCTGACAAAGAAGCCATCTCAGGACCCCCAGCCAGCTGCAGAGGGGTCCCAGGCTCCAAGGCTGGGTGTCAGGTTTGAGAGGTGCTGGCTGGGCTCGGGGCTGCAGGCTAGGCTGGGCAGGACTGGACCGGTGTTGGGCCAGGGTCCGCTGCTGCTCTCTTGCCCAGGGCCGACCGCTGTGCCGGGTGTGCTCTAGGGGACGAGGCTGCCTGGCCTTCCTGCAACCAGCGAAGCCACCACCCACTTCCTGTGTGCTGTCTCCGGCAGCTCTAGGTAAATGATCCTCATTTGCCTGTAAGGCAGCACGGCTCACAGGCCTCGGACCATCTCTGCCCCAGAGCTGGCCCTTTGTATCAACAGACTCTGAAACCATGCCCAGAATGCACGCTCTCTTTCCAAAGACTCCTGGAGGAAGTCCCTGGGGCTGGAGGAAGTCCCTGGGGGCCTGACAGCAGCACCTCTGTTCCTGTTGGGCCTGAAGGGGATGGAAGGGACTCTTGGATGTGTGCCTGGGGCACTCAGAGTGGCCAGGCTTAGGGTTGAAGGGGCCAGGGAGGAAGATACCGATTTCCTAAACCCCATGCTCATTGGGTACCCCTGCTTACAGACAGGCCGAGGTACTGAGCCCTGTAGTGCTCACTGCTCTGTCCGGCTGCGGGGCAGGTGAGGACTGGTGGCCCAGGGGGCGGCCTCTCTGGCCAGCAAAGAGGATTTTCCTCATGACTGTGCCTGAGCCTTATCCACGGACGCTCCGTACCTGCTACACGTTTGTCACTGGAAAGCATTAGGCATTAGTCTGTGTGGGGAGGGTTCCTGGGGCCTGGGTCCCCACCCAGCTGGGGCCATGATTCTCATCTGCTCTCCACATTGAACACCCCTGTTACTGGTCTTCCCCCACCCTGTCCTCCGACACTGGACCCTGCGGGACCTGTCCTACACCGGACACTGAAGGAGCGTCCCTGTGTCTGGCAGGATTTTATCGGGAGCTGGACAGAACTGGGACCAGGTGACCAAGATGCCAGCATCAGGGGAGGCAGACAGGTTCAGATGCTGCAGAAGTGAGTTCAGGGGGCACCAGGCAGAGGAGGTGCCCCAGGTTAGGGAGCCTTTGGGTACTCCTCAGAATCATCTCCCCCAGGGGAGAGGCCAGGGGCCAGGAGAAGGCAGCCTCCTGGTTTACAGGTCGGGGGAGGGGGCTGCGCATGCGAATGGGGAGGGAGCAGGGTGAGGGGTCGAGCTGTGCACCTGTCCTTTCTGTGGGCCTTCCCTGATCAGGCGCCTCCTTGCATTGTCTGTGAGGTCAGTATCTCTGGGAGCTCACTCCAGAGATGGGGAGGCACAGGGGGTGGTGGGTGGGGGTGTCCCCCTAGCCCATGCCAGGTGGTGGCAACCTCCCCAGGACACCGAATCTGCCCCTGGGGGGTGATGGGGGTGGAGGTGAAGAGAGGAGGAGGGCAGGGGTCCCTCCAATGCACTTTTTCCAAGGGACCCCGGCCAGCCAGCCAGGTGGGAGGCAGCCAGATGACCACAGGGGAGCACGCCAGTCTGGGAGGGGCTCCCAGCTCAGCCTGCCCAACTATGCAGATCAAGCGAAGCCACGGGGCTTTATCTCCTGGCCCAGCTGTCCCCGCGGGCCAGCATAGCCACATTTATCTGGGGTTGCCGACCCTGTGTGCTCACCACCACTGGCCCCCCCTCCACCGCCGCTCCCACTCAGGACACAGCCCTGCCCATCTCCCTGCTGTGGGGTCAGCCACCAGGCCCTCAGAGGTGTGGACACTGAGGCTGGGGAGGGGGCAGGTCCCCGCGGGGGCTGAGGTTGAAACCCCTGACTTCCCCCGTGACTACCTTGTCTCCCCAACGCCAGAAAGTGCTGAACCCAGATGAATTCATGTATTTGTTTAAGATTTTATTTCATCCTAAAAGTTAAAAAAAGGACATTGTGGAGAATAATGAAGGCTTTGTTTACTCATCAGCCAATGTCAGTAAACATTAAAATTTATGTTCTTGTTATAAAAGGAATAAATATGATGAGGTCCCCTTTGTTCTGTGGCCGTGCGCTTCCCACCTGACTTCCAAGACCCAGCCCCTCCTGTCTGCCCGCCCCGTGGTTATTTTTAACGTCAGGAGATGATCCAGTGAGCACTCCCTGTGGCACCCACTGGCCCCTGAGGACTGTTTTTGGTTGGAACTGGGCAGGCGGGGTCGTGTTGGCGTGGGTGTGGCGGGGGGCCTGGCATCTGTCCCACCCACGGTGACAGCTGTGATGGCGTCATTTCCCAGGACCACGTCAGTGTGGCAGGACAGCCCATGACTGGCACTTCTGGGCAAATCCCTGCCTTTCCTGGACCCCCTCCAGCCCCCTGAGCAGAGGTGACAGCCGCACCCAGTGCTGGTAGTGCCTGTCTGGTTTCTGGAGTTCGGTGGCAGCTGGGTGGCAGCTGCGTGCCTGCTGCCCCCTGGGGAAAGGCAGCCTCCTCTGCGGCTTGGCCACACCTCCTCCACCTCCCTCTGGGGTGAGTGATGCAATCAGCCAGCCTCTTGCGAATCCGGAATCCGGAAAGCCCACGCTTGCCTGCAAGGTCCCTGAGGCCCGGCTTCTTTTGTGGTCACCCTCCAACCCCGTAAGTAAATGGGACTGTCAAGCCAGGACCTGCCTCTTGCCCTGGGCAGTGCAGAAGGAGCTGCCCAAACCCATGAGCAACCCAGCTGAGCCCCGAGGGTTGGACCGGAGGCTGTGGACTGGCCACATTTCCATGTCCCTGGGAGTCCTGGGACAAGGGGATTTTCCCACGCCTCACCGCTTCACTTTGGGTGAGGAGTGGAGGGGAGTTTCACACTTTTGTTTTAGGAACGGCAGTGAACACACCTACTTTCAGACACGTGTCAGCCAGGCTTTCCCGGTGCCTAGCAGGAGGTGTGGTGGGCTGGTTAGTTACTGAGAGATGAGAGGGGAGGCTGACGGCCGATCCTCACTCGGGACAGGTCCTGTGTGTTCCCCGCCTGGTGTGGTCGGTTAATCAGCATGGATGTCTTTCCTTGGGGTCTGTTGCCCAAACTGTAAAAATTCCATAGGATTTGTTCTGCTGGGGAAAAGCCACTCACTGGAGTCCCCAAGGCCACGGCTGGCAGCATCTTCTGAGCATGCCTCCCATGTGGAAAGAGAAAAGGAAGCCCTGGCCTTTCCGGTGCTCTCACCTGCCTGCAGGCTGAGCAGCGCTGTGCGGGCTGCCTGTGGTGGGCTTTACCAATTCTGGGGTGTAGACGCTCCCACGGGCAGATTTCAAGCTCCTGACAACTACAGATACCTCGTGGGCACAGAGGAGGGAGGGGTAGTGCAGCCGGCAGTGAGTGTCACGGTCGGTGCCTCTGGGTTAATGTGATTTACTTCATTCTCAGTGGCAGGGGTGGCTGCCTCCCACCAGCCCACAGATCCCTGAATAGCGGCTCAGCGTGCCTGCGTGTCTCAGCAAATACCCCGGCACACACACAAACATTCTCTGGCCCAGAGCTGGCGCCTTACAGGGCCCTGGAGGACTTGCTGGCATCCGGAGACCTGTCTGAGCGTACCTGACCCCACACCTCGAGGCTGTGCCTGTGTATCCTCCACAGGGCACGGGGTCCCTGTCCCCAAGTGGCTTCCAGTCCAGAGCTCTGCAGTCCCACACAATGTGGAGCTTTTCCTCTGGGAAAATCACCCAGCAAGTGAAATCCGACCCAGAGGGGACACAGGAGTGCTCCCGTGGGACAGCGCGGGCACCCCCAGGAGGGACTCTGGCTGTGAACTGAACGGGTGCCCAGCAGCACCTTCTGGGGCAGGGGCTCCAGCCGTCTGTGTGGAGTTGCTCAGGCCTCAGGCTTCAGAAGCACGCAGTGCTGTTTTTGGTTTCAGCATGTGCAGCTCTGTTCATCACAGGCCCCTGCGGCCCCTCCCATGCTGCACCAGCCCTGTTGTCCCCAGGTGACTGGCCAGGTAGTTCCAGGGTAGCGGGACACCCCACTTTGAGGAAAGGGCCCCACCCTCATGGAGTTTGGCAGCTGGGCTGTGCGTGTGTCTCACCCGCAGGCCAGGGTGCTGAGTAGGTGCAAGAAGATGTAGTGGGCACCTTCCGAGTGGCAGGGTCACCTTGCTCGCCTGGGTCTCTGGAGACAACGCCCCCACTGGAAGCCCTGACTGCAGGTGGTGCTCTGGCCTGGTGCAGTGGGGGAGCAAGGAACGGTCCTTTATAGCCCTTGACGGGCACCTGGGATCTAGCCGTTAGACCTAAAAGAAATGCGAACCTTATCAAAACAGGTCCCAGAAAATCAGAGCCTGCCTAGGGGCTGGCGTGGGACCAGAGCTGGTTCAGGAGCTTGTTTCTCTGGTGGACCCAGCCCTGGCACTGGGGTGGGGTGGGGTGGTCACCTCCCAGCCTCCCCTGGACCTGGTGTCTGCCTGTGGGACTCACCACTGCCCTCTGTCCCTCCAGTGCTGCTCACGGCCGTGAACTGCTACAGCGTGAAGGCCGCCACCCGGGTCCAGGATGCCTTCGCCGCCGCCAAGCTCCTGGCCCTGGCCCTGATCATCCTGCTGGGCTTCGTCCAGATCGGGAAGGGTGAGTACGGCCCCCAGGCCCCACCGGGAGCCCCTCAAGGCTGTGCCTGTGTATCCTTCACAGGGCATGGGGTCCCCATCCCCAAGTGACTCCCAGTCCAAAGCTCTGCAGTCCCACACAACGTGGAGCTTTCCCTCTGGGAAAATCACCCAGCAAGCGAAATCCGACCCAGAGGGGACACAGGAGTGCTCCCGTGGGACAGCGTGGGCACCCCCAGGAGGGGCTCTGGCGGTTTGCGTTTATTGTGCAATGATGTCTGTAAGTCTTGAGTGCCCAGCCTATGCCTTGTAACCTCACCTGGGGAGGATGTGGAACGTTCCAGCCCTGGCAGGGGCTGTGCCTGATGTGCTGACCTCCCTGCACCGTCTCACCCGGGGTCTGTCGGCGTCCCTTGTGCTGTCACCCCCAACCCTCCCCCAGCGGGGCCATGCACCTGGTCGTGCTGCGTTTATTCATCACTCCATGGCAGGGTGGGATTGTCTCCATGTGTCTGTCTGCTTACGAAGGAAGATCAGATAAGCATGGAAAACAAAACAAACCTTGGAAGCCCGTCACTCAGACGTGCCCACCGTTCACATTCAGGAGCAACTGAGAGCCAGCAGGCGCCAAAGTTTCAAGGCTGGGGAGCCCAGGCTTTGGTTGTGTGCTGTGCAACCCCCGGGAAATCACTCACACTCACCCGCTCTGAGCCTTTTTCCGAGCTGCTTTCTCTTGGGCCTGCTGGGAGGAATAACAAGGAGAATGAGTGTGAAGTGGCCCCCACCCCTGGCATGTGCGTGCTCTGTCGGTATTGGCTGACACAGTTGGCATTTTGCTGGGTGTCTCTGGACGCTGTAACACACACCCCGTAGATCTGTGTTCTGTGTCTGCCTGCAAAGCCTCTACCGTTTCCGCACTGTGCTGTTCCGCGGTGAGGTCAGGCTGGGGCTCAGTAAGCAGTCCTTGTTTGAGTGATCACGGCTCCTGGGGGACACAGTCCTGGGCGCTGGATCCTGCCCGTGGCTGGGTGCAGTTGGAGTGGAGGATGCTTGAGTCCAGTGCGGGTGCCGCTCTGCAGTTCCTTCTGAGTTTGTCCCCATCCCTGCTGGAGCCAGCCTAGGAGCAGAGCAGTTAGGACTGTCCTCATTCTCTTCTCTCCCAGAGCCTCAGGTACTGGGGGCTCCACCCCGAGCTGTGGCACTGTCGCTGAGTGCGGGCACCCTGCAGATGCAAGCTCTGGTGACTCATAGTTGCTCATGGCTACAGAGAGGCCGCCTGGTCCCACATGGCTGTGGGGGAGGCAGGTGGGACCCCAGGAACGCAGAGGACAGGGCAGGCCCCTACCCAGCAAGCTGGGAGCTGCCCTGCCCCTTGCTGCCCCATGCACATCCAGACCAGAACATGCAGACACGTGGATACCGCCTCGTCCTGCCTGGGGCCCTGCCTCGGCTCCAGGATGCCCTCCTGTGTGCACTCTGACGCTGGTGAGCTGTGAACTGAACGGGTGCCCAGCAGCACCCAGCATGCAGCCAGGGTCTTGGCCGGGCCTCCCCCTTGCTCTCAGCGCCCCCTGCTGGCCAAACACAGCACTTCGCCCAACTGCAGCTGGGGCGGGGGCTCTGCGCCCAGCAGGTGACCTGGGCTGCAGGGGACCCAGTGCTGGGCTATAGTGACCACGACAGGGAGACAAGCTCCTGGGGCCGGCGCCAGACTGCCTTTATCAAATACATTAATCTGTACAAAGCCTGCAGCAGGCATTGGCTACCTGTGTCATCATTGTCAAGGGGAACGTCCCACCAGATTCCCACGTGGCTCTGGAAGGTGGCCCAGGTCATCCCTTCAGGAGCTCAAACCCGTCCCCCATGCGTGTGTCTGACTGGGGATTCTCAGTCACTCGGGGTGCCAGAGCCACCCGAGAGCTGGTGGGACACTCCACTTCTGAAACTCACTGGGACCTCAGGTTCCATCACCTCACTCAAGACAAGACTCACTCATTCCATGGCTCCCAGGCACTCAGAAGTTGTCCAGAGAGGTGGGCGGGCCTGAGTAACGTTTTACAAGCAGGAGAAAAGTCCATCCCATGCCTCCAGGAGGTGTGCAGGGAAGGGAAGGGGCGCTTTGCTTGTGAAGACTTCTGCTCAGCTGCTCTCATCAGAGAGGCAGGAGGGAACCTGACTTCTGTAAAAACAAACTTCAGTAGGGATAGCAAAGAGCTTTTGTTCAACCTGAATACATAATGCATTTGTAATTCCGTTAGCTGCTGAGACATCCTCCCCCGCCATGCCCTCCCCGCACCTCCCTTCTGAGCTTTGGGATACGGTACCGCGTCTGCAGAATTCCTCTTTCCCGTTTGGCTTCAAGAGATGTGTTTTGTTACCAGATGAATGCCTTGCTTGTTAACCTGTCCGCCCCTTTCTCCCGAAGCGGCTGTCTGACTTTGTATCCCCATTGGGCGCAAAGCCCTTAGCAGCTGTCCCTCCCCTTGCTGGTACCTGGCAGCAGGGCCCCAGATTCTTCCAGCCCCAGTTTTGCAATGACTGGCCACTAGCCCTCTCCAGGCCTGGAGAATGCAGCAAAAATCTGGCAGAGCAGGCCTGGCCCGCACACCTGCCCGTCCCACACCCTGGGTGCCCTGCTCCATCGGGGCTGAAAGGCTCCTCCTTGCTGCCCTGGGCCCCCAGGGGGACTCTGTGCTGTGCAGACACTGGCTGTAGGGTCCCGCAGGCCTTCGACCGATGGCACAGCCTCTCGCCTGTTGCCTCCTTGTCAGGGAGGGTCATGATCACCCCTTCCCAGTTGGCCGCCGCAGAACTGTCCTCAGCCCCATGTGCCGCATCTGTGCCACGTCCCAACAAGGACACGGCCCTGCATCCAGAGCTGGTGGGGGGACATGAGAACCAGAGGCACGGGAACGGGAGAGTCGCAGATGGGGGACAGGCAGGACCCCCAGTGCAGACCAGAAAAGCCCTTCTGAGGGGTTGGGCCTCCCTGAGATGTGCAGGGTGGGAGGGGCGGCTGGGTGAGTGACAGGGGCCGGATCCGCAGGGACCGCCCTGGGCCGGGGCGAGGAGGTGCTGAGGCCTAGGTGTCACATGAGGTTCTGCAGTTAGCCCCAGCCTTTTCGAAAGGGGGGACAGTACTCAAGTTAGGTTTCAGATGTGACCCACTGCCCCACGAGTTGTGGGTAGGGGGCGGGAGGTGACGGTGGCTTAGACAGGAAGCTGCAAAGAGAAGTCTAGGAAGCAGAGCCCAGAGCCCCCAGGCGACTGAGATGGATGGGCCATGGTGGGCAGGGGCACCCCAGTGTGCCCTCACCTGCTGTCTCCTTATCGGTGGGTTCCTCGTTCCCAACGCCCAGCCAAGGCCGAGGCCCGTGCTCAGGCTCTTCCCTAAGAAGAGGGTGGCTGGGCCTTCACTTCCAGGGCGGAGGTGGGAGCGAGTGCACGGGCTCTGCTGTCCGTGCCCAGCAACGGCGCCACGTCCCTCCTGGAGGACACAATGGGGCGCTTTGTGCGTCGCTCAGGCAACGGCGGGCAGTGGCAGAACAAACTAATCTCTCCTTGAGCAGTTACAGATTGGGTAGCTGTGCAGATAAAAAGGTTCCATGAAAACTCTTTCCTGTCTCCTCCCTCGTTGTGCTGTCGGAGGTCGTTATTCCCCTGGAGCAAGATTTGCCCTTTCACTCTGTGCATCAAAAGGAGCGCAAGCCCCGGCCAGCCACGCTGCGTGCCCCTTGCTGTCCTTCGCCCCAGGAGGAGGGGCAGGAGGAGAAAACACTTCCCCTGCGTGGGGCCGAGACCTGGATGTGATCTGCACCCATGAGTAGGACACTTCTGGGTGGTCCGTGTCCCAGGCGGTAAACACGTGTGTACCAGCGGGTGGTGGAGCGGGGGACGTGTCTGTGTGTCACGTGACAGTTTTGAAATGATGGTTTTCCTTTGGTTCCTGGGCCTTTTAGATTCAGAGAAGTGGGGTGGCCCACCCCAGATCCCACAGCCGTGAGCAGTGGACGGGTCCCTCCCATCCCCGCTGTGACCTGGGCTGGTGTGCGGGTCCTGCGCTGCCTTGGGGAGGCCTGCACCTCTTCCCAGAGTGCACCTGGGTGGAGGTTCAGGAGGGGTGTCATGTGTCATGGGAAAGGCTGGCGGGTAGGTTCCTGAGTAACACGTGCATCCTGAGAGGGCGCAAGTCTACAGGACATTCCTTCTCACACAGGTCCCTGAGCTTTCCTGAGGCTCATCTGTAAAATAACAACAGCCAGCCTGCTCCCAGGGCCTCCGTCCAATCCCGACGTGAAGGGCTGGGCCTCTGGGCACCTGGAAAGGGGAGGGCAGATGTGTGGGTGGGCCTCATGGCAGCCAGGACACAGGCCCCACGCCCCACCTGCATGTCTCTGGCTGGTGAGAGCACCTGCAGCCAGCCCCTCCGGGCCCCTCCCAGCCCCTGTCCCAAGGAGCTTCCTGCAGGAAGAGTTTCTGCCTCCCTCTGTGGGTTGACATCCAGCCGTCCTCTGGCCCCATCCGGTTGCGGGTGCCCGGGCCCTGTCTCAGTCCCTCCTTCCTGTGGGTGGGGGCATCTGGCCCTGGGTGATGTTTCTGACAAAGGCCCCCTCGATGGTCACAGCACACACCTAGCTGCTGGGCTGTTCTGGTGGGAGAAACGTTTCCACTGCACCTTGGCAGTCTGGCTCTGGGGTGTGCAGAGGTCACCTCGTGAGCGGTGGATTGAGAGGCCCCCCTGGGCTGTGCCTTAGAGCCACCCTACTTCTGGGCCTGGCTCCACCTGAGTGCCTGTGAGGGTGGGTCTCAGCCTCGGCATCCTCTGGGAAATGGGCTGTCCTTGCAGGGATGAGCCCAGGTCACCACATGCCCAGCACAGGAGCCACTGCCATGCAGGATCTGACAGCCCCTTTTCCTCACCTCACGCCCTGACTGCTGCTTTCTCCAGGGGTGAGAGCAGGCCTGCGGATAGGTTTCAGCCTCGGAGGGCCTGGTGCAGAGGTCGGGGGGGACAGTCGGTGAAAGGCCCCGCCAGGCCAGGAACCCTGACACCCTGGGCTGGAGGCTTCCTGGCTCCTAGACGACCCCTCGCTGTGTGTCCTCATGGGAAAGCGAACTGTCCAGGGCCTCCTTGTAAGGATGAGAATCCTGTCCTTCACACCCCCACACTGAGGACCCCATTTACCCTTCATCCATAGAGGCCCCATGTCCACATGCAGCCACAGGTGTTAACAGGGGGCAGATGGAGCTTCAGGCCCTGCTCTCCCGGCAGGAAATAGGGTGAGTCCCGGGCCCAGAGCGACCCCCAGCTGAGCCCAGGCCGTGTTAACCGAGGCAGGAGCCGGCCACAGTTCGCCTCGAGCTGCCAGAGCTCACTGCAGGAGGCTTCTAGGCTGGCCTTCCCAGGGGGACTCCCGGGCATCTCTGTGAGGCGTCTCAGACAGGCCCAGGGTCATGCAGGGATAGGCAGGACACCACGCTCAGGGACTCCCAGCTTGGTGCCAGGCTCAAGTGCGGCTCTGCTGCAGACAGCCGGGCCTGGAGCCAGGGCTGTGGCGCTGGCCGCCCAAGGGCGGGTGCTCCGGCTGCGCGACTTGTGGCACCTCTCTTGGGCCTCCAGGTCTTTACGCTTGAGCGGCCACATCCTTTGGGAGCTCTTTGTGTCCTGTTCTGGGCCTGCCGTGCTTCTGTGCGGTCGGCCTGGGGAGGATGGCAGGCTCGGGAGCGGGGGCTGTGCCATGCCGTGGGACGGGCGCGGGGGCTGTGCCGTGCCGTGGGACGGGCGCGGGGGCTGTGCCGTGCCGTGGGACGGGCGCGGGGGCTGTGCCGTGCCGTGGGACGGGAGCGGGGGCTCGTCCTCCTGCTGCCTTCACCCCCTGTGCTGTTGATCAGACGTGGACAGAGGCCAGAGCGGCCTCAGGAAAAGGTGACTGTGGGAGGCGTCGCGGCCACAGCCCTGTGCTGGGGACACTTCTCAGGGTCTTTTCTGGCCTGTGGAATTGGAAAAAGCTCTCTTCCTTCTGGTGTGAGGTTGGTAGTCCTAAGAAAAGGGCTTGCTCCTACATACGTTTCTAAGATGGCCAGACACCGTTGGTGGTCAGAATGCACCATCTGGTCTCTGCCAGAATCCCCGAGCCCAAATTCCTGCCCCATCACGGCTCCCAGATTTCAGATAGCCAGAGTGAAACAGGCACCTGAAAAGAGGCACCACAGCCTGGGGTGGACAGACCAGAGGAAGCCCGGGCGTGGTCCCCAGGAGGACCTGAGCTCTGAACCCGTGTGGCAGTCACCGCACTTCCCCCTGAGCCCACAGGGCAGCTAGCTCCAGCATGCTGACCACACAGGGTTCACAGGCCCCCAGCCCTGTCCACGGCCAGCCCCATCTTAGATGAGGAGCCATGGGCTGCGCACCAGGCTGGTGACTGAGAAATGAGGTGTGGGTTGCACCTGCTGGCCCCTGACCATGTCTGTGACTCACTCAGAAGAAGCAGGAGGTCTCCCTGGGGTGGCACGGTCGGCCCTGCATGTACGGCAGTAGATGCCCACAGATTGGGTGGCTTCAGCAACAGACATGCGGACGGTCCCAGTCCTGGCAGCCAGAGGTCCAGACCCAGGGTGCCGCCTTCCCCGGCAGCTCCTCCTGGCTGCGGGCGTCCTGGGCTGGCTCTAGCCCTGTCTCCTGTGCCGTTAAGGATGCTTGTCATCGGCCTTAGTGCCCCTCTAATCCAGATGACCCCTCCTCGAGGTCCTTTGCCTGATCACACCTGCAGAGACCGCATTTGCCGCTCGGACACATCCTGCAGACACTGTTCAACACACTCCACGTAGAGCCCGAGGGGCAGAGTGGCCGGAAGGTGGGAGGCTCCCGCACAGCAGAGGTCCCCGCTTGCGGAGTGACCGGCTTGTCCCTGGAGGGGTTTCCAGGGTGGGGGAGGGCCCTGTCAGCCCCGAGGTTCTGGGACGTGCACCCTCTACACATTTCCATGTTCCCCGGGCTGGGCAGGCTCTTCAGGGACACAGTGGCTGTGTATCCCTGAAGAGCCTCCCCACTCAGAGACTTGTCCTCTGAGTCAGGAGCCAGTGGGTTGGCCACCTCACAGAGGAAGGGGGAGGTCGGGCTCTCCATCTGTTCCACATGCATTTGGCCGCCAGGGCAGCCCCAGGCTCTGTCAGCTGGATGCCTTCTGCTCTCCCCGCCACCCGCGGGGCGGATGGTTCCCATGGCTGCATCTGCCTGACTCAGGGATCAAGGCCCACTTTTCCCTGAAATCATCTCCCCGGGGCCTTTTGAGCGCTCCCACCCCAGTTACCCCATTCTCAGGGGAAGGGGATCGGGGACGAGGCTGCTGTGCCTGGGTCCCAGGGTCACCATGGCCTTTGCAATTTGCCTGCTCTCCTAGGGCCGCTGGGCGTTTGCAGTTGCCTGCTCCCCCAGGGCCTGGCTGTACGTTCGCTCTCACGGCAGTACCCCCAGCCCCTGAGGAAGATGCCTTTGGGGAACAAGCAAGGGTCTGGAAGGCCCCACTTGTCAGCTTTGCGCTGAGCCTGTTTTCATATCTCTGTGGGCTCTTGCAAACATCACTTCTTCCATCTGTCCACAGTGATTCTCTTCCTCGCTGTCTTTGCAGCCACACTGTCCCCTCCTTGTGGGTGGAGGATGAGTGGAGAGCACAGAATCCAGTTGTGGAGGCTCGTGGCAGCTGGATGAGTGGCTCACTGTGGAGGCTCGTGGCAGCTGGATGAGTGGCTCACTGTGGAGGCTCGTGGCAGCTGGATGAGTGGCTCACTGGAGGCTCGTGGCTGTGGGATGAGTGGGTCACTGTGGAGGCTCATGGCTGTGGGATGAGTGGCTCACTGTAGAGGCTAGTGGCTGTGGGATGAATGGGTCACTCGGTCATTTGTCCAGCCCGGCGCCTGGAGCTTGATATTGAAGCAGGGATCGGGTCCAAGTCTAGGGTTCGTGGGAGAGAAGGCTGAGAGGAGCCCGTCTTGTGTCGCCTTCTTGCACGGCGTCTTGGCCTGGCATGGTTGCCGCCGTGGGCCCTCTGTTGGGGGTGAGGACATTCTGTGCATTTCAGGAAATCCAGCAGCATCCCCAGCCTCCACCACTCCATGCCAGTGGCACCCCACCCCGCCATCGAGACAACCCCACATCTCTCAGCGTGCAGAATGTCCCCTGGTCACACTGAGGAAGTGCAGGGGCACTGCCCCCAGGGTTTGAACACCGAATCCCAACTCCACCTCCTCCCAGGAAGGTGCGTCTCTCCCCTGCGTGTAGCCGGGAGCCTGGCACAGCAGCTAGTGCTGTCAGCAGATGAGTGTGGTGGCCTGTCTGCGTCCAGCTGCCCTGGGCTGCAGGCAGGTCCCTCCTGCCACCCTCCAGGCCACTCTAGAGCAGAGCTGCTATCAGAGCAGGACCGCAGGAGGCAGGGAGAGCCCCAGGGTGTCACCCCCAAGCCTGATCAGGCTGTGTCAGCCCTGGCTCCAGGGACAGCTCTGGAGGATCCAGGCTGAGTCGCCGCTGTGGGCCAGTAGACCTGGTACCCACTTCGTAGCACCCGTGGAGAGAGGGGTGGCCTCTGGTCAGGCGTCCAAGAAAGCCACCTCAGTCCCGAGCCACCATCTGGCAGAGTCCAGGGCTGGCAAACCCCACAGCTCTGCTATGAGGCCAGATCCCCACATGCACCCCACGCCCTGTCCCTGGTCATTGCGGGAGATGCCCTGTGTCCATGGTAGGCAGGCAGCTTAGAGGTGCTTGGGGTGGTTTGATTGGAGTCCCAAAAAGCTGAACCCCTGCCTCCCTGCCATCGCCCATGCGGGGTGAGGAGTGGGTCGCACCCAAAGCTGTGAGGTTGGGGGATGCCATCCCTCTGTGCACATCCACTGTCCTCCAGGACCTTAGGCACTCAGCAGAGAGAGGCCCTGGACAGCCTCCAGTCCAGAAGGTCCCAGCAGGACAGCCCTGGCCACACTGTGCTAAGAATGGAAGCCACACGGGCGGCTGGAGAGGGGGCTGGCCGAGCCTTCCCTGCTGGAGCGTCTCGTCCGGGCTGGAGTGTAATGGCAGGATCTCACTGCAACCTCCGTCTCTCGGGCTCAGGTCATCCTCCCACCTCAGCCTCCAAATAGCTGAGACTATGGGCATGCACCACCTTTCATGTCTAGTTTTTGTATTTTTTGTAGAAACAGGGTTTGGCCACGTTTCCCAGGCTGGTCTCAGTCTCCCAAAGTACCAGATCTACAGATGTGAGGCACTATGCCTGGCCAGAGGGATTTTTTTTTTGTTTGTTTGTTTTTGAGATGGAGTCCCGTTCTGTCACCCAGGCTGGAGTGCAATTGCACACTCTCAGCTCACTGCAACCTCCACCTCCCGGGTTCAAGCGATTCCCTTTTCTCAGCCTCCCAAGTGCCTGGGATTATAGGTGTGCGCCACGATGCCCGGCTAATTTTTGTATTTTTCAAGAAGAGATGGGATTTCACCATGTTGGTCAGGCTGGTCTCGAACCCCTGACATCGTGATCTGCCTGCCTCAGCCTCCCAAAGTGCTGGGATTACAGGCGTGAGCCACTGTGCCCGGCTCTTTTTGTTTTCCTTTAGACGGAGTTTCGCTCTTGTTGCCCAGGCTGGAGTGCAATGGCACGAGTCTGTGCTTGGTCAGAGCAGCTGGTACTGATTTTCTTGGAAGTTTCAGAGGCTGCAGCATGGAGCTGTGCACCCCAGGGAATGCCGTCGTGGGACAGGTGCTCCGTCCCCAGTGCTGGGGTCCTAGAGACGGCTGTGACCACAGAGTGGAAGTTATCCGGGCCTGGCCGGTCACGGTGCTCACAGCTGCAACCCCAGCACTTTGGGAGGCCGAGGCGGGTGGATCACTTCAGGCCAGGAGTTCGAGACCAGCCTGGGCAACATGGTGAAACCCCATCTCTACTGAAAATACAAAAATTAGCTGTGTGTGGGGGAACCCTGTCTCAAAAAAAAAAAAAGTGACCCAGGCCTTGGGGCTGCAGATGTCTGACTCCTGCCTGAAGACCTCACTATGTGAAGCCTCAGTGTATTGTTCTTAGCAAAAGCAGCCGCCCTGTGTGGTAACCAGCCACCTCTCCTGTCATGAGGCTGGAGGTCAGTTATGAGTATTGATATGTGTGGTGGGGACTGTGCTCTGAGACCTCCTTTCCATCAGCCCAGGCTGGGTCTGGGGGCGTCACAGTGAACGGGGCACGTTTCTGGCTTCCAGCAATCACCTTCACCCCCTCCCACGGTGAGTGCCAGGTAGGGGTGGCAGGACCTGGATTCTCAAGCGACCTGGCAGGGCCTTATGTGCCTGTCTCCCCACATGCAGGGCAGATGCCCCCTACACACACACAGCAGAAGTAAGTGGGCAGGATACAGTGGGGCTCTGCAGATGTGAAAGGTTTGCACATTCCAGAACATTCTGTCAGAGAGCAGATGGGAGGGAGGCCAGAGGGGCTGTGGGCGTCTTGGCCGAGGTGCTGTGGAAAATGCCCTGTCCTGAGCCGCTCCAGGCCTGCAAGGTCAAGCCCTGCCTGCTGACCACCCTGTGACCAGGACCCGGAACACGTCACATGCGGGCGGTGGCCCTGGAGCTCATTCTTCTCGGGAGATCAAGGCCTCAGCTGGGTGGGGTGGCGGCCAGGCCTCGGTGAACCCACCAGCATCCCCAGCTCAGGCAGAAGATCAAAGGCCTGGGCTGGGCGCACCTGGCGTCTGGGACAGACAGAGCTGGGGGCAGAGCCACAGGCATCCCGCCCGCCGTGGGGAAGCAGGCGCCACAGGAACCAGGTCCGCCCATCGGGAAGGGACCCCACGTGGGCTCTGCCGTAGGAAATCCGGTGCCGCCTTTGAAGTGCACTTCCTGTGGGGTCAATGCCAAGGTTTTATGGGACCCTCTCTTTGGTTCCCCTTTGAAACGTCCTCACCTCCTTGCTCTGCAGCATTCCCTGGGCAACCGAGGCTGCTCTCCTTCTTGGGCCTGCATAGTGACCTGTGGTCAAGGCCACATGGTGGGACACAGCAGCCCTGGGGCCTGCCCCTGCCTGGACAGTTCACCACCTGTGCCTCAGGCTCTGTACACACCTGGTGGGTGGGCGGGGGTGACCCAGCTCCTCTGTCCCAGAGGTGTCTTTGGTCTCATTACCAAGTTGTTCCTGAGCGCGGCCGTCTGTCAGGCAGGTGTCTGAGCCACCGTCAGAGCCCTGCAAGCCAGGAACGAAAACCCCACGGGGCGAGTGACCTGCGGCCAGGCGATGTATTCTGGGCCCATTTCGCAGTGGAGGTGACAGCCACAGAGAGGTCCAGAGCTGTCCGAGCAGCCAGGTGACCTTCCAGAGACACCCCTTTTGTGGTGTTTACTTCCTGGCCCCCCAAAGACACATCTTCCTGGGGAACCCATGAATGCTGGTGGCCTTATTTGGAAAAAGGGTCTTTGTAGATGTGACTGAGGTTCAAGTTTTGCAATGAGGTCTTCCTGGAATAGGGTGGAGCGGTCATGAAGCCCAGTGACATGTGTCCTCAGAGGGCAAAGGAGAGAGCACTGCCTACGGGAGCACAGGGCTCGTCCTCAGACCCAGCAGGCCGCACGCTCACCGCAGTCCAGGATGGACCTGTGTTCCCCAGGCCTTTCCTGCTAGCCCAGGGGGAGAGGGTCTGTTCCAAGCTCCTCACAGCTGGAGAAGCAGGGGCCTGGTGCCTCTGGGCCTTCCTTGGTGCCACAGCCAGGATGCAAACCCAGGTCCCCTGCCTTCATACCGCCTTGACACTCATGTCATGAGGTCTCAGGGAACGTTCTTGAAGTCAGCTGGGGCTGTTTGACCCCTCCCTCCTACCCTCCTGTAGACGAGCATCTGAAAGGCCCTCCTGGGCAGCGGTCAGAGCTGCCTGTCCTCTCAGGTGGGCTCAGGGCCTCCGGTGGGTCCCCTTCCTCTGGTTATAGTGGGAACCCCACAGCCTCCAGGTGGCTCAGCAGGTGCATTCCATTTGTTGGTCGCAGTGAAGACCCTTCACCCCAGCATTTTTGTTTGCTGTGGTATTTTGCTCCAGGAATATTCTCGAACTGGTAGCATGAGCTGCATGGCGCTCTCTAACCCAGCATTCCTTTCTCTCTGTTTGGCCTCTGCCAGGTGATGTGTCCAATCTAGATCCCAAGTTCTCATTTGAAGGCACCAAATTGGATGTGGGGAACATTGTGCTGGCTCTATACAGCGGCCTCTTTGCCTACGGAGGATGGTAGGTTCTGGAATGTCTAGGTCCCTTGGTCTGGGGATACAAGGGACCTTGGTCCCTGATGGGTCCAGGAATCCCAAACCTCCTGGCCATGTAGGAGTGGTTAAAGGGAGTGGACGGTACAGAGTGGCAGGTGACCCTCCAGATCACCCGCGTTCCTAGGAAGTATGGGGAGACTGCCTGCTGCAGCCCTGCCCTGGCTCCACTTCTGCATCTCGGCCACGGCAGAGGCAGCACGTGGAGGCAGCTGAGCCCTGCAGGCCCTCTCCTCCAGGTCCGCAGCCCAGCTCCTGCGCTCAGGCGGGCCTCACCAGGACTTGAGAATCACCCCTGTGGGCGAGCGGGCAGGGAGCATGCAGGAGGCCTGGAAAGGGTGGCAGGGACCCCCGAAGCAGACAGGAGGCTGAGCTCCCGCTCCAGGTCCACTTTCCAGCCCAGCGAGCAGCCCGCCGGGGGCGGGGGTCTCATCAGCCGGCCTGGGATGCTCTCTCCCCAGTGATTTCTTTTCTGTAATGATGATCATACAATTAAATACTGTTCTCTAAATTTTAGGAATTACTTGAACTTTGTCACAGAGGAAATGATCAACCCCTATAGGTACGTGCAAGAATGGATGGAGTTGTGCTTTTTTGTTTTTGTTTTTTTTAATTAATAGACGATTTATTTAGACAGGAATACGTATGTCATCATTGCCAGACTTGATGTGAGAGGTTAAGTGTCTGGTCCAATATTCCTTCCTAGATACGTTCTTCTTTCCCATCCCTGTCAGTTTAGAAAACGTGATACCAGAAGAGGAGGGGCCCAAATCCACACAGAGCTCCCAAGCGTGGGTTCAGGAGTGGGTCTGCAGTGAGGACAGACATTGTTGGTCTTGCTTCGGTCCCACGAATCCAGGCAGGGTCTTCAAGGCCGCCTCGGCAGTTGGGGTCGTCGTACTGAAGCAGGGGCTCTCAGTTTAGCCTGGCTCTTGTTTTGAGATGGAGTCTTGCCCTGTCACCCAGGCTGCAGTGCAGTGGCGCAGCCTCGACTCACTGTAACCTCCGCCTCCTGCATTCAAGCGGTTCTTCTGCCTCAGCCTCCTCAGTAGCAGGGACTACAGGCGCACACTACCACTCCTGGCTAATTTTTGTATTTTTAGTAGAGATGGTGTTTCACTGTATTGGCCAGGCTGCTCTCGAACTTCAGACCTCGTGAGCCACCATGCCCGGCCTCAGCCCGTTCTTAAGGCCAACTGGTGCCCGCCGCATTGGAGATGTCATTTTGGCTGGGTCGGGGGTAGGGGCAGAGAGTCCAGGTGCAACAGAGTGTGTTTTGAGAATGATATCTTGGAGACCAAGGGCACAATGGCTGTGAGTCGTCTTTTTTCATTATTTGAATGTGAGACAGGGCAGCCACATTCCACTGGAAGCCTGTTGGTCAGCTCTGGCCTGCTCACAGGAGAGCTGTGATTGGGGCCTGGGGAGCCAGCAGGATGTAGGGGTGGTGGCAAGGTTTCCTCAGAGAACAGGTGGCAGCTGAGGCCCCCACTCAGGGCAGGACGGTCCACAGGAGCTGCTCGGGCTCTGGGTTCTGGCCCCTGGCTTGGCAGCTTGTGAGCAGAGCGTTAGGATTCAGACCTGGCAGCCTAATGTAGCTCTACCAGCCCTTGTAGTCACCCAGAAGAATCCCCATTTCTCAGGTGGGGAAGCTGAGGCCCGCGGCAAGGGCACCAGCCCGGCCTCTGCAAGTCTCCCCTCCAGGCCCAGCCTCCTGCCCAGCCCGTGCTCTCTCGGTGCTTCCCACCTTCCTCAAGAAGCCAGGCACAGAGGCCGGAGCTGCCGGTGGTGGGGAGCCCGCCTGGCTCCTGGCCACGGGGTTTGGCCTTCAGCCCAGGCTGCGCTGAGTGACGTGTCGCCCCTGTTCCTTCCAGAAACCTGCCCCTGGCCATCATTATCTCCCTTCCCATCGTGACGCTGGTGTACGTGCTGACCAACCTGGCCTACTTCACCACCCTGTCCACCGAGCAGATGCTGTCATCGGAGGCCGTGGCTGTGGTGAGCCGCTACCCGCCAGCTTCCACCAGGGCCCTGAGAGGCCTGCAGACCAGAGGGGTGCCCCGTACCTCCAAGCCTCCCCTACCTGGAGGGCTGGCGTGGTGGTCATGGGTCTCCTCTCATGACGACAACAGAGGGAATGTCTGGGGATCGTCCTTGTTGCAGGGGAGAGGGGGTTTAAAATCTGATTCCAGGCCACACCTGGAACCAGCTATACGCCAGCAGGCCTAGGGGACTCAGGGCAGCGGTCATTTTAAATCTGAGTATTGGAAAGTTGGCATCTGCTGCAGACGGGTTTGCTGGAAGGCATGGCTGCTGCCGGCTCGGCAGGACGGAGGCCAGGCCTGGGCACTGTTGTTGCGCAGCTTCTGAGGCTCCGCCCACTGCCCTCCCGGCCCGGGGGAACGGGGAGAGGGAGCTCTGGCCAGATTCCTACTCAACAAGCTCTGACTCCCAGCCCGCCGCCCACTGGGCACCATGCTGGGCCTCCGAAGGGCCCCAGATGGGGAGGGCAGAATCCCCACATGGAGGCCACAGCTTCCTACTGAACAAACTCTGACTCCCAGCGCACCACCCACCGGGCACCATGCTGGGCCTCTGAAGGACCCCAGATGGGGAGGGCAGAATCCCCACATGGAGGCCACAGCTTGCTTCAGGAAGTTCCAGGGGAGTGGGGAGATCGGGGCCCTCAAGGGCTCTCCTACAAGCAGGCCGAGCAGAGGGAAGTCCCCCAGAGGCCAGAATCCAGCCCGAGAGGTTCTCCTCTGCAGCGGGCTCTTGGCGAGGGCGGGAGGGGCCAAGGGCCCGCCCTGCGGGGCTCAGCTCACTCTGTGTCTGCCTAGGACTTCGGAAACTATCACCTGGGTGTCATGTCCTGGATCATCCCCGTCTTCGTGGGCCTGTCCTGCTTCGGCTCAGTCAATGGGTCCCTGTTCACCTCCTCCAGGTGAGCTCAGCCCGACCCCCTACAGGTCAGGCAGGCCCAGGCCTCAGGGCCAGGTTCAGCATGCTCTGTGTCTGTGAAAGGTTTGCCTCTCAAACGGGATGCATCTTTGTTAAAGCTCAAATAGGCCAGGCGCAGTGGCTCACGCCTGTCATCTCGGCACTTTGGGAGGCCCAGGTGGACGGATTGCTTGAGCTGAAGTGTTTGAGACCAGCCTGAGCAACATGGCAAAACCTCGTCTCTACAAAAATACGCAAAAATTAGCCAGGCGTGGTGGCACATGCCCATAGTCCCAGCTACCTGGGGGATTGAGGTGGGGGGATTGCTTGAGCCTGGAAAGTCAGGGCTGCAGTGAGCCGAGATGGTGCCTCTGCACTCCAGCCTGGGTGACAGAGTGAGATCCTATCTCAAAAAAAAAAAAACAAAGGAAGCATGAACTTTGCCCCTCGCCTCCCACGCCTGCTGAGAGGCCAGCTGTGGTGTCCTAGGTGCCCCATGGCCACCTCTTGACCCCCTGGGGCTGGAGTTTCTGTCCTTGCCAGCCGAGTTGGTTGGGGACGCTGGTCGAGTTGGTTGGGGTTGCAGAGAGGCCCACAGCCAGAAGCCACAGGGTCCTGTTCCCCACTCTGGTGAGAGGCACAGACAAGCCAGACACAGGCCCCGTCCACTCCCAGCCTGCCATGTCCCCGTCTGTCCTGGGTTGTGAGGTGATGGCTGACTGCCTCTCCGGTCTGTCCACAGGCTCTTCTTTGTAGGGTCTCGGGAAGGCCACCTACCCTCCATCCTCTCCATGATCCACCCGCAGCTCCTCACCCCCATGCCGTCCCTTGTGTTCACGGTAAGCTTGCCACACAGCCCCACGCCTGCTCCCTGGGGGTTGTCCGGGGGCTCCCCAGAGGAAGGCCGCCACAGCTTGCAACTTTGTCCGGGGTGTGGACTGGGTGGCAGCTCACATGTGGCCTGGAGACGCAGCGGAACGTGAGCTCCACTGAATGCCAGAGAGTGCTGAAGGGGCTTTAGGTTTTATCCCAAAATAGCATATGGTGGCTTCCACAAGCAGTTCACACCGACAGAAATGTGGGAGAAGAAAGCTCCACCCCAGCTGGGCTGCTCACTCCACCTCTGCCCCCACAGGCACCACTCAGTGTTGGTTTCTTCAGCGGGGTGCATCACGTACTGTTCTTCCGCTTCTCCTGCGTCTTTCTGTGCTGGCCCATGGGATTGCCCTAGTTCCCTGTTGCTGTGTCACAAATCACTCAAAAGCGTCATGGTCTAAAAGGAAAAGCGCTTATTATCTCACAGTTCCCATAAGTCAAGAATTCAGGGAGCTGCTTCCTGGGGCTATAGTCTCATCCGAGGGTGTGACCAGGGCCGGAGAGGCCACTGACAGCTGCTTCTCCCAAAGCCAGTGAGAGCAGCAGAGGCAGAGGAAGCTGCGGCTCCTCCTATGGGCTGGCCCCCTGTGGGCTGGCCTCCTGTGGGCTGGCCTCGGTCCCAGCCCTTGCTCCTCCTCTGTGTTAGAAGCGAGTTGGGAAGTGCCTTCCCGTGTGCCTGGGGAGCTGGAGGGAGAGCAGCCCACACTTCTGGGCTCCCTGGAGCGTCCATGAGGACCATGTTTTGACAGCTGTACTGGGGGCTACGGAAACTGTCCCCTTGATGGACACTGGGTTAGGTCAGGTTGTGGTCCTCACGGAGCCGCAGTCCAGGGTCCCAGCTGCAAACGCACACTGTGCTCTTCACCTGTCCTTGAAACCCAGAGGTGGTCTCCTTTTCTTCCACTCCCTCCGGCCTCCTCCCCTCCCGCCTCCCCCTCCCTCCTCTTTTCCCTTCCTCCTTCCGTCCCTCCTCCCTCTTCCCTCTTCCTCTTCCTCTTCCCCCTCTCTCCTCTCCTCCCTCTTCCCTCCCTCCCTCCCTCCTTCCCTCCTTCAAGACCTCCTGCTCAGATGAGGTTTCTCCTTTAAAACAAAATTCCTGCAAGTGTGCTAATCTGGGCACAGCCTGGCTAGACAGTCCCCAGTGGCCACCGTCGCCTCCCTGGCTGGGTTGTGGGCCTGGGCTCAGCCGGCCGCCTCTCTCTTGCAGTGCGTGATGACGCTGCTCTACGCCTTCTCCAAGGACATCTTCTCTGTCATCAACTTCTTCAGCTTCTTCAACTGGCTCTGCGTGGCCCTGGCCATCATCGGCATGATCTGGCTGCGCTACAGAAAGCCCGAACTGGAGCGGCCCATCAAGGTGAGCCCAGGCCCCACTCACCCAGCTGCCCTCACGGGCAGGGTCCCAGGGTTTGAGGACCCGAGGTCGGGAGCCGGCAGCCCGGCTCAGCCTCTGGACCTGCACCTGCCTGCGTGCACCTGGGCCAGGCCACGTCCCCGTCAAGCTAAACCAGGGCTTACTTTGCAGGGGGTCCTGGTGGGAGGGGGGCGAGGCCGTGTGGTGGGAGGGGCATGAGGCTGTCTGCCCATGCTTCTCTAGCAGACACGGGGGTCACCTAATTCCGGTACTGGGGTTCCTCAAAGGACAGCAGATGGACAGAGCTCCCCTGAATGAAGGGAAGCAGATAAGGACATCACGTGAACTCGCAGGGCCTGGCGCAGCATTCACAGGGTGGTCGGTTGTGCTGGGGGATGGAAATGCAAGGCGTGGGACGCCTGGCCCTAGGAACTCCAGGGCCCAGCTGGGCTCTCCCTGTCCCCAGCAGCTCCTTGCAGGGGGCAGCTGTTGTCACTGAGCTGCTTTCTTCAAAACGGGGCTGTCCCTTGGAGGCCATGCTCCCGCCCAGGGCCCAGCAAGCCCCGCCACCCTGGCCCTGACACAGGACAAGAGCACAGAGCCCCTGGTGGCTGCTGGCCAGCAGCTCTTGTCACTCAGCTGGCATATGTCTGTCACGGGAGCCCCGCTCCCCTGCTGGGGCCATCTCGCCCCCTGTGTTCCTGAAGTCTGGGGCCCAGTGGGAGGCCTGTGAACGCTGTTTAACAAGGGCTTTAAAATATGGTCAGTACAAGAACCCAGATGCAGCTCGGAGAGAAGACTGTGTAGGGCGAGGAGGGAGCCGCCCATCCTGGGCACCAGCTTGTGCTTGCCATGCCAGCTTGGCCACAGGGGCTTGGAGCAGGAGTCAGCAGAAGGCCCAGCCCGGCCAAGGAGAGGTGGCACAAGGCAGTCACTGGCCATGGCAGCGACTCTGCTCCCATGGAGACCCGGGCACAGGATAGGCTCTGCCCACTGTGAGCCTGGGCACAGGGTGGACATCTGTTCCCTGGGGACAGGGCAGCCATGCAGCCTGCACTGATGGAACCCGTGGTCAGCTCTGCGTCTCCCAGGGTGGCCTGTTAGAGTATGCATTCGGGACAGCTGAGTCCCACAGCCATGCGCAGCAGCGGGTCATGGGCTAGGCCTGCAGGCTCCTCGAAGCCCTGCCTGGGTTCTGTGCTGGGTGGAGTTCATCTGCCCAAGGTGACGGCATAGGCTGCAGCTTCAGGGATGAGCTTTTGCTCAGCCCTGTCCACACCAGGGTCTCCAAGAGGGCAGTCTCCTGGCTTCTTCGTGGGTGGCCGCTGTCTTCCAGAAGCGTCAGGCCCCTGCACTGCACCTCCTGACGGCTCAGGGTTTCCAGGCCTGTGGTATGGGAGTGGAACCGTGACCGTGCCTGCTCATGATGCCTCCGGAGACAGAGCCGGTTCCTTCCATCCCCAGCAGCAGCCACCTGAGCCTTGGGCAACAGGCCTAGCACTGTGCAGAGGTCCACGGAGGGGCAGGTGACACTGTGTGTGAGGCAGACGGGGTGCAGGCCACATTCCGGTGGCCTGGAAGTCAGCAGCGAGTGGGTGTGGAAGGCCCAGGAGGGCTGAAGAACCTCGGGGCTGGGGGAGGGAGGCTGGACAGGAGGGGGCTCCAGCATAGCCGCAGAGCTCACCCATATTCTGTCCTCTGCCGCAGGTGAACCTGGCCCTGCCCGTGTTCTTCATCCTGGCCTGCCTCTTCCTGATTGCCGTCTCCTTCTGGAAGACCCCTGTGGAGTGTGGCATCGGCTTCACCATCATCCTCAGCGGGCTGCCCGTCTACTTCTTAGGGGTCTGGTGGAAAAACAAGCCCAAGTGGCTTCTCCAGGGCATCTGTGAGTGTCTCGCTGGCCCGTAGCTTGTGGTACCCTCTGCCTGGGGCATCGAGGGGGTTGAGAGGCGTCGGCCGTCTCCACCCACATGGTCCAAGTGTGTTGGGTGGCAGGAGGCTTCTGCCAGTGACTCACGGCCCACGTGTTTCAGGGATAAGACACTCAGTGCAGCAGCAGCTAATCTCTTAGGGCGAGGGACTCCAGAAATTAGGCTACTGCAGTCAGGTAACAAAATCCTACCAGCTGCCACAGCAGACTTACCCAGCAAGGCAGAGGCAGGCCGGGCGTGGTGGCTCACACCTGTAGTCCCAGCGCTCTGGGAGGCTGAGGCAGGCGGATCCCTTGAGGTCAGGAGTTTGAGACCAGGCTGGCCAACATGGTGAAACCCCATCTCTACTAAAAACAAATAAATGAGCTGGGCATAGGGCCACCTGTAATCCAATCTACTCCGGAGGCTGAGGCAGGAGAATTGCTTGAACCCGGGAGCTTGAGGTTGCGGTG